>NW_028227260.1:50466960-50934460 GCF_978045245.1 Mus caroli
TTCTTGATCATGGTGAATAATGGTTTTGATGTGTTCTTGAATTTTGTTTGCTAGAATTTTTTCGGAATGTTTGCACCAGTGTTCATAAGAGAAATTGGGCTGGAGTTCTCTTTCTTTGTTGGGTATTTGTGTGGTTTAGGTATTAGAGTAATTGCATCTTTATAAATGAATTAGGTAGAATTCCTTCTGTTTCTATTTTATGGAATAGTTTGAGGAATTTTGGTATTAGCTATTCTTTGAAGGACTGGTAGAAATCTGGCTAAGCCAACTGGCCTTGGCCTTTTTGTGCATGGGAGGTTTTTAATGATTTCTTTTATTTTGTTATGGGATGTGGTCCTGTTTAGATTGTGTACCTGCACTTAATTTAACTTTAGTATGTGGGATCTGCCTAGAAAATCATCCATTTCATTTAGATTTTCCAGATTTGTTGAGTATAGGCTTTTTTAGTGGGATCTGTTAATGTTTGGAACATTGGAGCTTCTGTTGTTATATCTCCCTTTTCATATCTGATTATATTGATATGTATATTTTCATTGTGCCCTTTAAGTAGTTTGAATATGAATTCATCTATCATGTTGATATTTTTTTCAAAGAACCAGCTTTGGGTTTTGCTGGTTCTTTCTGTCTTTCTTTTTGTTTCTATTCTGTTAATGTTGGCCCTACATTTGACTGTTTCTTGCCATAAATTCTACTTGGTTATGTTTATTTAATTCTAGGACTTTTAGGTGTACTGTTAAATTTCTGGAGTAGAGTCTCCCCAATTTCTTTACCAGGGCACTGAATGGTACCAATTTTTTTCTTAGCACTAATTTTATTGTGTCCCATAAATTTTGCTATGCTGTGTAATCATTTTAATTGAATTCCAGGAAGTTTTTAATTTCTTTCTTTATTTCTTCCCTGACAAAGTTACCACTGAGTAGAGAGTTGGTTAGTCTCCATGGATATATGGGCTTTCTGTTGTTTTTGTTGTTATTGAAGTCTAGTCATACTCTGTAGTGATTTGATAGGATGCATGAGCTTATTTCAATCTTATTGTATCTGTTGAGGGTTATTTTCTGACTGATTACATGGTCAAATTTGGAGAAGGTACCATGAATTGCTGAGAAGAATTTATATACTTTGGTTTTATGGAGAAAAATTCTGTACATATCTATTTGTTTAATCCATTTGTTTCCAAACTGCTACGCTCTCTGGTTGAGTCAACTGGACAAGCCGAGAGGCTTAAAAGTCACTCATGAGGCAAAAGAGTTTCAAAGAAGCTCTCCTCCTGGAATCTAGCGTTCCCTACCCATACAGTAATTTTTCATTCCCGAGTTCCATTCCCGCGTTAGTCTAGTGTATGGATCCAAGTGCTCTCTTTCAGTATTTTCCTATTATAAGTGCTTTTTAAAATTGAATTCTGACATGGCTTAAGCCTTCCACCAGTGTTCCAACAGTCCTAGAAATGTCCTTGAGCAAGATCATGGGCTTAGAATTCAGCAAGATTGTAAAAGCAAAGTCACTCCCTTACACAGGAATTTACCATCACTAAGGAAGAAGGAAGTTTCAGACCAAAGGAGAAACCAGAATAGATACTATAGCAGAGTTACACCCATACACACGTATTTACAATGGCCTAAGGGGAAGGTGGACTATACAAGTGACTAAAATAGGAACTATGGCAAGGACTCGAAGCCCTTGACCCTGACTTCTAAGATTAGTGGAGCTTCTAATCTTAGGTGGAGCCCTTGTTGATCCCAACTGTTATCAATGAATTCTATCCCAGGTGGTTCCCGTTAGACCTTTTGAGTTTGCATTCCTCTGTTTTATGTAAGATTCTGGTTACCTCAATTGTACCTTGCGAATATGTCACCCAACTTCCTTATTGTACTCTGCATAAAAACTCTGATGCTCGAGTTGCAAAATTACACTCAGATTCCATACGAACTCTCCTGTGTGTGTCTGTTTGTCACTCATTCATCCACGCTTTGCCCACCCGGGACTAGAGACCCGTTCCACTCAGACACAGGGACCCAGAGGGTCTGCGGCACAAAACATCTATTAGTTTCCCAGTGACTCTATTTAGTTTCTGTTTCAATGACATGTCCATTGGTGATAGTGGAGTTCTGAAGTCTCCCAATATTATAATGTGGGGCTAAGTGTGTATTTTGAGCTTTAGTAAAGGTTCTTTTATGAATGTAGGTACCCTTGCACTTGGGGCATAGATTTCAGAATTGACACTTTGTCTTTGTGGATTTTTCCTTTGATGAATATGGAATGTCCTTCCCTATTTGGGTTGATAAATTTTGGTTAAAAGATTATCTTATTCAATATTAAAATGGAAACTTCTGCTTGTTTCTTAGGACCATTTTCTTGGAAGGCTTTTTTTTTTTTTTTTTTCCAGCTATTTACTCTGTGGTAGTGTCTGTATTTGTCATTGGGGTGTGTTTCTTGAAGGCAACAAAATGAATTGTTCTGCTTGGCTATACAGTCTGTTAGTTAAAATTTTTTATTTGCGAATTTATTTCATTGATATTGAGAGGTATTAAAGACAGATGATTGTTAAGTTCCTGTTATGTTTGTTGTTGTAGATGGCATTATAGGTATGTGATTCTCTCCTTTTGATTTTTTAGTGACATGATTAATTTCTTGTTTTTTCATTGGTGTAGATACCCTGCTTCTGTTGGTCTTTTCCTTCTAGAATCAACTGAATGGCTGGATTGGTAAATATTGTTCAAATTTAGCTTTGACATAGAATATTTTGTTTTCTTTATATATGATGATTGAGAATTTTGCAGGTTATAGTAGCCTAGGCTGGCATTTGTGTTTACTCAATGACAGCATGACTTCTATGCATGCTCTTTTGGCTTTTAGTGTCTCTCTTGAGAAGACTAGTATGATTCTGATAGGTCTGCCTTTTTACGGTACTTGGGCTTTTTACCTTGCAGCTTTTAATATTGTTTCGTTGTTCTCTGCATTTAGTGTTTTGATTATTATATGACAAGAGCATTTTCTTTTCCAGTCCAATCTATTTGGTGCTCTATAAGCTTCTTATACATTTATGGCCATCTCTTTAGTTTGGGGATTTTTTCTTTAATGATTTTGTTGAAGATGTTTTCTCATCCTTTGAACTGGGAATCTTCACTCTCTTCTATTCCTATTATTCTTAGGTTTGGTCTTTTCATTGTATCCTAGATTTCCTGCATGTTTTGGGTTAGGAGGTTTTATGTTTTGTATTTTGTTTGATAATTGTGTCATCATCTTCTAAGATATTTTCTATGCCTGAGATTCTCTCTTCTATCTCTTGTATTCTGTTGTTGATGCTTGCATCTGTAACTCCTGACCTCTTCCCTAGGTTCTCAATTTACAGGGTTGCCTCCATTTGTGTTTTCTTTATTGTTCTTCTACTTGTTAGGGATTGGATTGCTTTTTTTTTTTTCCAATTCATTCACCTGTTTGTGTTTTCCTGTATTTCTTTAAGGGGTTTATTTATTTCTTTCCCCTTTAAAGGCTTCTACATGTTTACCTGTATATTCCTGTATTTATTTCAGTGAGTTATTTATATCCTCTAAGGACTCTATTATCTTCATAAGATACAATTTTAGGTCAGCATCTGGTTTTCAGATATGTTGGGCTTGCTTTTTTGGGAGAACTGGGTTCATATGGCGTGTTAATATATTGACTTCTGTTGTTTATTATGGTTTTGTGCTTACCTCTCTATATCTGGTTATCTGGTGTTAACTGATCTGGATGTCTCTGTCTGGAGCCTGCCCACTGTGTCCTTGGGTTGCAAAAAGTCACCTGGGAGACCAGTGGCACTGGCAGTTGGAGATCTCCTGGGACGCCTTCAGACAGTGGGGTCTTCAGAGGAGAAGAGTAGCTGCTGATATGCCCAGGTGGAATGAATGTTCAGTCCTGATTGTAAAATATGTTTTAAAAATTCAGACTCTGTAGTTCTTCAGTTATTTGGTCTTGTGTATGAAATTTACAAAATATGTAACTAGGTGTCATTTTTGTTAGTTAGCCAAGAAATCTCAGCTTTTGTTAGCTTCTGTCTTTAATTTTGGAAAAATGGAAAATTTGTTTTTAATTTTTAATATTTTTTATTACATATTTTCCTCAATTACATTTCCCATGCTATCCCAAAAGTCCCCCATACTCTCCCCCTCATTTCCCTACCCACCCATTCCCATTTTTTTGGCCCTGGCATTCCCCTGTACTGGGGCATATAAAGTTTGCAAGTCCAATGGGCCTCTCTTCCCAGTGATGGCCGACTAGGCCATCTTTTGATACATATGCAGCTAGAGACAAGAGCTCCGGGGTACTGATTAGTTCATAATGTTGTTTCACCTATAGGGTTGCAGATCCCTTTAGCTCCTTGGGTACTTTCTCTAGCTCCTCCATTGGGAGCCCTGTGATCCATCCACTAGCTGACTGTGAGCATCCACTCCTGTGTTTGCTAGGCCCCGGCATAGTCTCACAAGAGACAGCTATAGTACTACCAGAGGATCCAGCAATACCTCTCCTGGGCATATATCCAGAAGATGTTCCAACCAGTAAGAAGGACATATGCTCTACTATGTTCATAGCAGCCTTATTTATAATAGCCAGAAGCTGGAAAGAACCCAGATGCCCCTCAAAAGAGGAATGGATATAGAAAATGTGGTACATTTACACAATGGAGTACTACTCAGCTATTAAAAAGAATGAATTTATGAAATTCCTAGCCAAATGGATGGACCTGGAGGGCATCATCCTGAGTGAGGTAACACAATCAGAAAGGAACTCACACAACATGTACTCACTGATAAGTGGATATTAGCCCAAAACTTAGGATACCCAAGATATAAGATACAATTTGCTAAACACATTAAACTCAAGAAGAATGAAGAATGAAGTGTGAACACTATCCCCCTCCTTAGAATTGGGAACAAAACACCCATGGAAGGAGTTACAGAGACAAAGTTTGGAGCTGTGACGAAAGGATGGACCATCTAGAGACTGCCATATCCAGTGATCCCACCCTAATCAGCTTCCAAATGCTGACACCATGGCATACACTAGCAAGATTTTGCTGAAAATTTGTTTTTATAAACAATTCTGGTCCATTGATGCATCATTCTCTTTTCAATTGCTACTAAAAGTATTATACACAGACACACACACAACACACACACACACACACACACACACACATATATATATATATATATATATATATATATATATATATATATATATATATATATATATATATATCACACACACACATATATATGTATATGTGTGTGTGTGATATAAGCATATATATGCAATATATATACATATATATTTATATATAATTCTTTTTCCTTTTGATCACCCTCAATCCTTGGAGGTCAAATTTATTTTTGCCTTCATCATGTGTTTCAGTTGTTCACTCTCAGTTGGTCTTTTTTGTATTGGTTCTATAATTGTACATTTTCATTTATAGGAATTTTCTTTTCTTGTAGAGTGAAACTTACCTGCTAACATAGTCTATTGGATTTTTACTGTTCTCCTTTTTTTGGACTGCTTAACATTAATCATAGCTTTTAAAATTTACTACTTTAATAATTCCCTACTTCTCCTCAAAGCTAATTTTGATAATAATAGTTTCTTTTTTCCTATAATAATCTGTTTCTAGTAACAGGGAAGTATGCCTTTTAAGCTGTTTATATGTCAAAACAGAACCTGGAAATCTTCATACAGTTCCCTGATGTGTGATTTTTGTGTAGTTCTGTTTCAGTGATAGACTCTTTTTTCATAAAATGGACTTTACTCGACTGTTATGATTTCTTTTCTCAAATTAAAGAAAGGCAAGCAAATGTTGGTGGATAGCATAAATATACAAACTGTGGAGTATCCAGAGAGTACACTAAAGATAATTGGAAAGTAATTATTTTATGGATTGGTAAAGGAGGACAATCATTAGATTCACTATCAAAGAAAATCTGGCAAAGGAAGTGAAGGAGAGAGATACCAAAGTTTGTTGGAGGGATGTGGGTTACTTTTACCCCAAGAGTGATATGGTTCCAGTTCTCACTGCTCTGGAATCTACTCCGGAGTGTTTTAACCATGCTTAAACTCATAGAAGTAACCTGAAATAATTCAGACTAATCTTATTACTGGACAGTTATTCTCTATCTTAACATAAACTTTAATGTATAAAACCCTGAAAATAGCAATAAAATTATATATTTAATTAATCAAACCCAATGTCTACATATCTCAAAGAACTTCTATTCAATAAAAACAAACATTGTGAAGCTGTTGGATCTTCACACTAGAATATTACGCTTTAACTATAAGATGTTTTTCTTTTTTATTGGATATTTTATGTATTTACATTTCAAATGAAAACCCTGTGTTCCATCCTTGCTCCCCCTGATTCTGTGAGGGTGCTTTCCCACTCACCCACATACTTCCATCCCACCATGGTGGCATTCTCCTATATTGGGGCATCAAGTCTTCACAGGATCAAGGATCTCTGCTCCCAGTGATGCCAGACAAAGCTGTCCTCTGCTTTTCAAAACAGAAAACTAGAAAATTCATGACAAAGTTAGAACTGGAAAAGGTATGTTTTACAGTTTTATACTCTTTCTTAGCTTGCTGGATCCATTACCTACAGTCAGTTATGTCTCACCTTTGAATATCTATCAACTGCTTGTCTTTTCTTTATAATATGTTATACTCACATGTACTCAAACATGCACATATAAGTATGTATGTATGTATGTATGTATGTATGTATGTATGTATGTATGCATTACCAGACCATTTACAGAGTAGTGACAAACTCCATGCTATTTCACATATTTGCAGAAAGGGGCTAGAGCCCAATGGAAAAAGCAAAACCAAGATTCAAAAGGAATAAAGAAAACTGGAACAAGAACAAGAAGACGGGTTATCTTTGGGACTGCAAATTTTATTGATGCAAAGAAAAACCCCTTTCTTCAGTATCTTATCAGAGGAACAGCAGAAAGTCATATTAAAAAGATTCCTGCTGAGGCAGTATCTACTTGCTCTAGAGACAAATGTCTTCCTTGCATACTCATTGTGAAGGCAGGGCAAATGTCTTGTGGCTGTTATTTGTTCACAGACATGAAGAATATCTATAGTTATAAGAGATCAATACAGAATCAAAGCCATGCAGTGTTTTCTTCAGCAGAAGGCTCTGAATATAGTGATTGATCAGAATGGGATTAATAGCTCTCCAGAAGTGTAATAAGCCTGAATGAATACAAGTGATAAATGTGCTAAGGTCTAAAAGACTCACGTGGAAAATGTGCCAACAGCACTTTTAAATATTAAGAGACTGCAAGAAACCTGTAGTCATAACATCCATTGCCTGACCCATGAATCACAAACTGATTAAAGAACAAACAGCACAGGGATAAACATGATAATATAATACAAGAAACATTGTGCTGCTATTAGAAGAAACAAAGCAATAGGCAGACAAGAGAGAGATAATGTGCATAGGCCTAAACACATAGGTAAACAATTGAAGAGAGAACCAGCAAATATATTCAAGCCAGTAACTACATATAAAATAGGTTTTAACTAATGTCTAATTCTAAGTTTGTTGATGCTTTGTCTTGAACTTTTCTTTTTCCTTTTTGTTTGAGATAGGCTCTCTCTAGTAATAGGAGGCTGGCTGAGATCTGGGGATTTCCCTGTTTCTATTTCCTAGATGCTGTGTTTGTTTTGGGTTGTGTGATTTGAATTCTTTTCTCTTTTCCGTTTAGATGAAGTTGCATTGATATCTCCATTCACCTTTACAATTTGCCTTTTCATTTATTTCTCGTATTTGTTTATTTCCTGTTTTTCTCATGTTAATATCATCTTTCTCAAAACGCTTTTTTTTTTTACATTCCTACCCTAAACAATTAATATCTTAGCAACATTCTCCTATCTTTGTCCTTCTTTTACACAACAGTGGTTGTAGTTAAAGGGCTAATATTTTGAATAGGCTAAATCTATACGCATTCAAACCTGAATTATTCTTGACCTTTAAAAAAGAGCCAACACAAATGTTTCTCAAACTTTTCTGCAGGATAGGAGGAGATTACTGTCAAACTCATTCTATGAAGCTATTGTTACACTTATGCCAAAAGTAGATATATTTTTAAATGTGTAGAAAATAAAACTTTCTGATGAAAATTTGCATAAAAGTTGTCATCTATGTTTGAAACAAATTCAAAAAATGAATGTAATGTCATCCATATGAATTCAAGAACAGAAATGTCACAATCATCTCAATAGATAAGGAAAGACGTCTCAAAAACTCCAACAATTTTCACGATAAAATTCCCCTAATTCTTCAGAAAAAGAATCAAGTTATGACAAGCCAATAGCTATCCTTTTACTAAATGTAACAAATACAAAGCAGTTCAACAAAATCAGTAACATAGCAAGCATGCATACTTTCCTCACTCTTACTTAGTTTGGTACTTGAAGTGTTAGGTAAAGGAGCAAGAGAAAAGAAAAATAGAAGAGAAACAAAACCAATAAGATCCTATATTAAAAACCCTCATAGGAAAAACAACACCAAAAATCTCTAGAGATTGTACCAGGAAATATTTAGACCTCTTAAACACTTTCAGAAACATTGTAGAATATAAAGCTTACTCACAATAGGATAGGTGATTTTCTAAAAGGAAAAAAAAATGAGAAAAAAAGTAACTTCCAAGTGTAAGAGCTTTTCATTGTTTTACATTGTTATTTTACTGAAAAAAAAAAAAAGGCATTCAGAGTTTAGAAACTATTCTAAAGAATGACTTTGCAGAGGCAGCAGGTTCCCTGAAGACCAGTGTCTGGCTTCTTATTTCCTATAAACTCAAGAGTCCAGGTGACCAGTGAGTGTCAATAAAGTTATCAGTTCAAACTTATATCCTATTGTTGTCATCATTTCTGGGCAAAACTGGAGTACCATACTCTTAATTTTTCATTTTGTGTACATAAGTGTCTGACAAGACAATATTTCTCTTTTTTAAGGTTTTGAATGGCCAAATCTTTTATTCTCAGATCTTTATATTCTCTAGTACTTAAAAGAAATTTATGAACTATATAGACTTTTTAGATAATGTCTCACTACTTGAGGTGGAATATAATGTCTTCTGGAAATGGCAGACCTAGGTTTTTTTTTTAATATATATATTTAGCATTTTTGACAAATATATCTATTTCTTCAATTATATCTTCTTTACCTGAGAGTCTATCTTCTTTCTTTTGTCTTCTGTTGGTGATACTTGCATCTATAGTAACAGGAAATAAAATTCTTGAGGGTTTAGTGAGTAAGAATTCCCATAATTAGGTAATTAAACTGTTACCAAGTAGCCGAATTCAAGTCCATACTAGTTACTTTTCTCAGTGCTGAGATCAATTCCTGATAGTAATAATGGAAAGAAAGTTTGTTTTGCCTTCACAGTTTCAGGGTATACAGTGCTGTGTGGCAATATGGTGGCACCAGCATTAGGCAGCTGGAAACACTTAGTCAGGAAGCAAGGGAGAGGAATGCTGGTGCCCAGCTTTCTTTCTCCTTTTTATTCAGTCCTACTCCAGGCACCCACATGTAGGGTTGGTATTCCCACCTTCACCCAATCCTGTAATTCCCTCAGGGGTACACCCAAAAGTTGTCTCTTAGATGATTCTAGACCCTGTTGACAAGCAGGGTTAACCATCACAAGGTGTTAAGAATTAAAGAGGTACCCATTGCTCTGGGATGCACAGGCCCTAACATACCAGACTAAACAAGAATTGAGTGAGTGTATTAATTAGAGATCTCTAGAGGAATAGAACCTATAGAATTAATACGGTCCAACTAGTCTAACGCTGGCTGTCTACTATTGCAAGGTAAACAAATCCACTAATTTCTCAGTCCAATGGGTTGTATGTTTCAGCTGGCCTCAGTACACACCAGAATCCCAACTATGTAGGCTCTAATGCCAATGAAGGAGTGGACTTGCAGGCGATTTCATAATTACACTTAACTATTATTCATGCAACTACAAACACATGTTTGAGAATAGGTAGCAAGGTCCATTGAGGGACATTTTTTAGTCTCTGAAACTTAAATATTATAACCATTGATATCCTCTTAACTGAGGTTGCATTACATGATTTCATTAAGGGATTTATTAATTTACTCTTTAAAGGCCTCTATCACACTCATAAGATTGGATTTAAGGTCACCTTGTGCTTCAGCTGTTTTAGGATTACCAAGGCTTGCTGTGGTAGTATAGCTTAGATCTGGTGATACCATATTGTCCGGGTTCTTGTTTGTTCTGTTCTTACACTCTTCTTTATCCATCTGGTTGTCTTTGGCGTTGAGTGGAAAATTCTGATGCCAGAAAGACTCTTCTGGGAGGCAGACAGAGCCTTGAGCCTGATGGATGAGCTCAGTGCTCAATTCTGTTGCCTGTGTCCCATGTGTAACTGAATGTCCCTGGGGTCTTCCAGGTCTGGAAGGAAGACAGAGCTATGAGGCTCGTGATGGAGCCTAGGGGACAGAACATAGCTCACCTCTGCTGGCTGTGCCCTAAGTGGACTAGGTAGGCAGGGAATTGGTGAAGAATTGTCTAACCAGATATTCCTGGGACCCAGCAGGCCTCTTTAGGTGGGAAAGTCATGGAACTCAGGGAGACAACATGCTACTCACCTCTGCTGGCTGTGCCTCGGGTAGACCTGCCAGGCAGGGATCATATAAGAGTTTTTCAATGAATACTTTAAATATATATATGCATTAAATCGAAGATGAAAATACCTCCCATTGTTTTGTATTAGTAGACCTTATATAATAGTAATGATTATATTACCAGAAAATGACCTGCAGGTTCAATGCAATCTCTGTCAATTTATAATTATATTTTTCACACAAGTAAAAAAAAGTGTAAAATTTATGTGGCAATAAAAATTACCCCATTAAAAACAATACAGATTCAAAAGGACAATAGTGGGGAAAGTATAATACATTATCTCACGTCTTACTACCAAGCCATAGTAAGAAAAGCAAATTGGCACTGATATGGAAACATAAGCTTAGAATAAATGGTTGATCAAGAAATAAATCTAAATATATAGCTACAGCCACCTGATATTTGACAGAGGTGCTCAAAGCATACATTAGAGAAAAAAAATGGTCTATTCAATCAAAGATGCTGATGAAACTGGATATGCACAATTAGAACAACGAAACTTTATCTCTGCCTTTTATCCTGTGCAAAAATCAATTAAAAATGTATCAAAGATTTGAATCAAAGGGCAAAAACTCTGTAACTGCTAGCAGAAAACATTTCAAGATATAAAAATAGAGCTGAACATTCTAATGAATCATAAAACAAAACCAAGGAATACCAAAGGACTACATGAAATTAATAAGGCTTTATTAGAAAAGAGAAAACAATTGAATTTTAAGAGATAGATTAGAAATGGGAGGATAGCCCAGCCGGAGGACAGTGATCCGCCCTGCAGGGAGCGCCATCTTGGCTCTGGGGATCTGCCGAACTTAGTCTGCACAGGTGAGAGTGAGGACCACAGAGGCAGACAGCTTCTGGGACAGGCGGGAGCCACAGAGCCGCTGAGGCAGCACCCTTTTGGGGCCGCAGTCATCCAGCACCCTCCCAGCCTGAGGACAGAGGTCCGCCCTGCAGGGAGCGCCATCTTGGCTCCGGGACTCCACCGAACTTAGTCTGCACAGGTGAGAGTGAGGACCACAGAGGCAGACAGCTTCTGGGACAGGCGGGAGCCACAGAGCCGCTGAGGCAGCACCCTTTTGGGGCCGCAGACATCCGGCACCCTCCCAGCTGGAAGACAGTGGTCTGCCCTGCAAAGGAGCCCTCTGCCTCAGGAGCAGGGAGCACATCTTGGATCCAGGACTCCACTGAACTTACGAACTTAGTCTGCACAGCTGAGAGTGTGCACCACAGAAGCTGACAGCTTCTGTGACCTGCCAAAGCAACACAGCATCTGGGAAAGGTCCTGTTTTTGGCCTTCTTCTTTGGCCAGGAGGAGGTCCAAACGCCAGATATCTGTACACCTTCCCTTTAAGAAGAAAGCTTGTCAGCAGGGAGTGCTCTAACCACTGAAACTCAGAGGAGAGAGCCTGTCTCCCAGGTCTGCTGACAGACGATACTCAGAATCACCAGAAGAACAACCTCTGAACAGAGACAACTATAACAACTCCAGAGATTACCAGATGGCGAGAGGTAAACATAAGAATCTTACTAACAGAAACCAAGACCACTCACCATCATCAGGACCCAGCACTCCCACTTCGCCCAGTCCAGGGCACCCCAACACACCTGAAAAGCTAGACCTGGATTTAAAAGCATATCTCATGATGATGGTAGAGGACATCAAGAAGGACTTTAAAGAACTACAGGAGAACATGGCTAAAGAGTTCCAAGTCCTTAAAGAAAAACAGGAAAACACAACCAAACTACTATACCCAGCCAAACTCTCAAGTCCTTAAAGAGAAACAGGAAAACACATCCAATCAGATGATGGAAATGAACAAAACCATACTAGACCTAAAAAGGGAAGTAGACACAATAAAGAAAACCCAAAATGAGGCAACACTGGAGATAGAACCCTAGGAAAGAAATCTGGAACCATAGATACGATCATCAGCAACAGAATACAAGAGATGGAAGAGAGAATCTCAGGTGCAGAAGATTCCATAGAGAACATCGGCACAAAAACCAAGGAAAATGGAAAATGCAAAAAGATCCTAACTCAAAACATCCAGGAAATACGGGACACAATGAGAAGACCAAACCTACGGATAATAGGAGTGGATGAGAATGAAGATTTTCAACTCAAAGGACCAGCAAATATCTTCAACAAAATTATAGAAGAAAACTTCCCAAATCTAAAGAAAGAGATGCCCATGAACATACAAGAAACCTACAGAACTCCAAATAGGCTGGACCAGAAAAGAAATACCTCCAACACATAATAATCAGAACAACAAATGCACTAAATAAAGATAGAATACTAAAAGCAGTAAGAGAAAAAGGCCAAGTAACATATAAAGGCAAGCCTATCAGAATTACACCAGATTTTTCACCAGAGACTATGAAAGCCAGAAGATCCTGGACAGATGTTATACAGACACTAAAAGAACACAAATTCCAGCCCAGGCTACTATACCCAGCCAAACTCTCAATTAACATAGATGGAGAAACCAAAGTATTCCACGACAAAACCAAATTCACACATTATCTCTCCAGGAATCCAGCCCTTCAAAGGATAATAACAGAAAAAAAAACAATACAAGGACGGGAACCACGCCTTAGAAACAACAAGAAGGTAATCCCTCAACAAACCAAAAAGAAGACAGCCACAAGAACAGAATGCCAACTTTAACAACAAAAATAACAGGAAACAACAATTACTTTTCCTTAATATCTCTTAATATCAATGGACTCAACTCCCCGATAAAAAGACATAGACTAACAAACTGGCTACACAAACAAGACCCAACATTTTGCTGCTTACAGGAAACTCATCTCAGAGAAAAAGATAGACACTACCTCAGAATGAAAGGCTGGAAAACAATTTTCCAAGCAAATGGTATGACGAAACAAGCTGGAGTAGCCATTCTAATATCTGATAAGATTGACTTCCAACCCAAAGTCATCAAAAAAGACAGGGAGGGGCACTTCATACTCATCAAAGGTAAAATCCTCCAAGAGGAACTATCAATCCTGAATATCTATGCTCCAAATGCAAAGGCAGACTCATTCATTAAAGAAACTTTAGTAAATCTTAAAGCACACATTGCACCTCATACAATAATAGTGGGAGACTTCAACACACCACTTTCACCAATGGACAGATCATGGAAACAGAAACTGAAGAGGGACACAGTGAAACTAACAGAAGTTATGGATCAAATGGATCTGGCAGATATCTACAGAACATTTTACCCTAAAACAAAAGGATATACCTTCTTCTCAGCACCTCATGGTACCTTCTCCAAAATTGACCACGTAATTGGGCACAAAACAGGACTCAACAGATACAAAAATATTGAAATTGTCTCATGCATCCTATCAGATCACCATGGATTAAGGCTGATCTTCAATAACAAAATAAATAATAGAAAGCCAACCTTCACGTGGAAACTGAACAACACTCTTCTCAATGATACCTTGGTCAAGGAAGGAATAAAGAAAGAAATTAAGGACTTTTTAGAGTTCAATGAAAATGAAGCCACAACATTCCCAAACTTATGGGACGCAATGAAAGCATTTCTAAGAGGAAAACTCATAGCTCTGAGTGCCTCCAAAAAGAAACTAGAAAGAGCACACATTAGCAGCTTGACAACACACCTAAAAGCACTAGAACAAAAGGAAGCAAATTCACCCAAGAGGAGTAGACAGCAGGAAATAATCAAACTCAGGGGTGAAATCAATCAAGTGGAAACAAGAAGAACTATTCAAAGAATCAAACAATCAAGGAGCTGGTTCTTTGAGAAAATCAACAAGATAGATAAACCCTTAGCCAGACTCACTAGAGGGCACAGGGAAAGCATTCTAATTAACAAAATCAGAAATGAAAAAGGAGACATAACAACAGATCCTGAAGACATCCAAAACACCATCAGATCCTTCTACCAAAGGCTATACTCAACAAAACTGGAGAACCTGGATGAAATGGAGAAGTTCCTAGACAGATACCAAGTACCAAAGTTGAACCAAGATCAGGTTAATGATCTAAACAGCCCTATATCCCCCAAGAAATAGAAGCAGTCATTAATAGTCTCCCAACCAAAAAAAGCCCAGGACCAGATGGGTTTAGTGCAGAGTTCTATCAGACCTTCAAATAAGATCTAATCCCAGTTCTTCACAAACTATTCCACAAAATAGAAACAGAAGGTACTCTACCCAACTCATTCTATGAAGCCACAATTACTCTGATACCTAAACCACAAAAAGACCCAACAAAGATAGAAAACTTCAGACCAATATCCCTTATGAATATTGATGCAAAAATCCTCAATAAAGTTCTTGCTAACCGAATCCAAGAACACATCAAAACAATCATCCATCCTGACCAAGTAGGTTTCATCCCAGGGATGCAGGGATGGTTCAATATAAGGAAATCCATCAATCGTAATCCAGTATATAAACAAACTCAAAGACAAAAAGCACATGGTAATCTCGTTAGATGCGGAAAAAGCATTTGACAAGATCCAACACCCATTCATGATAAAAGTCTTAGAAAGATCAGGAATTCAAGGCCCATACCTAAACATGATAAAAGCAATCTACAGAAAACTAGTAGCCAACATCAAAGTAAATGGTGAGAAGCTTGAAGCAATCCCTCTAAAATCAGGGACTAGACAAGGCTGTCCACTTTCTCCAAACCTATTCAACATAGTACTTGAAGTCCTAGCCAGAGCAATTCGACAACAAAAGGAGATCAAAGGGATACAAATTGGAAAAGATGAAGTCAAAATATCACTCTTTGCAGATGATATGATAGTATATATAAGTGACCCTAAAAATTCCACCAGAGAACTCCTAAGCCTGATAAACAGCTTCGGTGAAGTAGCTGGATATAAAATTAACTCAAACAAATCAATGGCCTTTCTCTACACAAAGAATAAACAGGCTGAGAAAGAAATTAGGGAAACAACCCCCTTCTCAATAGTCACAAATAATATTAAATATCTTGGCGTGACTCTAACTAAGGAAGTGAAAGATCTGTATAATAAAAACTTCAAGTCTCTGAAGAAAGAAATTCTAGAAGATCTCAGAAGATGGAAAGATCTCCTATGCTCATGGATTGGCAGGATCAACATTGTAAAAATGGCTATCTTGCCAAAAGCAATCTACAGATTCAATGCAATCCCCATCAAAATTCCAACTCAATTTTTCAACGAATTAGAAAGTACAATCTGCAAATTCATCTGGAATAACAAAAAATCTAGGATAGCAAAAACTCTTCTCAAGGATAAAAGAACCTCTGGTGGAATCACCATGTCAGACCTAAAGTTTTACTACAGAGCAATTGTGATAAAAACTGTGTGGTACTGGTATAGTGACAGACAAATAGACCAATGGAATAGAATTGAAGACCCAGAAATGAACCCACATACCTACGGTCACTTGATCTTCGACAAGGGAGCTAAAACCATCCAGTGGAAGAAAGACAGAATTTTCAACAAATGGTGCTGGCACAACTGGTTGTTATCATGTAGAAGAATGCGAATAGATCCATTCCTATCTCCTTGTACTAAGGTCAAGTCTAAGTGGATCAAGGAACTTCACATAAAACCAGAGACACTGAAACTTATAGAGGAGAAAGTGGGGAATAGCCTTGAAGATGTGGGCACAGGGGAAAAATTCTAGAATAGAACAGCAATGGCTTGTGCTGTAAGATCAAGAATTGACAAGTGGGACCTCATGAAACTGCAAAGCTTCTGCAAGGCAAAAGACACCATCAATAAGACAAAAAAACCACCAACAGATTGGGAAAGAATTTTTACCTATCCTAAATCAGATAAGGGTCTAATATCCAATATATATAAGGAACTCAAGAAGGTGGACTCCAGAAAGTCAAATAACCCCATTAAAAAATGGGGTTCAGAACTGAACAAAGAATTCTCACCTGAAGAATACCAAATGGCAGAGAAGCACCTGAAAAAATGTTCAACATCCTTAATCATCAGGGAAATGCAAATCAAAACAACCCTGAGATTCCACCTCACACCAGTTAGAATGGCTAAGATCAAAAATTCAGGTGACAGAAGATGCTGGCGAGGATGTGGAGAAAGAGGAACACTCCTCCATTGTTGATGGGATTGCAAGCTTGTACAACCACTCTGGAAATCAGTCTGGGGGTTCTTCAGAAAATTGGACATAGTACTACTGGAGGATCCAGCAATACCTCTCCTGGGCATATATCCAGAAGATGTCCCAACCGGTAAGAAGGACACATGCTCCACTATGTTCATAGCAGCCCTATTTATAATAGCCAGAAGCTGGAAAGAACCCAGATGTCCCTCAACAGAGGAATGGATACAGAAATTATGGTACATTTACACAATGGAGTACTACTCAGCTATTAAAAAGAATGAATTTATGAAATTCCTAGCAAAATGGATGGACCTGGAGGGCATCATTTTGAGTGAGGTAACACAATCACAAAGGAACTCACACAATATGTATTCACTGATAAGTGGATATTAGCCCAAACTTAGGATACCCAAGATATAAGATACAATTTGCTAAACGCATGAAACTCAAGAAGAATGAAGACCAAAGGGTGGACACTGTGCCCCTTCTTAGAATTGGGAACAAAACACCCATGGAAGGAGTTACAGAGACAAAGTTTGGAGCTGTGATGAAAGGATGGACCATCTAGAGACTGCCGTATCCAGGGATCCATCCCATAATCAGCTTCTAAAGGCGGACACCATTGCATACACTAGCAAGATTTTGCTGAAAGGACCCAAAGATAGCTGTCTCTTGTGAGGCTATGCAGGGGCCTAGCAAACACAGGAGTGGATGCTCACAGTCAGCTATTGGATGTATCACAGGGCTCCCAATGGAGAAGCTAGAGAAAGTACTCAAGGAGCTAAAGGGATCTGCAACCCTATAGTTGGAACAACATGATGAACTAACCAGTACCCGGGAGCTCTTGTCTCTAGCTGCATATGTATCGAAAGATGGCCTAGTTGGCCATCACTGGAAAGAGAGGCCAATTGGACTTGCAAACTTTATATGCCCCAATATAGGGGAATGCCAGGGCCAAAAGAATGGGAATGGGTGGGTAGGGAAGTGGGGGGCGCTATGGGGGACTTTTGGGATAGCATTGGAAATGTAATTGAGGAAAATATGTAATAAAAATATTAAAAATCAAAAAAATATTAAAAATTAAAAAAAAGAAATGGGAGGATAATTGTTGTAATGTATAAACCCAACAGAAGAATATATATATATATATATATATATATATATATATGTGTGTGTGTGTGTGTGTGTGTGTGTGTGTGTGTGTGTGTGTGTGTAATATAAAAAATCTTAATACTGAAAGAAAACATCACAGTCAATATATGGACAAATGAAATATACTGTTCTCAAAATGGGTACACACATGGGCAATAAATATCTGAAAATATTTTCAAAAACTTAAAATTACATTGAGATTACATTTTATTTTACTTAGAATGTCTTTTATTAATGAAGGAAAAACTAATAGTGACAAAGATTCAGGGAAAGAGAGATGTTATTTTACTGTTCAAGTTAGTATGGAGATTCCTTTAAAAAAAAATAAAATAAAAGTAGAAAATTCCAAATGGCCTCCGTATCCCATTTCTGGATGCCCAGAGGATTTTATGTCAACATCCTTGTATTTACTCATTTATTTCAGCATCTTTCACAATATCAATGTAATAGCATCAGCCTAGGTGTTTGTCAACAGAAAAAAATAAAGAAGATGTAGTATCTATGAACGATACAGTTTTTCTCAACTACAGTGAAGAATTAAATTATGGGCTTGAAAGTAGAGAAAAAAAATCACCCAGATTCAAAAAGACAAATATCTAATATTTCTCTCATTTGTGGATCCTGAGTTCTATATATATTCATAAATTATTTATATGTGTGACATAAAATAGAGGAGAGATTATCCTGGTCTCAGAAAGTATCTAGTATGAAAAGGGGGAAAGAAATGGAATAGTATTGCTAGAGGGAAAATACACACAATACATGATAAATCATAATTTTAAAGAAACTGACTCAATAATACTCAGCACACCATATAATCCATGAAACCTGATAAAATTATAATAGAAAAAAGGAAGGATGAGCAATAATAAACTACTGGTAATGGAGCATTTTAACTATCTTAAAGCAAAATGTCTTATTATCTCAGCAAAAATAAAATTAAAACTATTTGCAGATAAGTAGTAATGAATTGAACATTTTTCCTTCTGGAAAATTTTTATTTAAATTTAAATTTATAATTTTGTTTCTCATGAAACAAGATCATACTCTGTAGTTCTCACTGGCCTGAAATTAATGGACATTCATGTCAGTTTACTGAATGTTGTGACTATTGCATAAATGACATCTGCTTTTTATAGATATTTAACATTGTGGATTTATAAGGATGCTTAATTCAAATATTAAAGCATGACAGAATTATTTTTATTGTGTTATATCCTAAATATAAACAATCCTTGTTTGCATATATACATATTGAAGTATCTTCTAGAGCAGGAAGTGCATTTTTAAATTTTATATATTTATTTTTAGGGTTATTTCATTATATTTTCATTTATTTACTTTATATTCTGCTTGATGCCCATCCTCCTGATCACCCACTCCAACAATCCTCCACCTCCCCTTATCTCCCTGTCCTCTGAGAGGGTGGAAGTCCCCAGATATTCCTTCCACCCTGACATATCTAGTCTCTGCTGGACTAGGTGCATCTTCTCCCACTGAGCCCTGACAAGGCAGCCCAGATAGAATAACATATTTCACAGACAGGCAACCATTTTGGGGATATTCATTGCTGTAAAAGATACATGTGCTACATCTGTGCAAGGGAGAGGGGCTTGGTCTAGCCCATGTGTGCTCTTTTGTTCAGTCTCTGGGCACCCCAAGTGTCCAGGTTAGTTGACTCTGTTGCTCTTCCTGTGGAGTTCGTATCTCCTTTGGGGCTGCAATCATTCCCCCTTACTCTTTCATTATTCTTCAAATTCCATCCACTGTTTGGCTGTCCGTATCTGCTTTCCTCTGAGTTTGCTGCTGCATAGAGCCTCTCTGAGGAAAGCAAAGCAAGACTCCTGTTAGCAAGCATAACACAGTATCATCAATAGTGTCAGGGATTGGTGCTTGCACATGGGGTGGTTCTCAATTTGAGTCAGTTATTGTTTGGCCATTCCCTCAGTCTTTGTTCCATCTCCTGTTCCTGCATTTCTTGTACACAGGATATATTTTGGGTCAAAAGTTTTCTGGGTGGGTTGCTGTCCCTATCACTCCACTGGAGTCCTGCCTGGGTACAAGGGATGGGCTCTTCAGATCCGACTCACCCTTGTCAGTTGCAGATTTAATTTCATTCTTACAGCCATATGGCCCTCTCTCTGGTCCCTCTTCACACCTGATCCTGAATACCCTTACCTTCCTCCTCATCCCCTCTGCCATCCAGTCCCTTCACTTCCTACCTTCTATGATTATTCTATTTCCCCTTTTGAGTGAGAGTCTCACAACCTTGCTTGGGCCTTCCTTCTTATTTAGCTTCTTTGGGTCTTGTGGAGTGCTTCATGGGTATTTTATGGTCAATATTCACTTATAATGAGTGTATACCATGCATTTATTGTCAATAGATCTTGATCAGAGTTCTCTCTCCTCCACACCTCCAGTCCCTCCCACATACTCCTTTAAATCCACTTGCCTAGTGCCCTTTTTCCCCAGATAAAAGTCAGTTTAGACCAAAGAAAAACACAATTCAATGTTAGTAAACACTCAAGATTTATTCAGATAAAGTTTACTTATAAGGTAGTATTTTGTAATATATAAAGTAGGTAGTGATTCACATTTCCTTTGAACTCCTTTCTGATTTTCATCATTAGAAGGAATTGAGAAATAATAAAAATTTAAAAAAAAAGTTACTAAGGACTTGTTCTCCCAGAAATTGCTGTTTATTTATTGAATTGTATGATGGAAAAACTATGAGATATATAATATGTCAAATTAGAAATATAACCAAGACATCACAAAGACTAAACATACTCCTTCAAGACTCTAAAGGACATAATACCAAGTTGCACAGACACCAAGATGAACTCAAGTTGATATACGGTATTTCTTTTTTTTTTAATGCCATCATTTAAAGAATACAAGTATGTCTGAAAGGTAAAATATCACTGACAGTGTTAATAAGGAGATTAACATATATCAATTCACATTCAAATAAATCAAGTGGTTCATGCCTAAGTTCTTTTAAAATTTGCAGAAATCAATCTTAATTGAATACGTAAAATTCAAATTGCTTTTGTTTTTACTGCCTACTCATTAAAACTCAACTTATTAAAACCCAGTGTCCATCTTAGTAATCAGAAACATCAATTTTCCAATATAACAAAAATATCATCATCATAACAATCATAATAAAACTGATTTTAAGATACATTTGCCCAATATTTATTCAGGCTTTTGGGAATCTGCTCATCACCCCTAAATGGTGAGTAAAACAACAGTTTTCTTTGTTTTCTTGCCACTCTGGCTTACAATTTAGGATGATATTGTGCTTGCAGAACACTTTTAATAAAATGTTACCACTGAAAGAAAATAATGTCTGTCAATATCCCTATCTTTTTCTTGTAAACTTCTCCCATCAATATATAACATTGGCTATAATAATTACTTTATTTACTATTTTACTGTTGGGAGCTATTAAGGCAACGCTATTGTCCTGATCTCTGAATTGGGCCTCTCCCCCCCCCCATTAGAAAAGAGTGTCAAAAGCGGGCCACCGGATGCACCACTCTGAGAACAACCACAGATCGTTCCAGCCCTAAATCAGCGCCTGATGTCCTGACCTCAAGATGTACCCTGATACCACCAAGTTTCTGCTTCCCCGTGTAGTAGCCAAAAGAATAATTTCCGCTGCCCCATCCCTCCTGCTTAGGTGCATTTCCTCTGCCCCATTCCTCCTGCTGAAAGGCACTTCCCCTTTTGCTTGTGCATTTAAACCTCAGGCCTGGCTAATACATTTGGGGCTTTGATGCAATTCAGAATGGTTCTGTGTCGTTATTCGCACAAGGCCCTCATCTCTCTCTAGCCCTGCCCCCCATTTGGTTATTAGGAGAAGGTCCCCTCGAGACCCTCGAATAACTGGACCTGCTGGACGGGTCATTTTACAGCTATATTAAGTGTGATTTATTTCATGCCGCTACTGGTTTGTTTTCTATTAAACAAACACTTATACTAAACCAGTTATAAAATGAGTTTAATACTGAATCAGAATTCATGTACAAATGAACACATTCATTTAACGTATATCCACAAATTAAGTTAATTCTTCTTCAAAGTTCAATATACTTTCTGATCCTCTAAATTATTTGGTTCTTATGATTGAGAATAAGACTGATAGTTTTAAACTAAGGCAGTATAATGGTTAATTTCATGTATTAGGAACTGAGATATGTTTTAGACTATCAGGAGACTATTGGTTTCCTGTTCTTGGGTCAAAACTTATTCCATAAGGTTTCTTATGTCTTAGGACTTTGAAATTATACTTGAAATACATGCCTGGATGAATAAAGTTTCTATTTTGAAGATAGATTCTTTAAAAAATCTCTGTTTTTAGAATTATATAAGCCATGTATTTCTGTCTCCTGTTCTTTATTTCTTTGTCTGTATTTCCTTGTCTATGTAAACAACAGACACACACACACACACACACACACACACACACACACTACACTTATAGATGATATATATTTTTTCTATTTTTGGCTCAGCAGGATTATGGAATAAAATTATGGACCCACATTTGTATACATAATACATAGAATAGGCCCTTTAGCAGCTGTATCAACTCTTTAAAGTTGCAATCAATTTTATATTGTAGAGATGAATTTATAGAATATAATGATGCATTCGCTGCTCTAAACAAACTAAATAGAAATAAGTGGTTATTAGATAAGTTTTTCGTATGTATATTAAGTATGATTAACACTTTTAATTTCTTTTAGTTTTCAAAAATAATATTGGTCCTGTGAAGGCTCAGTGGATGCCCCAAAGTAGGGGAATTTGAGGGTGGGGAGGCAGGAATAGGTAGGTGGTTAGGGGAACACACTCATAGAAGCAGGGAGAAGGGGCATAGGATATGGAGTTCCAGGGAGTGGGAGTGGACCAGGAAAGGGGATAACATTTGAAATGTAAATAAGGAAAATATTCAATTAAAAAAAAAAAAAAGAAACGAGTTAGGGACAACCTGGATATCTTAGCAAGTATCTAAACATAAAAGCAAAAACATGTATCTGGAATTTGAGTATAGTTCAGAGGTCAAGTGCTTGATTAGCATGAATGTAACCTTAGGTCCAATCTCCTATAGCAACAACTTGTCACTGGCTTTGTAAGGTTTTGTTTTGTTGTTATTTGTTTTGTTTGTTTCGTTTGGTTTTGGTTTGTTTTTTGAGACAGTGTGTTGAACATTGCCTCAAACTCATAAATCTTTCTATCTTGGTTATCTGAATGCAGGAATCACAGCATGTACCACCATACCCAGAAAAATAAATGATTTTTTTTCCTGCTTCTGAGTGCTAGATTTTAAAATTAAAGTGATAGCAGAGATTATTTGCTCTGATTTTCTGCTTCTAGGCATTCTTTGTGTGTGTTCACATACTTTTCTCGCTTTTGGTCTATGTTTTAATCTCGTCTTATAAAAAATAAGTATACTGGGTGTGACAGTAAGAACCCTACTCTAACTTCGTTACTTCTTTACATATTCTATATCTAAGTATGGTACAAGTTTGATATTCTCAGTTTTAAATTTTCACCATGATTTACAGCAAGCTGCAAGCTAAAAATTTAAGCTTCCTTTAAATATTTTGAGTAGGCATCTGAAAGAGAATATAAAATATAAATGCATTTTTTCAATCTATTCTGTGAGATACATACTCATTTCATGCAAGCTGATTTGTTACTCTGTTCCTTCTTATAATCTAACAGAATAACAGCTTTGTGTTAATAATGTGGTGCTTATTATTGTCAGGTGACACACTTTAGAATTTTAACACAGTAAACAAATATCTTTATCTCTTCTTCAATAATATTCTCCAAATAGAAAAAAAACAAATTATCAAAGTTTTAAGATAAAGAGAGAAAGATTCCCCTAATTTCTTTATTCCCATTTGTAGATCAGTGACAGGATGGAGAAATTTGACTTAACAGTACATATACATATTCATTGAGCAAGAATACTATTCACTTTCTTTAGTTTCAAGATTGCAAGAGTCACCAACAACATGAATATATATGGTTTTGCCATTTATTTATTTATTTATTTATTTATTTATTTATTTATTTATTCATTCATTCATTCATTCATTCACTATATATGCCAATCACTGCCCACATCATCTTCCATCTCTCACATAGTTGCTGCTATCATCCCACCTCTACTTTTCCTCTGAGAATGTAGAGGACTTCCTGGGTATCCCCCTAAATTGTCACTTCATGTCTCTGCAGGGTTAGATGAATTTTCACTCACTGAGGCTAGACAAGGCAACCCAGCCAGGGTAACAGATTCCACAGGCAGAAAACAGCTTTAGGGAAGGCACTCTTACCAGTTGCTGGGGGACCCACAGGAAGACCTAGCAGCACATGCAATACATATGTGGGAGAGGAGCTTAGATCCTGCCTGTGTGTGCTCTTTGGTTGGTGGTTCAGTCTCTGAGGGGCCCAAGGGTCCAGTTTGTTGACTGTTGGTTTTTGTGTGGAGTTCCTATCCCCTTCAGGGCCTCCATTACTTCCCTTAAGTCTTCCACAGGAGTCCCTGACCTACATCCAATGTTTGTCTGTGGGTTACTGCATCTGTTTCAGTCAGATGCTGGGTGGAGCCTATCAGATGGCAATCATGCTAAACTTCTGTCTGCAAGCATAACAGATTATCATTAATTGTATCAGAGATTACTGCTTTACTGTGAAATGGGTCTCCAATCGGATTGGTTGTTGGTTGGCATTTCCTTAGTCTCTGCTTCATTTTTGTCCCTGCACTTCTTATAGACAGGACAAATTTTGGTTTGAAAGTTTTGTGGGAGGGTTGGTGTCTTTATCTTACTACTGGGGGTCCTAAGTGGCTACAGAAGGTGGTCTCTTTAGGTTCCATATGCCCACTGCTAGGAGTCTCAGCTAAATTTACCCACATATGTCCACTCCTAGGTCTATAGCATGTCCAAGAAATGCCCCTATACCCTCTACAACCCCTATCTACAGATCTTTATTCACTCTACTAGCATTTGGCTCTCTCTCATGTCTCTTTCCACATAGGAAACTGAAACCCCCCTTCCTCTCCCCACCCCCTATCCCACCCAGTTTCTTCTGTCCATCTGCCTTCTCTGATTATTTTATTTCAATTTTTGAGTGAGATTTAAAAAAAATCCTCACTTGTACTTTCCTTCTTGTTTAGCTTCTTTGGGTCTGTGGAACGAAGCATGGGTATCCAGTACTTTATGGCTAATATCTACTTACTAGTGACTATATATCATTTATGTCCTTTTGGATCTGGGTCACCTAACTCATAATAATATTTTCTAGTTCTATCCATTTGTCTACAAAATTCATGATAACCTTGATTTTAATAGCTGAGTCATATTCCACCGTGTAAATGAACCATTTTTTCTGTATTCATTCTCTAGGTAATGGACATATGGGTTGTTTCCAGTTTCTGGCTATCGTGAATAAAGTTGCTATAAGGATAGTGGAATACATGTCCTTGTGGTAAGGTATAGCATCTTTTGTGTATATGCCCAAGGGTGATATAGCTGGATCTTCATGTAGAACTATTTCTAATTTTCTGAGAAACCACCTAATTGATTTCCAAAGTGGCTGTACAAGTTTGCAATTCCACCAGCAATGAAGGAGTAGATAGGGTTAGAGAGGAAGAAGTTAGAATCATGGCATAGGTGAGAAATGAGATGTAATCCGATGCAGAGAATAACATCTCTCAGTGATTGTTGTTTCCTTAAATTAAGGGCAAGATCATTCCCATAAAAAAAAAAAAAAACAGGTTTACTGAAAAAAAAAAAAAAAAGGAGTACTGGAAAATTTGTGTTCTACAAAACAACATTTAATGATGAGAGACCCAATTTACCAGTACAAATGAATTGTGTTGACATAGAAGGTTTGTTAGATACAGGAGCTGATGTTATTATACATTCCCATAAGCCTTAGAATCCAGATCACCTACTTCAGGAGGTTTACACACAGTTTATAGGAGTTAGTAAATTATCAGAAATAAGACAAAGTGTTCAATGCATTAACTGTCTGGAACCAGAATGGCAAACAGGGAAGCTGAAACTTTATGTGGCTTACATATCCATAAATTTATGGTGAAAAGACCTTTTACAACAATGGGGTATGCAAATTAATATTTCTTCAATTCCAGGCAAAGCATATGAGGAAATTAATTGTGATATAGTAGCGAAGGTATTGATATACGTGATCAAAAAACAAAACAAAACAACAACAACAAAAAAAACAAAAAACAAAACAAAACAAAAAAGCAATCTGTCCCCACAATCCCAAAACAGGACATCACAGGAATTGAATTTCAAAACATATAAAAGGGACCACTTTTGACATACCACCAGCCTTGCCCATAAAATGGTTATCAAACAGAACTGTATGGCAAGAGCAGTGGCTCAGAACAAAAGAGAAATTGTAGGAACTTGAACAACTTGTAAAGTTGCAGCACTCAACAGGTAGAAGAGACTACCAGTCCATGGAATTCTTCAGTTTTTTTTGTAGTAACTCTAGGGGTACCAAAAGAAATGTGATCTGACATTGTTTTTTTTTTTTTCCCCATTTTGCAGAGTTTTCATTAAACAAAAAGGTATATACACCATATCATTGACACATACTCAGGATTTTTTTCTGCTTTAAGTTCTGAAAATGTTATTGTGTGAAATATACACTTATTGAAAATAATGGCAATAATGAGGATATCTGCACAAATTAAAACTGAAAATATTCCCACATATGTATCCAATATAATGAAATAATTCTTTAACTATTAGAATACAAAGCCCACTACTGATATACCACACAATCCCATAGGAACAGCAATTATAGAAAGTCCCAATCACTTACTGCATTTAATAATCTTTGTTTTGTGCATTTGGTGTTTTCAGATTAACCATTTTTTCCTTTGGGCCCAAACCGGAATTCTTCCCAATTCAGCAATAATAAAAAAGACTGTTGTTCCAATCCCTTAAGTAGGGATGGATTTTGTTGTTGTTGTTATTTTTGTTTTTGTTTTTGTTTTTTTGATATGTTATGGTTGTTAGCATCTAAGGTGGTAGGTTTACATTATTGCATATTGATAGAAATTTAAGGTTTTCCTGTTTTATTGTGAATTGATAGATAATATAAGATTGTTTTATTTGAATTATTGTATATTGATAGGAATTTAAGGTTGTTTTGTTTGGATTGTTGTACACTGATGGAATTTAAGGCTGTTTTCTATTTATTGTATTGTAAGAGAAATTTAAGATTTTTTAGTTTGATACTGATAGGAATTTAAGATTGTTTTGTTTAAAGTACTCTATATTAATAGAAATATATGGTTTTATTTGACTATGTTGTACATAAGCTGTTGATTTAAAATATGATGTAAAGTTCCAGTTTATCGTTCTTATTTTATGTAGGTTGTTAATGTTAGGGGAAAAGATTTTTTTTTTAAATGAGGGATATGAAGTGGAAAATTCTGACTGTGTTATGTGATGAAGACTCACATAATATTTTGCTGAAGCAGACTTACATGATGTTTTGCTGAGGCAAAACCCATGAGAAGAAAGTGATGTTTGGAGAGAGTATAAGTAGATCTCTATGGGACTTTAATGACATAGGTATATATGCAATGCTCAGTTGGTCTATGATATTTGCTGATCTTCACTTCATTGACAGGGGCATGGCACAGAGGACCTAGCATTATGGCTAGTCCTTGTTGCTCCACTCACTCATGCCTATTTGGTGGAGGCCTGGCATTTTCTGCTGGATTGTGCAACATTTTGAACTGGATTGTTGTTATCCTGCCACAACTGAACTGAACTGCTGGTATCCTGACAAAGAGAGACTGGAATCTCCCCAAAGCACTACTTCTAAACAGGGCCATGTGTCCTTGTCCATTTATTATCTTTTCTCCCCTGTTTTTGGACTGTAGGCTAGAAAGGGGGAGTCATAGCATTTGAGAATCCTTACTAAAGTAAGATTTGAAAAAATCTAAGCCTACAATTTAGTCATGGATAGTTCTGTGAAAAATATAGTCATTTTTAAGAGTCAAGAAACTATATTTTTTAAATTAAATTGCCATTTACAAATATTTGTAAAATATTTTGGATTCATTTTGAGTTTTCATTGCTTATTCTCTTCCCTCTGACAAACATTTGCAAATATTGGACTCTTCTGAAACATACTCAAGGTTATGTTATATTAGTACTTTAGTCTTATTGAGATACTACGGTATAGGGAGAGTGATATGCTCCAGTAGTCTCGTTATTTATTACCACTTAATATTTTTATTTTTATGACTTAAGATATGGTGTTAAGACAATGAAATTATTATTTAGATATGTAGATATTTTCTGTTTTTCCAGAAACAAGATCACAGCACTAAAGACAGAAAGAAGGGGGGAGAAGAGAATGAAAAGAGATGTATTTTTAAAATAAAAAGTAAAATGCTTGAAGCTTTTTAAAAAGGCAACTTTTTTTTCTGTTCTGAAAATCTGTAATATTTGTTTATGATGAATAAGGTACACATAAAATCTGAATCTGATAATTACAGCAAGATCTTGTTCTAACTTAAATTGTTCATTTTACATAAATTGATTTTTCTAACTTTGACAAAAGCTGTATCTTGGAAGGCCACAAACTTTGGAATGATGTGATTTCAGTAGAGGAAGAAGAATATGGGTATCACATAGACACAGATGATCAATAATGTAGCCCTTCACAGCAGTAGCTCTTTGGAACAACATATGGCAACAGAATTACCTTTGTACTACCCAACTGAGGGATATAATTTATCCAGTTTGAGGAACTGTTGTGACAGGCAATACATTCAATGTTGTACATGTTCTGCATTCCAATGCATACTCAGAAGAGCAAACTTTAGAAATATTTTGTATCTAAATGACCAAAGACAAAGATTTCATTGTATTAAATAAATAGATAGATAGATAGATAGATAGATAGATAGAGCAGTTTGCAATATCATAGATATAAAATCTTTAGCCAAGATCTCACTAAATTTACAGGCGATCTTGAATGTTTGGTTCTCCTAGGGCTGATCTTACAGATCTGCATCAACATTCCCTTTTCATATTGAAATGTAAAAGAAATATTCATTATTAGATAATGAGACAAACTATTCTTTTCTTTTGAAGTACCTTTATAATTCATTAATATTTATTGAGGAAAAACCCATATCTTTATTGTTATAGTCCAAGGTCCATATGGGATCAAAACAGATACTTAACTATATTTTGACAGTTTAGTCCAATTGTTTATGAAATACCATACTTTTTAAAAGATTTTTTATGAAGTTATCACCGATGGTATCAAAATTTTTTCGGAACAGCTTATTAACTGTGCTTTTCTTGCAGTTATGCTTATGTCAAATTGTAATGGTGGGCCTTTCTATGCCTGCCCCAGTTACCACATAATGACACAGAGACTGTTTATTTATAAGCTTTTACACTTATAGCTTACATTCTTTCACACTAGCTTGAAACTTAATCATTCCACTTATACTAATATAATTTCTGCCATAGCCTGATTAGTTACCTTTCCTTCCTTCCATGTCTAGATGGCTGAATCTTCAGTACTTCACTTTTTCCCAGAGTTTTCCTATCTCTTTCATGCTCTAGAATTACCACTTTACTATTCTGCTTTTTTCTGTAGGCCATAGACTTTTCAATTTAACCAATCAGAAGTTGCCCTAGGGAGGCAAGGAAGAACAGAGACATCTTCACACAGTGTATAAAAATGTCACTCTAACATTGAAGTAAACCTTGTACATTTGTTTGATGTTTGAAATCACATGTTTCTGATGATGCATTACATAGTCTTCATTTTGCAGACTCTATGTATAATTTGTTTGATAAAACAATATAGAATAATTTCCAACATTATTTCAGCTATTTCTATTAGAGTTTTATTTTTTTAATTGTGTATGACTTCCTAATTCAATGATGTAGTTTGTAATGATACTGATTTTTCTTAAAGGTCTTCATAAGCATGTTTTATATAATTTAATGATTAATAAGACAAAAGTCAGAAAACTGAAAATATTATTTTTATTGCTAAAATAATGGAATGTCAATTATAAGGTAACATAAAATAAAATAAGGTTAATATAAGTGCTGCTTTACATTAAATTTATAGTTACATGTACTAAAAGTCATTCTTTGATACTTTTTATTAAAATTTTCACCAATTCAAATCAAAACAACCATTTATTGCAGTGAATAGTTCCAGTCTCAGGTTCAGCTCTGCTGCTGGTTGGTGGGCAGAGCTCACTTACTCTGTCTTATAGTATCATCAGAACTATACTTGAATGGTCATTTTATTTGCCACATGTGGAAAATTCATGTTGGAGGTCCACTGAATATGTGGATCCATTTTACATTTCTTTTTTTGTCTTTTTATTAGATATTTCCTCTCTATACATTTCAAATGCTATCCGGAAAGTTCCCTATACCCTCCTCCTGCCCTGATCTCCTACCCATCCACTCCCACTTCTTGGCCCTGGCATTCCCCTGTTCTGGGGCATATAAAGTTTGCAAGACCTAGGGGCCTATCCTCCCAATGATGGCCGACTTAGGCCATCTTCTGCTACATATGCAGCTAGAGACACGAGCTCTGACTTGAAAGCCTGGTTCTGAGTGATGCGTCTGTCAAACAGTTTTGGTCTTGTCAACTCTGAATGGAGTGCCACATAGCCTGTGCTTCATATCTGCCTTGATGTCCTATTTCCAAATAGATGGCTACATCCATGACAGTAGCTGTGGCATTCTCTATACCAAAAACAGCTCATTCAGACAATGAAACATATCATAATCTATCCTGAAAACCTCAGCTTACATGGAAGGTGAGACTCTTCATGGCCATCATGGCCCATTCCTGTTCCAATACCTCCAGCATTCTCTGGCCTAGAGGCTCCTTTCACAGAGCCTTTCATACTTTTCCCTGAAAATTTATTTCCTGAGAACCAACTTATTGCAGGATATTTGGTCACACTGTGAATTCTGAGAATGTGTTATTTACTGAATAAAAGAAAAAGAAAAAAATTTCACCAATTTTAATAATTTTTATTCAACTTATACTGTGGTATATAAAGAATGTCTAATATATTAAAAATAATACTTTTATTAATTATTTGAGAGTTTCATACAATATATTATGGGCATCTCCAAACTCCTTGCCCATCTCCTTTCAGATACATGACACTTACTTATCTATTCAACTTCAGGTTCTCTCTCTACATATAAACCTATCATGTCCAGTATATACTCTTGGGTAAGATACATTCCCTGAAGTAAGAATATTCAGTGTAAATCTTGGTTCCTGGACTCTGCCAATAGTAGTCTGCATAGGTAAGAGTGTGCACTACAGAAGCTAACAGCTTCTGGGACAGGCAGGAGACACAGAGCTTCTGAGGCAGCGCCCTTTTCGGGATCCAGACATCAGGCAACCTTCCCGGCGAGAGTACAGGTGTCCCCCCTGCCTGGGAGGGCTTTACCTCAGCATTGGCGGAAGACATCTTGGTTCCGAGACTCCTCCGAAAGTAGTCTGCACAGGTGAGAGTGTGGACTACAAAAGCTTACAGCTTCTGTGACAGCCCAAAGCAACACAGCTTCTGGGAAAGGTCCTGATTTGGGCCTTCATCTTCGGCCAGGAGGGAGGTCCAAACGCCAGATATCTGTGCAACTTCCCTGTAAGAGGAGAGCTTGCCTACAGAGAGTGCTCTGACCACTGAAACTCAGAGGAGAGATCTAGTCTCCCAGGTCTGCTGATAGAGGCTAACAGAATCACCTGAGGAACAAGCTCTAACCAGAGACAACTAAATCAACTAACTCCAGAGATTACCAGATGGCGAAAGGTAAACATAAGAATCTTACTAACAGAAACCAAGACTACTCACCATCATCAGAACTCAGCACTCCCACTTCGCCCAGGCCAGGGCACCCCAACACACCCAAAAAGCTAGACCCGGATTTAAAAGCATATCTCATGATGATGGTAGAGGACATCAAGAAGGACTTTAAGAACTCAATTAAAGAAATACAGGAGAACACTGCTAAACAGGTAGAAGATATTAAAGAGGAAGCACAAAAATCCCTTAAGGAATTGCAGGAAAACACAACCAAACAGGTGATTGAATTGAATAAAACCATCCAAGACGTAAAAAGGGAAGTAGACAAAATAAAGAAAACCCAAAGTGAGGCAACTCTGGAGATAGAAATCCTAGGAAAGAAATCTGGAACCATAGATGCGAGCATCAGCAACAGAATATAAGAGATGGAAGAGAGAATCTCAGGTGCAGAAGATTCCATAGAGAACATCGGCACAACAATCAAAGAAAATGCAAAATGTAAAAAGATCCTAACTCAAAACATCCAGGAAATCCAGGACACAATGAGAAGACCAAACCTACGGATAATAGGAGTAGATGAGAATGAAGATATTCAACTCAAAGGACCAGCAAATATCTTCAACAAAATTATAGAAGAAAACTTCCCAAATCTAAAGAAAGAGACACCAATTCATGATAAAAATCTTGGAAAGATCAGGAATTCAAGGCCTATACCTAACCATGATAAAAGCCATCTACAGCAAACCAGTAGCCAACATCAAAGTAAATGGTGAGAAGCTGGAAGCTAGTCTACTAAAATCAGGGACTATACATGGCTGACAACTCTCTCCCTACCTAATCAACATTGTACTTGAAGTCCTAGCCAGAGCAATTAGACAAAAAAAGGAGAACAAGGAGATACAAATTGGAAAGGAAGAAGTCAAAATATCACTTTTTGCACATGATATGATAGTATATATAAGTGACCCTAAAAATTCCACCCAAGAAAACCTAAACCTGATAAACAGCTTCGGTTAAGTAGCTGGATAAAAAATTAACTCAAACAAGTCAATGGCCTTTCTGTAAACACAGGATAAACAGGCTGAGAAAGAAATTAGGGAAACAACACCCTTCTTAATAGTCACAAATAATATAAAATATCTTGGCGTGACTCTAACTAGGGAAGTGAAAGATCTGTAAGATAAGAACATCAAGTCTCTGAAGAAAGAAATTAAAGAAGATCTCAGAAGATGGAAAGATCTCCCATGCTCATGGATTGGCAGGATCAATATAGTAAAAATGACTATCTTGCCAAAAGCAATCTACAGATTCAATGCAATCCCCATCAAAATTCCAACTCAATTCTTCAAAGAATTAGAAAGGGCAATCTGCATATTCATCTGGAATAACAAAAAACCTAGGATAGCAAAAACTCTTCTCAAGGATAAAAGAACCTCTGGTGGAATCACCATGCCTGACCTAAAGCTGTACTACAGAGCAATTGTGATAAAAACTGCATGGTACTGGTATAGCGACAGACAAGTAGACCAATGGAACAGACTTGAAGACCCAGAGATGAGCCCACACACCTATGGGCATTGATCTTTGACAAGGGAGCTAATACCATCCAGTGGAAAAAAAGACAGCATTTTCAACAAATGGTGCTGCCACAACAGGTGTTTATCATGTAGAAGAATGCGAATTGATCCATTCCTATCTCCTTGTACTAAGGTCAAATCTAAGTGGATCAAGGAACTCCACATAAAACCACACACTGAAACTTATAAAGGAGAATGTAGCAAAAAGCCTCGAAGATATACATACAGGCGAAATATTCCTAAATAGAACAGCAATGGCTTGTGCTTTAAGAACGAGAATTGATAAACGGGACCTCATAAAGTTGCAAAGCTTCTGCAAGGCAAAAGAAACTGTTAATAAGACAAAAAGACCACCAACAGATTGGGAAAGGATCTTTACCTATCCTAAATCAGATAGGGAATAATATCCAATATATAAAAAGAACTTAAGAAGGTGGACTCCAGAAAATCAAATAAACCCATTAAAAAATGGGGCAAAGTCCTAACCAAATAATTCTCACCTGAGGAATACCAAATGGCACAGAAGTACCTGAAAAAATGTTCAACATCCTTAATCATCAAGGAAATGCAAATCAAAACAACCCTGAGACTCCACCTCACACCAGTGAGAATGGCTAAGATAAAAAATTCAGGTGACAGCAGATGTTGGCGAGGATGTGGAGAAAGAGGAATACTCCTCCATTGTTGGTGGGATTGCAAGCTTTACAACCACTCTGGAAATCAGTTTGGGGGTTCCTCAGAAAATTGGACATAGTACTACTGGAGGATCCTGCAATACCTCTCCTGGGCATGTATTCAGATGATGTTCCAACTGGTAAGAAGGACACATGCTCCACTATGTTCATAGCAGCCTTATTTATAATAGCCAGAAGCTGGAAAGAACCCAGATGCCCCTCAACAGAGGAATGGATATAGAAAATGTGGTATATATACACAATGGAGTACTACTCAGCTATTAAAAGGAATGAATTTATGAAATTCCTAGGCAAATGGATGGACCTGGAGGGCATCATCCTGAGTGAGGTAACACAATCACAAAGGAGCTCACACAGTATGTACTCGCTGATAAGTGCATATTAGCCCAGAAACTTAGGATACCCAAAATATATGATACAATTTGCTAAATGCATGAAACTCCAGAAGAATGAAGATCAAAGTGTGGATACTTTGCCCCTTCTTAGAATTGGGAACAAAACACCCATGGAAGCAGTTACAGAGACAAAGTTTGGAGGTGAGACAAAAGGATGGACCATCTAGAGACTGGATCCAGGGATCCATCCCATAATCAGCTTCCAAATGCTGACACCATTGCATACACTAGCAAGAGTTTGCTGAAAGGACCCAGATATAGCTGTCTCTTGTGAGACCATGCCGCGGCCTAAGAAACACAGAAGTGGATGCTCACAGTCAGCTATTGAATGAATCACAGGGCCCCCAATGGAATAGCTAGAAAAAGTACACGAGGAGCTAAAGGGATCTGCAACCCTATAGCTGGAACAATATTATGAACTAACCAGTAACCCGGAGCTCTTGACTCTAGCTGCATATGTATCAAAAGATGGCCTAGTCGGCCATCACTGGAAAGAGAGGCCCATTGGACCTGCAAACTTTATATGCCCCAGTACAGGGGAATGCCAGGGCCAAAAAGTGGGAGTGGGTGGTTAGGGGAGTGGGGGGGAGTGTATGGGGGACTTTTTGGATAGCATTGGAAATGTAAATGAGGAAAATACTTAATTATATATCTATATATATCTATATCTATATCTAATGTATATATCATATATATATATATATATATATATATAAAATATTCAGTGTATTAATGTTTACTGACTCCCACTTTCCAAGCATCTGGAATTAGCATTGTTTTCTCAGCAGTGGTTGACTTAGTACCCATATTCTCTGCTATTTTCTAGGATTGTATATGACTTAAGATTTTAAAATTTTTGCATTTTTTTCACTGTGAAATCATATGTCCTCTGTTGATATTAGAAAATAATGTATGTTGTAGATAGCTCTGGGGCTAATTATATTTGATGTTAATTCCATTCTCTTGTGAGTGGTGGGTAGAAGTAATGAGTCAGCACTCAGGTGATTTCCTGTATACCTGCTTCCCACCTTAATTTGTAAAATAAAGGAGAGCTGATGATTGGGCAGATAAAAGGGGAGATGGAGCAGAAGGTGGGAGAGAGAAGAAGGATAAAATGGAAGAGGGAGAAGAGGCAGAGGAGGAGGAAGAAAAAGGAAATCAGAGCAGAAGCCTGGAAAAACCACAAATTCTAAGGGGTTTCATAGATGTGGAAGATTGTAGAGTAGTGGTAGATCTGTCCAACCCAGGTACACAACATGTATTCATATTAACTGAGTTGTGTTTTCATTGCCTGGGCATATTTGGGTTGTAGAGTTAAGGCAACAAATGTATTCTTAAAGTAACTCACTGGCGCTAATAATCTTTCTTTTGCTACTCAGAGAAGAACCATGAACCTTGAAGTGGGGACCCTAAAATATGTTATTTTCTGCCTGTTAACCATGTGTATACCCAATATATACTATTTCCTGTTACAGAGGTGCACATGCAACCGTGCAAATATCTATCCTAATCAAAATAACTGTAACACAGAAACAGACTAGATATTCACCACCTGATGAATATGTAATGAAAATGTACATACATACATACATACATACATACATACATACATACATACATATGTATATATAAAAGATTTTTATTCAACTATAAAGAAAAAAGAAATTATAAAAACTGAATTTAAATGGATAGAGTTGCAGAATATACTAAGAGAAATAACAAAGACCCAGAAAGACATTAACATGTTCTAACTCATATGTAGATCTTAGCATTAAACCAAGCTGGTGACCTATGTTCTGCTTGAGTTTTGCAGCCTGATTTCTTTGTGATCTGCTTTCTCTGAATATCTCCAGACAGCTCTCTATGTTCTTCTTGAGATAGTTCTCCAGCATTTCTCCATTTCTATTTACAGATTATCTTACTAGCTCAATTCTTGCAGATCATAATCCCAGGGTTTTTTTTTTTTTTATATTTCATACTAATCCAGTCATTTATTCCAAGTTTCCTTTTATTTTTTTATCACTTTTTTATTTTTTATCCTATTAATCAGCATCCCAGCCCCTTAATTCTTAGGAGAAAAAAAGTTTGTTTGTTTGTTTGTTTGTTTTTAATTGCAAAAAATTCAGATATCTGCCTGCCTCTGTTATGCAAAGACTATAAGCTAGCTGGCTGGTACCCTGTTCTGAAGGTACCATTTCTAGCATATGTTGGCCTAACCCTGCTCTGTCCGAGTCCAACCCTGAACTGAGGAATCAGTATACTTTTTAATTCATTTTTCAATTCGGTAGAATCTCCTGAAATCACCAGTACCTAAATCTCTTTATTTCATTCTTTAGTATCTTTCTAACAAGTTGGCTCAAAATCCACCCACTTTTGATCCTTTACATTATCGAAGTCCCTCTTAATTCATTTTGTACTGTTATATTTAGTATATTTGAAAAATGATATATTATTAACCACTTTTTAGAATTCTTCTCTACAACCTTAAGTTCTGTCCTAAAGATCCCAGAATTTACAATTTTGCTAAGACACTAGCCACCACCTTCACCTCCTGAATGTGTGCTGTCTCTTATTATCATATGATCTTTAATGTTAATGGGGAGAACATATTCAAAGTCATGGAAAATAAACACACTACTGAATGATTACTGAGTGATGGAGGAAATTAGGAAAAAATATGTTAAAAATCTTAGAAATGAGTAGTAAGGAAGATACAAATCATAACCTATGGGATAAAAAGAAGGCAAACCTAAAAAGCTCTCAAGTAATTCATTTAACTAATCTATATTTAAGATACTAGAACCAAAGAACAAAGCAGATCCTAAAATAGTGGATGGGAAGAAAGTGGTAAGATCAAGGTGAAAAATAAATAAAATAGAAATAAAAATGCAATATAAGGTGTTGTGCCCAGAAGTGTTAGTGAACTCCAAAAGACCAAGCAAGAGCAGACTCTGATGTAATCACATAATGGTTTTCATTTACAGGCTCAAGCTTGGACCATACTTCAGTCTCTGATGCAGTAGCATGGGAGGGAGCAGTCCCTAGTTCAATTTTAAGCAGATATTTATAGAAGCAAGAAGGGGGTATATAGCTTGTAACATATTCAATTGGGGGATCATTATGGCCTTTAATATAATTGGCTGGTGTTGGGAGCCAAACCATAAACTTAATTTTGCTTTTCTCTTGATTGACGGTTGTTAGGGAATGAAGTGTTACGGACAGGATTGTAACCTAGATGTGTAGATTTGTTGAGGGTGACTTGGAAACTGTTGCTAGAGCTTGGAAACTGGTGTTAGTTACTGGCCTGTTATTTAACCCAAGTTCAATCTTAGTTCAGGTTCTCTAAGATGGTGTCTGAACCAAAGATCTGGTCCTCAAAAGAATCAATGAAGCCAATATGCTCCTTCTTTGAAAACATACACAAGGTTTACAGTGAGTTTACTGAAAAGAGAGAAAGAAGACACAAATTAACAAAATTAGAGATGAAAGGAGAAATGGTACCACAGATACTAATGAAAGCTGGAAAACCCTGAGAATGTATTGTAAAAGTAACTTTTATTCACCTGATGTAATTGTCTTCTCAGAGGCTTACTGTTAAATAAACTCACCCTTTCTAGTTCTTTCTGTACTCTGGCTGGCTGGTTCAGCTCATCTATTCTGGATTAAAGTCCTCTCGAGGCTGACTCATTGTCTTCTCACAGCTTCTCAATGAATTGTTCTGCTTTGTCTCAAACTAATTCTGACAATTTGTTCTCATATCCTTCCCTGGCCCCCCTGATTCTCTGGCTTCAGCTGCCTCTGATGATCTATACTGAACAGAATGAACACAAGAATGAACTCAACTCCACTGCACTGCACTCACTGCAGTGACTCCCAACTGACCCCACTGAAATCTACTCAACAGAACTGAATGAACTGACTCTCTCTCTTTTTGATGCTCTTAAATAGCTTTTCTGTTGAGAGTTTGGCATATCCTATATCTTGACTCCCTTTGCCAAATCTTTCTCTGATTTACCACTTTGTCTTCCCTTAAGTTAGACATCATTTTGGGGATTAACAGTGTGTGGATTCCATACAATGGAATTAAAGGTGTATATTAAGGGTGTCTCTGCATTCTAGTCAGATCACACAGACCTAGAAGGTTTTACTGGATTGAAATTCCTCTACAATATGTCATGAAAATATATTTTCCACTAAAATGGAGAATATAACACAATAACAACACTTCCTAGATACACTGACCTATCAAAATTAAACCAAGATGAAATAGTTGAAATAGATCTAAAACAAGAAAAAAGAGTGATGATGTAACTAAAAATTTTCCACCTAACAAATCTCATGTACAGAAGAATTTCTTACAGAATTCTGTATCTAAGGGACTATTGGCAGATAACAGTTGGGTCTGGAGAATAATTCTGTTCACTGGATCATGTAAAATATTGGACAGGGGAACTTATTGGGAATATGGATAAGAGCAGGAAGCAAGGAAGATGATAGAGAAATAGGGATGAAAATGACTAAATTGGTTCATTCTGGTAGGGGTCACATCAGTGCTATCTTGGAGGAGGAGTGCCCCAGAGGAATCTCCACACTGCCAGGACAAGATCACTGGTGAGTGGAACACAACATCAGTTCCAAAAAACCCAGAGTGTCTTGTGTTAGCAGGGACAGGGACAAAGGTCACCTGCCCAACCAGAAGCTGGGCTTCCTTCTCGTTGGTGCCACCCCAGAGCCATCTTCGGTGTGATCATAGCTGAAGGCTCCAGAGGACTCTATATGCTGCAGGCACCCTAGCACACCCAGGACCGGGAGATCATTGTAGGAACAGGACAAAGGACACCTATCTGACCAGTGGCCTGGATTTATTCTGGTCAGCGCCACCACAGCGCCATTTCTGTGAAGGGCCCTAGAGGAATCACCAATAAGCATGTACCAGGAGATCACTGGCACCCTAGTACACCAGGGATCTTGAGATGACTGCCAGGAGACAGAGCTGAGACCCAGACCCCTGGACACATTCTCAAACAGAGGAGAGTCAGCCACCAGGGAGAGCTCTGACCCCAGGAATCAGGAGGGATCTGAGCTCCAGATTTCTATGCATCTTCCCTGCAAGAAGAAAGCTTGCCTGCAGAGTGTATTCTGACCACTGGGACTCAGGAGAGAGTTAGTCTCCCAGGAGTGCTGACAGAGGCTAAAGAATCACAGGAGGAACAACCTCCGGTCAGAGACAACGAGAACATCCAACACCAGAGATTACCAGATAACAAAAGGAAAACTAAAGAATCTTACTAACAGAAACCAAGACCACTGGCCATCATCAGAACCCATTACACCCACAACAGTGAGTCCTGGACAGCCCAACACACCCAAAAAGCAAGACTTGGATTTAAAATCATATCTCATGATGGTGGTAGAAGATTTTAAGAAGGGCATTAATATCTAACTTCAAGAAATACAGGACAACACTGCTAAACAGGTAGAAGTCCTTAAAGAGGAAACACAAAAATCCCTTTAAAAATTATAGAAAAACACATCCAAACAGGTAATAAAATTGAACAAAACCATCCAGGATCTAAAAATGTAAGTAGAAACAATAAAGAAAACCCAAAGGGAGATAACTCTGGAGATAGACACCCTAGGAAAGAAATCAGGAACCATAGATGGGAACATCAGCCACAGAATACAAGAGATGGAAGAAAGAATCTCAGGTGCAGAAGATTCCATAGAAAACATGAACACAACATTAAAAGAAAAGGCAAAATCCAAAAAGACCATAACTCAAAACATCCTGGAAATCTAGGACACAATTAGAAGACCAAACCTATGGAAAATAGGTATAGATGAGAATGAAGACTTTCAAAGTAAAGAGCCAGTAAATATCTTCAACAAAATTATAGAAGAAAACTTCCCTAACCTAAAGAAAGAGATGACCATGAACATACAAGAAGCATACAGAACTCCAAATAGACTGGAACAGAAAAGAAATTCCTCCCCACACATAATAATCAGAACAACAAATGCACTAAATGAAGACAGAATATTAAAAGCAGTAAGGGAAAAAGGTCAAGTAACATATAAACTCAGAACTATTAGAATTACACCAAACTTCTCACCAGAGACTATGAAAGCCAGAAGAGCCTGGACAGATGTTATACAAACCCTAAGAGAAGACAAATGCCAGCCCAGGCTACTATACCCAGAAAAACTCTCAATTACCATAGAAGGAGAAAACAAGGTATTCCATGTCAAAACTAAATTCACACAATGTCTTTCCAGGAATCCATCCCTTCAGAGGATAATAATGGGAAACCCCAACACAAAGATGGAAACTACGGTCTAGAAAAAGCAAGAAAGTAATCCTTCAACAAACCTAAAATAAGACAGCCACAGGAACAGAATCCGAACTCTAACAACAAAGATAACAGGAAGCAACAATTACTTTTCCTTAATAGCTCTTAATATCAATAGACTCAGTACGCCAATAAAAGACAGACTAACAGACTGGCTACATAAACAGGACCCAACTATTTGCTGCTTACAAGAAACCTGCTTCAGGGAAAAAGAAAGACACTACGTCAGGGTAAAAGGTAAGAAAACAATTTTCTAAGCAAAAGAACCAAAGAAACAAGCTGAAGTAGCCATTCTAGTATAGAATAAAATTGACTTCCAACCCAAAGTTATCAAAAATACATGGAGGGGCACTTAATACTTATCAAAGGTAAAATCTTCCAAGATGAACTCTCAATTCTCAATATCTATGCTCCAAATGCAAGGGAATCCACATTCATTAAAGAAACTATAGTAAAGCTCAAAGCACATATTATACCTCACACAATAATAGTAGGAGTCTTCAACACCACACTCTCATCCATGGACAGATCTTGGAAACAGAAACTAAACAGAGAAACATTGAAACAAACAGAAGTTATGAAAGAAATGCATTTATCAGATATCTACAGAACATTTTATCCTAAAACAAAAGGATATACATTCTTCTCAGCACCTCATGGCACCTTCTTCACAATCAACCATACAATTTGTCACAAAACAGGCCTCAACCGATACAGAAATATTGGAATTATCCCATGCATCCTATCAGATCAACATGGACTAAGGCTGATCTTCAATAACAACATAAATAATAGAAAGCCAACATTCAGGTGGAAATTGAACAACACTTGACTCAAGGATACCTTGATCAAGGAAGAAATACAGAAAGAAAATAAAGACTTTTTAGAATTTAATGAAAGTGAAGCCACACAAACTTATGGGACACAATAAAACCATTCCTAGAGGAAAACTCATAGCTCTGAGTATCTCCAAAAAGAAATAGAGAGAGCATACACTAGTGGCTTGACAGCACACCTAAAAGCTCTAGAACAAAAAGAAGCAAATTCACCTCAGAGGAGTAGAAGGCATGAAATAATCAAACTCAGTGCTGAAATCAAACAAATGGAATCAAAAAGAACTATTCAAAGAACCAACCAAACAAGGAGCTGGTTCTTTGAGAAAACCAACAAGATAGATAAACAGTTAGCCATACTCACTAGAGGGCATGGGGACAGTTTTTTTAATTAACAAAATTAGAAATGAAAAGGTAGACATAACAACAGAATCTGATAAAATCCAAAACACCATCAGATCCTTCTACAAAAGACTATACTCAACAAAACTGGAAAATCTGGATGAAATGGACAAATTTCTAGATTTTGATACGCGGTATCAAAGTTAAATCAGGATCAGATTAATAACCTAAACAATCCCATATCCTTTAAAGAAATAGAAGAAGTCATTAATAGTCTTCCAACCAAAAAACAACAACAACAACAAAAAAGCCCAGGATCACATGGTTTTAATGCAGAATTCTATCAGACCTTCAAAGAAGACCTAATTCCAGTTCTCCTCAAACTATTCCACAAAATAGAAACAGAAGGTATTTTACCCAATTTATTCTATGAAGCCACATTTACTTTAAACCTTGTAAAGACACAACAAAGATAGAGAATTTCAGACCAATTTCCGTTATGAATATTGAAGCAAAAATTTTCAATAAAATTTTGTGTATACTTCATTCCTTCTTAAAAATGGGAACAAAGTACCCATGGAAGGAGCTACAGAGACAAAGTTCAGAGCTAAAGCAGAATGAAAGACCATTCAGAGACTGCTGGACCCTGTGACCCATCCCATAAACAACCACCAAATCCAGGCACTATTGCATATTCCAGAAAGATTTTGCTGACAGGACCTTGATATAGCTCTCTTGTGTGAGTCTATGCCAATGCCTGGCAAATATAGAAGTGGATGCCCATAGTCATCTATTGGATGGATCACAAGGCTCCTAATGAAGGAGTTAGAAAAAGTACCCAAGGATCTACAGGGGTCTGCATCTCTGTAGAAGGAACAAAGACATGAACTAACCAGTACCCCCCCTCCCCCCCGAGCTGTGTCTCTGGTTTCATATGTAGCAGACGATGGCCTAGTAGGCCATCAATGGTAGGAGAGGCCCTTGCAAAGATCATATTCTCTAGTACAGGGAAATGCCTGGGACAGGAAGCAGGAGTGGGTGGGTTTGGGAGCAGGGTGGTGAGAGTCTATAGGGGGCTTTGGGGATAGCATTTGAAATGTAAATGAAGAAAATACTTAATAAAAAAGAAAGAAAATGGCCCAGTCACTGACAGAAGTGGGGTGTTTGTGCTGTGCCTTCTGCCTAGGGAGCTGGTGAATTTTCCATGAGATATGGACCCACAGTTAGGAGCTGGTGTGAAGTGGGGCAAGTGCCTGGGGCTGGTGTAGTCTGTGTGATCACAATAAAGTCTGCTCTGAAGAGAAAAACAAAAAAAAAACAAAAAACAATAATTAAAAGGAAACTTGATTTGCTGTAGTCTATTTCTTGAATGGAAGTTTGAGGTTGCTGACCTCCTCCATTTTTACTAACACGGAATCTGAAATTATTCACACTAAACCTGCTTACAAAAAATGATTTAAAAAGATAAAATGAAAATTGAAAATAAAATAAAGATACTGAAAATACACATAGTGAGAACTGTATTAAAACGACCAAAAACACACTGTTTTTTGCTCTTGCTGGAGCAGAAGTGGAGGCCATATAGACCAGATTTTAGCTTTATGACATCAGAGACGATAAATTACAGTTTTCTAAATTAATATGCTTTTGTTCCAATTGAAAATCTGTCTGAGATTGATACAACATAAGAAGCTTCATTCATACATCCATAGTATTATTTTCATGTGGAAAATTTAAATTCTCACCAATCCCTACCTACTCAACCATTTGGAAATCAGAGATAAATGTTAAATAATTAAAACAAACACAATATAAATTACCCGAGTATAGTTTTTGTTTTACTAAAATCATCTAGATTGATTCTCTCCACCCCCCTGCCATAAAGTATCTATAGCTTGTTTGGGGAGAATTTATTTTTACAGATTTCCTGTGATGCAGATAATTAAAACTAACAAAACACATTCTCCAAACTGAGTGAACACACGAAGAATTGGCAGCAGTAACCTGCTAAATTGAAGTTGTCCGTGAAATTACCATGCCAAATGTTTACTAGTATTCACCTTAAGAGATTACTCTTACTCCCCCCCCCCACTAAAAATTATGGAATCACTCTACTTTGGCTTTCATACTCATATTCCTACACAAATGAACTCTAACACAAAATCAACTGTACGAAGTGAAACAAGCACAGAGTTGAAAGCATTTAAAAACTCATGCATTAAAATCTGGCTTGCAGTGTCAAAACACCTGTTTTTGAGCGTTTCCATTCTATTATCTGTACTACTAATAAAGGTAATTATACAAGGAGAGGGAAAGAAGGATGACTTGGTGACCAGGACTCTCTGGGGTGGAAAATTTGAGAATAACTGTGAACATCCTTGTCTGTAGCTTGCATGATGTTTAATAATAAATATATAGGTCTAAAGTCCATGGGAGGAGAATAAAGTTAGAAATTTGTTAAAGTTGAATATCTTGGATAGTAACTTTTTTCAGAAAACATTGATGTAGCCAGCAAAATTGACATGTGATAATGGAAAAGACTTCTAAAGAAGGAGAATAATATGGAACAGAAGATGGCATTACAAAAAAACATTACAAGATGGCATTACAAGCTAATCGGGTTATAAATGAACCTCCCAGAGTTCAAAGAACTGGCTATATGAACTGTTGTTGGGGACCCTGTGGGTTGAGATTTTGCTTCTTCTGCTCCTCCATTTCTGCTGCCCTCTGTACAGCAACATCAACCAACATGTAGAAGTTGCTAAAATCAGGCTTTTTCTCTGGCCATGCAACTTCAGGAGAAGACCAAGGCTCAGTGATTAAAATCTTCTCTTCTTTCTCTATTTTGGCTTCGGAGATAACCTTCTGGTTTGGAGAAGACTCCAGATATGGCACTTTCTCTTCCGACTCTTGACGTTTTGGCAGGGGCAGATCCTGCATATTGGCTTTGTCGTTAAACTGTGCCTTGACCTCCTCAGATGGATTGGAGTGCTGCTTCTGGGCTGCATTGGCAGCCTGGCCTTCATGACTCAAGTTGACTGGTTTGTAAAGAATTTCCCAGCGAAGTTGTTTGCGGACATTTACAAACCAGTTGGATACCTGCAGGTAAGATAAATCTGTATTCTTGGACAGCATTCGTTTGTCTGCTACAGTAGGGTAGGCATTAAAGTGGTGTTCACAGAGCCAGTCACGGAGGATCTTCACAGACTTGTATGGCAGCGTGTTTCCTCTCCGAAGCTCCTGGTTGTCTTGAAACTTCATCTTACAGGCTCTCTCAAGTCTTATCCCGAAAGGGGCGTAGTATTTCATATTGTCCCGGGTTTCTTCCGGACTACCTTCAGCCTCCTCCATGTTCTGGAAGACTGCTTTCAGTGGCTTAGAAACCAGGGATGAACGAAGTAGGAATAAATCTGAGCAGGGAGAGTCAGGGAAGACTTTCACTGACTTCTGAGTTGGATTCTTATCTGTTGCCAGACTGACTGTTGCTAACAACTGAGGCAACTGGCTCTGTGATGTCACAAACTCTCTCTATGCCAAACCCGTGTCCTTCCCACACACACATCCCTACACATTTTGGCTCTACATGGCCTGTTTTACTTTGTTCCATTTTTTTTTCTTTTTAGTCATATATCAATATATTTGTATATGTGTTCTAACTCCATTTTTTTAAATAGCTTTCATAATTTCTCTGCAGGTGTCAACTAAATACTAAGTACATATATTGGAGAATAATATTAGCATATATTAAAGAATAATATTACCATTCATTTAAAAATTCCACTTATTCTTTCTCCACCCCCATGTGTGTGTGTGTGTGTGTGTGTGTGTATGTGTGTGTGTGAATGTATTTCTGCAGGTGTACAAGTGCACATACCATGGGTTCATGTTGTGGTCAGAGGACCTGTGTTGTCTCCTTCTATCATGTGGGTTCTGGTGATTAAACTCAGGTGATCATCCTTGGAAACAAATGCCTATACCCACTAAGCAACCTTTTTTTCAATATCTTTCTTTTTGATGTTTTTATTTTTATCATGTTTTTAATTATTTTGTGTATGAATGTACATTGTAAGTTTAAAAGACTGTGAACATTCTTCTTTAAAATTTTATAATGTTTTTGTCTTATTCTTGTATTCCTTAGCTGCTGCCCTAGTAGCTCATCTAATAGAAGCAATTTCTCTAAAATATTATCTTTAATAAAAGACTGCAGTAAGTATATTTTTTTCTTTTTCCATGTAGTAGGTATATATAGATTATTCTGGTTTCTGCTCAGTTAAACTTAAAAGTTTCAAAAAATCCTTTGAGAATTTTATCTAAGTATATTTATGCTGCATGAAATATTAAAAACAAAAACAAAAACAAACAAACAAACAAACAAAAACTTGCTAACACCAGTAAGGCACCAGCAGACAGGCAGACCTGTTCTAGGAGTCTGTCAGTTTGAGTGGTTGATCCACCAGGATCTGCCACTTGAGTATTAGGATGCTAGATTGTGTACCCAGCGATTGTGTTACCTATTGATTCTAAACTAAGATTGTGTGGTGTTTTCCTTCATGCACCCACTCAACTGGGTTCCAGAGAAAGTTATGGTGTGTGAACTTGGTGTGTAAGAGTGCACCACAGCCAGCCTTGGGAATTTGGAAGTACAGGGCAGTTGTGGTACTGGCCAGCCTTGGGAACTTAGCTATACAGGAGAAGAAAGCAATTTCAGCACTCTGAGTCAGAGAGTCTGTGGAACTGAAAACAAGTTGGCCTGTCTGCCAGTGCCTAGCCAGTGTTAGCATGGGTTGTTTTTTATATTTCATGAAACAAGTATATACTATATCTTTATAGAATCCACTCCCCAGGTTCTTTCCTCCAATTCCTAACATACATAACACATTTTTCTCCAAAATTTATGTACTCATATTTATAGCTGATTTTAATTACAGTGTGTGTGTGTGTGTGTGTGTGTGTGTGTGAGAGAGAAAGAGAGAGAGAGAGAGAGAGAGAGAGAGAGAGAGAGAGAGAGAGAGAGAGAGAGAGAGAGAGAGAATGTGTACAGACAGTTATGTTCAAGTACTTAAGAGGACAAAGTCATCCTAATTCCTTGGAGCTATAGTTAAAGGCAGTCCTCAGCTGTCTGTCTGATGAACTGGGGTACTGTGAAAGTGCAATACTAAGCATCGAGGCATCTCTCTTGCCCTATGATATACTGTAAGAAAAAGAACAGTTTTAAAGAAGATATGTGCTTTTGGCAAAAGATTGTTCTATTTTCTTCTTCTCAATGGTCATGGAATCTTTAATATAGTTTATTTAGAAAAGATAAAGGTGGAAATTATTTATTTATCCATCAAATAAATAGCAATTAGGGAAAATGAATTAATTAGTTTTAACATTAAATATTAAATTGGATATTGGTGTGTTTTTTTTTTTTTTTTTCAGGGCGTGCCTTCCTCTCAAAGACTCCATTTTTTTTTTTTTTTTTTTTTTTTTTGGTTTTTCGAGACAGGGTTTCTGTGTATAGCCCTGGCTATCCTGGAACTCACTTTGTAGACCAGGTTGGCCTCGAACTCAGAAATCCGCCTGCCTCTGCCTCCCGAGTGCTGGGATTAAAGGCATGCGCCACCACGCCCGGCTCTGTGTTTTTATTTCCTATATGATATTATGAGTTCTAGATAATGTATGTTTTTATCTTTTTCATTGTTGCTATAATTGAAGACAAAATGATTTAAAAGTTAAATGATATAAGACATATTTATATACATTTCTGGAACATAAATAGGAGAAAATCTGAAGTCAAATACTGCCTTTGGAGCCACATGAAAATGTTTTCAGCATAACTGCATATATTTATGGCAAGTAATGTGTTAGTTCCCCATCTTCAAAAATCACTAGAAAGTAGATTATCCTAATAAAAAAAGGAGCAGACAATATGGACAATTTAATAAACAAACAGAAAATGCAAAACAATTATTTATATGATCTCTTCAAAAGTAGAAAGTCAGAATGCACATATGAGTAGCTTTTGTTTTGGTCCTAAGGATCTATCGGTCCTAAAAGAACAATAGAAGTTGGGGAGGTAGATCAGAAATTGAATATGCTAATAAGACTTACATCTCATAAGAATTCTGGAAAAATACTGTTATCTATGAATAGAACTGCAAATACATATACTACATATGCATATGCATATGTGTACATGTATACATACATGTATGCTAGGTCTGCTATTCCTTGGGTCAAAGCAAGCGAGCAAACCACTGGTTGTGTATTCTAATCTGAAATTCCCTTTGCTGGTGTTTACCAGCAAAATAAAGGTGAAAGAAAATTTCCTTGTATAGCCATGCTCCATTTGACCTTCAAAAACATCGTTATTGTTTGGTAGGCTCTTCTAATGTGCATTCTAACAATGCTGGTAGATCTCTACAGCCTGATTTTAGATGTTTTGTGTAGTATGTCAGCTGCTGGATCACCCATGTTATTGATAAGCACTCCTATATGTAAGCCTCAATAAATGTTTGTCACATGGTATTTGTGTCTGTTTTCATTGAATTGTCAATCATTCATGGGCTATGCATGCTACTAAACTGAATATACAGGAAATTAATTACCTTTCACAATACACAAAAGCATGGAATTGCTATAAAATTGGGAATGGTTTTCTTCTAGAAAGTCATCCAAGATAGCAGATTCTAAGCAGAAATATTCTTGAAGTTCTATAGGCTAAATGATGTGTAAATATACTCTCCAGGTTATGTTTGTCTTAAAAGCATTTTTTAAGACAAAGAAAAATAAAAAATAGTGTTCACCTTTTTAACATTCAATGAATTGGTGGCATAGACATATTTAGTACAATTAGAACAGTAAATATAGAAATTATATCAGGAGCACTATGAAGTTATTTGATTTATAAATTTCTATGAATAATTGAAATTGCTTTGCAGGTAAAGGCCATAACTGAGTTTGATGTTTTCTTTATACCTTTCTTTTCTTTTCTTTTCTTTTCTTTTCTTTTCTTTTCTTTTCTTTTCTTTTCTTTTCTTTTCTTTTTTTCTTTTTGAGTTAGGTATTTTGTTTTCTAGGCTTTTGAGGGAAGATTTTCTGTTATACTGGAATTTTTGGTTGGTTTTGTTAGACAGCATGTAAAGTTGGATATGTAGGGAACAGAATAGGAACAGGATGAACTTTGATGAGGGAAATAATATGAATGCTTTAAAATAAAAGTATAAAAAGAAAAACATTGTTATATTTTAAAATTCCAGCAATTAAATTCAATGGAATTACATGTATTCACAGGGTATGAATCGAAGAACAAAAAGACTCAAAAACCCAAGCATAAAATTTGTTTTGGAGGAAAGTGGGGACCAAGTATATATACAAACAAAAGGTAACATACTATACCCTTTCTCTATGTGTTCACAGCTGCACAATAGTATTAATTTAATCTTTCATTCTCTTTGGCAAAACAAGTACCAAATACATTATATGAACTGATGTTTTAAAAGAAAACTGGAATTATTCTAAAATAGATTAGGAGAAGCTTTACATACTTAAATGACTTGTTTCCAAAAACAGTTATAGAGGACAAAGCTCCAAGAGGTGCAGATGCATGTAACTGAGTGATAAACTGTTTACTTCAGATGTACACACTTCCAAGAATGGTCAAGGGGAATAGAAAGTACATGTATGTATTCAACAAAATTGTCTACTTCCTTTCATTGTGAAATAATGTATAATTAACATTATGCAATGTCAATACCTTGGTCTTGGTGCTATACTTGGTTTCTTGAGGTCGTATAATTGGTGAAAGCTGGAGAATCATTGAGTTAAGTTGAAAATATTCTGCAGAAGAAAATAGTAAATTATAGACATTTGTATACATTTCTTAGTCTTCATGAGACTGATGCAAAGCAACAGGTATATGTTACAGGGAAAGGAAATGCATCATTAAAAAAACATACTGGAATTCCTGTAGTCACTTATCAGTTGAAACTCTAAAATATTGGATGAAGATCACACAGCCCCTTCCCCCATGTCCTGATGCCCAAGGGAAAGGCCCTCCTGGGTAACTTTCCCACTGAGGCTAGTCAAGGCAGCCAGTTGGGGGGATGAATTCCGCAGACAGGCAACAAAAATGTTCTCCCTCTGCTTGAAATTCACACCATTTCCAGCCTGAATCTTTGACCAGGGCATTTGCTCCTATGAAGACCCTACAGTCTAAAGAACTCCCAGATCTGCTACAGTCCACAAGTATTTCAGAAGACCTACTACAAATATTGGGAACCTGCATGGACCAAGCTGCATTTCTGTGACATGTGTTTGGGGACCTAGGTATAGCATGTGGTGAGGCCTAGGTCCAGCTCATGTATGCCCTTTGGTTGGTTCTTCAGTATCTGAGAGTCCCCGAGGGTCCAGGTTACATGATTTTCGTCATCTTCTTATCCGCTCTGGGTCACTCAATGCTTCTTAAAGTGTCCCCAGGCTGTAACGTTTGGCTGTGGGTTTCTACATCAGTCAGGTGATAAAGTCTCTCAGACAACAGTTAGCACAAAATTGTTAATACTGAATGTCATTAATTGATGAAACTTCAATCAATCAATTGGGTCTTTTTTTTTTTATCTTTGACAAACATACATTGTTTTTATGCCTTTTGTTATGAAAGACTGATAGTCAGAAGCATATTACAACCTCTCACTGGGTACTGTACAAACACATCAACAAAAAATGAACATGACATTTAATTACAAGTTTCAAGTTATTAACACTAGTAATTTAACAAATGAGAATTATTCAGATAATTTGCTTTTTCACATAAATTATGGATTTCCATTATCAATCTATTTGAAAAATTTAAACATTTTAAATTTTTTTCTTCATTTTTTTTAATTAGATATTTTCTTCATTTACATTTCCAATGCTACCCCAAAAGTTCCCAAACCCTCCCCATCCAACCCCATACCCCCCCTCCCAATTTTTGGCCCTGGCGTTCCCCTGTACTAAGGCATATAAAGTTTGAAAGACCAATGGGCCTCTCTTTCCACTGATGGCCTACTAAGTCATCTTCTGATACATATGCAGCTACAGACACGAGCTCCAGGGGTACTGGTTACTTCATATTGTTATTCCACCTATAGGGTTGCAGACCCCTTTAGTTCCTTGGGTACTTTCTCTAGCTCCTCTATTGGGGGCCCTGTGATACATCCACTAGCTGACTATGAGCATCCACTTATATGTTTGCTAGGCCCCAGCCTAGTCCCACACGAGACAGCAATATCAGGGTCCTTTCAGCAAACTCTTGCTAGTGTATGCAATGGTGTCATCGTTTGGAGGCTGATTATGGGATGGATCCCTGGATATGGCAGTCTCTAGATGGTCCATGCTTTTGTCTCAGCTCAAAACTTTGTCTCTGTAACTCCTTCCATGGGTGATTGTTCCCAATTCTAAGAAGGGGCAAAGTGTCCACAATTTGGGCTTCGTTCTTCTTCAGTTTCATGTGTTTTACAAATTGTATCTTATATCTCGGGTATACTAATTTTCTGGGCTAATATCCACTTTTCAGTGAGTATATATCATATGAGTTCTTTTGTGATTGTGTTACCTCACTCGGGATGATGCTCTCCAGGTCCAACCATTTGCCTAGGAATTTCATAAATTCATTCCTTTTAATAGCTGAGTAGTACTCCATTGTGTAAATGTACTACATTTTCTGTATCCATTCCTCTATTGAGGGACATCTGGGTTATTTCCAGCTTCTTGCTATTATAAATAAGGCTGCTATGAACATAGTGGAGCATGTGTCCTTCTTACCAGTTGGAACATCTTCTGGATATATGCTCAGGAGAGGAATTGCGGGATCCTCCAGTAGTACTATGTCCAATGTTCTGAGGAACCACCAGACTGATTTCCAGAGGGGTTGTACAAGCTTGCAATTCCACCAACAATGGAGGAGTGTTGCTCTTTCTCCACATCCTCTCCAGCATCTGCTGTCACCTGAATTTTTGATCTTATCCATTCTGGCTGGTATGAGGTGGAATCTCAGGGTTGTTTTGATTTGCATTTCTCTGATGATTAAGGATGCTGAACATTTTTTTAGATGCTTCTTAGCCATTCGGTATTCCTCAAGTGAGAATTCCTTGTTTAGCTCTGAGCCCCATTTTTAATGGGGTTATTTGATTTCCTGGAGTCCACCTTCTTGAGTTCTTTATATATATTGGATATTAGTCCCCTATCTGATTTAGGATAGGTAAAGATAATTTCCCAATCTGTTGGTGGCCTTTCTGTCCTATTGTCAGTGTCTTTTGCCTTACAGAAGCTTTGCAATTTTATGAGGTCCAATTTGTCGATTCTCAGTCTTACAGCACAAGTCATTGCTGTTCTATTCAGGAATTTTTCCCCTGTGCCCATATCTTCAAGGCTTTTCTCCACTTTCGCCTCTATAAGTTTCAGTGTGTCTGGCTTTATGTGGAGTTCCTTGATCCACTTAGGTTTGACTTTAGTGCAAGTAGAAAGGAATGGATCAATTTACATTCTTCTACATGATAACTGCCAGTTGTGCCAGCACCATTTCTTGAAAATGCTGTCTTTTTTTCCACTGGATGGTTTTAGCTCCCTTGTCAAAGATCAAGTGACCATATGTGTGTGGGTTCATTTCTGGGTCTTCACTTCTAATCCATTGGTCCACTTGTTTGTCACTATACCAGTACCATGCAGTTTTTATCACAATTGCTCTGTAGTACAGCTTTAGGTTAGGCATGGTGATTCCAACAGAGGTTCTTTTATCCTTGAGAAGAGATTTGCTACCCTAGGTTTTTTGTTATTCCAGATGAATTTGCAGATTACCTTTTCTAATTCGTTGAAGAATTGAGTTGGAATTTTGGTGGGGATTGCATTGAATTTGTAGATTGCTTTTGGCAAGATAGCCATTTTTACTATATTGATCCTGCCCATTCTTGTTCATGGGATGGATCTCAAGTAATTATTTTAACAGAATTGTTTACTATGCATGCAGCATTCTGCTTGAATGCATGCCTGCAGACCAGAAGAAGGCACCAGATTTCACTATAGATGATTATTTGCTACATTGTCATTGCTAAGAATTGAACTCAAGAACTCTGGAAGAGCAGAGAGTGTTCTTTTTTGTTTTTTGTTTTTTGTTTTTTTTTTTTGTTTGTTTTTGTTTTTTGTTTTTTGTTTTTTGTTTTTTCGAGACAGGGTTTCTCTGTGTAGCCTTGGCTGTCCCGAACTCACTCTGTAGACCAGGCTGGCCTCAAACTCAGAAATCCACCTGCCTCTGCCTCCCAAGTGCTGGGATTAAAGTTGTCCACCACTACTGCCCTGAGAGTGTTCTTAATCTCTTAGCCATCTCACCCATTCCTTGATCTCAAGTTCTTAAAAGTAGGGAAGAGAGGTTCAGGGCTCTTTCCTCTGTTCATTGATTGTTTCTGGAATTTCGGTCTGTTGATAAATTCCCTCTTTCGTTTCCTGAGTCACTTCTCTTGTTGGATACAGTTTTTTCATCTTTATTCTATTTTAGTTTATATTGATGTCCTCTTTATGTTTTTATAATTTTTATCATCATTCCTTTGAATCATTGGTTCAAACATTTGTTCATTTCATAATCATTAGAATCAGTTATGGTAGAATCATTCATATTCACAAGATTATTTTTATATAATTTTGTTGTTTTATTGTGCTTCTGTATTAGACAAAATATATTTTGGACCAAAATTTTAGCTACATGTTCTAATCTGCCATGTTTATTTAGGTGATAAATTCAAAAAGTTCATTAAGGATGTGGCTGGACCAGGTGTAGTTTCTCTCCCCTAGACTTTGAGTATAGCTCTTGTCAGTTACATAGTCACCTCATGCTGGAAGCATGAGAGAGGTAAAAACTGAAAAACAAGTGCTCCAAGGCTATGCCTATACCCAGGGCAGATCATCAGCTTGTCTGCCCCTCTGAAGACATACCATGCAGTCTGAAGGCCTCCTAGGAGATCTGCTGTATGCAGGTCAACAGGTAAGGGATCATCTCTACTAACCATGGTAGCTGGGAACACCGGGGACCCCAGCTGACTTGGGAACCATGCCCTCCCTCTGCTTGAAATTCACCTCATTTCCAGCCTGCACCTTTGACCAGGGCATTTGCTTCTATGAAGACCCTACAGTCTAAAGACCACCCAGATATGCTACAGTCCATAGGTATCTCAGGAGACCTAATACAATCCAGGGCCATAGGAGGCAGGCTCCAGAGACACCCAGACTAGTTAATACCAGACATAGCCAGATGGCAAGGAGAAAACACAAGAACATAAGCAATATACTTTGGCACCACCAGAACCCAGTTCTACCAACATGGTTCAAGACACTCCAACACAGCGGAAAACCAGAATGCTCACCTGAAATCCTATCTTGTGAAGGTAATAGAGTCCTTTTAGGAGGATATAAATGAGTCACAGAAGGAAATACAGGAAAACACAGGTAAACAGGCAGAAACCCTTAAAGAGGAAACAAATAAATCTCTTAAAGAAATACAGCAAAACACAATCTAATAGCTGAAGGAACTGAACAAAGTAGTACAAGATCTAAAAATGGAAGCAGAAATAATAAAACAAAAATGGAGGTAACTTTGGAAATTAAAAAAAAAAAACTTAGGAAAGGGGTCAAGAGATACAGATGTAAGCATCAACAACAGAATACAAGAGATAAAATAGAGACTCTTAGATGTAGAAGATGACTCAGATGATATTGACACAGTGATCAAAGAAAATTGAAAACATGTAAAACTCGTAACCCCAAATCAGGAAATCTAGAACACACTGTAAATACCAAAACTATGAATAATAGAAATAGAAGAGAGCTAACATCACGCAGCTCAAATCTCTCAAGAAAGAAATGGAAGAAGACCTCAGAAAATAGAGAGATCTCCCATTCTTATGGATTGGTAAGATAAACATAGTAAAAATGGCCATCCTTCCAAAATCAATCTACAGATTCAATGCAATTCCCATCAAAATCCCATATTAATTCTTCAAAGACATGGAAAGAACAATTTTCTTTCCAATTTCACATGGAAAACGAAAAATAAATTTCAGGATAGGAAAAATTATTCTCAACAATAAAAGAAATTCATTGGGAAATCACCATTCCTGACCCCAAGCTGTACTACAGCCCAGTAGTGATAAGAACAGTGTGTGGTACTAGTACAGAGACAGAAATGTTGATCCATGGAATACAACTGGATACCCAGAAAAAATACCACACACATATGGGCACTTGATCTTGGACACAGAATCCAAAAATATACAACATAAAACAGAAGGCATCTTCAATAATGGATGCTGGTCTATCTCCAGTCTGTATGCAGAAAAATGAAAATGAGTCCATATTTGTCACCTTGCACAAAGCTTAAGTCCAAGTGGAACCAAGACCAAAACATAAAACCAGAAAAATTGAATCTAATATAAGAGAAAGTGGGAAAGAGCCTCAGGGAAATTTCCTAAACAGAACTCCAAAGGCTCAGGCTCTAACATCAAAAATTGATAAATGGGACCTTATGAAACTGGAAATCTTCAGTAAGGCAAAGGACATAATCAGTAGGACAACTTGGCAACCTACAGATTAGGAAAATAATTCTTCACTAACCCTACATCCAATACAGGGTTAATATCCAAAGTATATGTGGAACTCAAGAAGCTACCTGCCAAAAAAAACAAATAACCAATTCTTAAAAGGGGGATTCATCTCAAGTAAAGTCTCCAAGATCTTACAGTATAACTGATGCTGCGGTGTGCTTACAGACAAGAACCTAGCATGGCTATCTTCCAAGAGTCCCAACAAGCAGCTGAGACACATGCAGATAATTTTGCCCAACCAACTGATATTGGCCACCACTGAGGTTGAATTAGGGAAAGACTGGAAGAAGTTGAGTTGGAGGCCTACCAGTAGCCTCCTAGCCCAGAGAGAGTTGTAGCAGGGGCACAGAGTAGGACTCTGGTGATGTCTTTAAGTCTGAGGATCTCAGAATGTACTGGCTCTCTAACTGTACAGAAATGCTGATGATACCTTCTAAAAAGTCCTGAAAACTTCCATGCTCTTTCTGAGAGTAGAAAGCTGCTGTATTAGGTGATTAACACCTGTAGCCAAACAACCTGGGATTAAATAATGTGGCCCTTGTTCTAGTGCAGCAGGAACTGCCGGGCTCTAACTTTGACCTACTAGTCTAAAGTCACAGGAAGAAAAGGGACACTTAGAAAACTGGATATAACTGGGTCCTTTCAGCAAAAGCTTGCTAGTGTAGGCAATGGCGTCAGCATTTGGAGGCTGATTATGGGATGGATCCCCAGGTATGGCAGTCTCTAGATGGTCCATCCTTTTGTCTCAACTCCAAACTTTGTCCCTGTAACTCCTTCCATGGAAGTTTTGTTCCCAATTCATAGAAGGGGCAAAGTGTCCACACTTTGGTCTTCGTTCTTCTTGAGTTTCATGTGTTTTGCAAATTGAATCTTGTATCTTGGGTATTCTAAATTTCTGGGCCAATATCCACTTATCAGTGAGTACAAATCATGTGAATTCTCTTGTGATTGGGTTACCTCGCTCAGGATGATGCCCTCCAGGAACATCCATTTGCCTAGGAATTTCATAAATTCATTCTTTTTAATGCTCACGGTCAGCTATTGGATGGATCACAGGGCCCCCAATGGAGGAGCTAGAGAAAGTACCCAAGGAGCTAAAAGGGTCTGCAACCCTATAGGTGGAACAACAATATGAACTAACCAGTACCCCACAGAGCTCGTGTCTCTATCTGCATATGTATCAGAAGATGGCCTAGTCGGCCAACATTGGAGAGGCCCATTGGTCTTTCAAACTTTATATGCCTCAGTACAGGGGAACGCCAGGGCCAAGAACTGGGAGTGGGTCGGTAGGGGAGTGGGGGAGGGTATGGGGGACTTTTGGGATAGCATTGGAAATGTAAATGAAGAAAATACCTAATAAATAAATAAAAATTCACTGATAAAAAAGAAAACTGGTTATAGAATGTATTATTAAATTGCAAAAATTTTCTGTGAAAGCTATCTAAGGGGAAAAGCAGAAAGATCTAAGTGGGGAAAGGGAAAAATTCTAAAAAAAAAAAAAAAGCCCATTCTTTTCTATCTGCCTCTCATCTCTTTGTCCTCAGTACTTATACATGTTTCAGAATATATAATCACATGTTACAAAGATGATTAAAAGTTCACACAAAAAATCAAATCATAAATTGAAAAAGAAGTTTACAACAGAGAATGTTTACATGTATATCTATTAGGAGTAATTCCCTTGATAAACATTCATCAACTGTTTAAAACAATAATTAAGCTATTAGTGAAGTTTTGTATAGATAAATTCAGTCAATATTTTATCCTCTGTCTTAGTACCTACAATAAATTGTTAGTTACCTTTTTATGACCTATGGTAAATTGTTTTACAACCTCTTAAAATGTGCTCTGAGTAAGAGAAAGTCTGGTTACTATCTAAAAGCAATTACCTGGCGACATGGGAGACTGCAGAGTTTTCCTTGCAGTTTTGACTATCAGAAAAAGCTCTAATAGCAGTCCCAATATAAAAGAACTTAAAAAATTACAGATATAATTTTAGGAATTCTTCTAGGATCATCATTAAGACTGAAGTCATTTATTTCTCTACATAGCATCACTACAAGACAGAACATATTCGTGGATCTGCAGCATTCTGCTCCAAAAAAAAAAATGTGCTATTACTTAGTGATTGTTATATATGTTTAATACTAACAGGAAAACCATACAAATAGCACAAAACTTTTCTTTTTTTTTCTTTTTTTAAATATTTTTATTATGTATTTTCCTCAATTACAATTCCAATGCTATCCCAAAAGTCCCCCATACCCTCCCACCCCACCCCCATATCCACCCATTCCCACTTTTTGGCCCTGGCATTCCCCTGTATTGGGGCATATAAAGTTTGCATGTACAATGGGCCTCTCTTTCCAGTGATGGCCGACTAGGCCATCTTTTGATACATATGCAGCTAGAGTCAAGAGCTCGGGGGTACTGGTTAGTTCATAATGTTGTTCCACCTATAGGGTTGCAGATCCCTTTAGCTCCTTGGGTACTTTCTCTAGCTCCTCCATTGGGAGCCCTGTGATCCATCCACTAGCTGACTGTGAGCATCCACTTATATGTTTGCTAGGCCCCGGCCTAGTCTCACAAGAGACAGCTATATCAGGGTCCTTTCAGCAAACTCTTGTTAGTGTATACAATGGTGTCATCCTTTTGGAGGCTGATTATGGGATGGATCCCTAGATATGGCAGTCTCTAGATGGTCCATACTTTTGTCTCAGCTCCAAACATTGTCTCTGTAACTCCTTCCATGGGTGATTGTTCCCAATTCTAAGAAGGGGCAAAGTGTCCACACTTTGGGCTTCGTTCTTCTTCAGTTTCATGTGTTTTGAAAATTGTATCTTATATCTCCGGTATACTAATTTTCTGGGCTAATATCCACTTATCAGTGAGTACATATCATTTGAGTTCTTTTGTGATTATGTTACCTCACTTAGGATGATGCCCACCAGGTCCAACCATTTGCCTAGGAATTTCATAAATTCATTCCTTTAATAGCTGAGTAGTACTCCATTGTGTAATTGTACCATTTTTTTTTTTTGGATCCATTCCTCTGTTGAGAGGCATCTGGTTATTTCCAGCTTCTGGCTATTATAAATAAGGCTGCTATGAACATAGTGGAGCATGTGTCCTTCTTACCAGTTGAAACATCTTCTGGATATATGCCCGGAAGTGGTATTTCGGGATCCTCCAGTAGTACTATGACCAATGTTCTGAGGAACCGCCAGACTGATTTCCAGAGGGGTTGTACAAGCTTGCAACCCACCAATAATGGAGGAGTGTTCCTCTTTCTCCACATCCTTGCCAGCATCTTCTGTCACCTGAATTTTTGATCTTAGCCATTCTGACTGGTGTGAGATGGAATCTCAGGGTTGTTTTGATTTGCATTTCTCTGATGATTAAGGATGCTGAACATTTTTTCAGAGCTCCTCAGCCATTTGGTATTCCTCAGGTGAGAATTCTTTGTTTACCACTGAGCCCCAATTTTTAATGGGGTTATTTGATTTTCTGGAGTCCACCTTCTTGAGTTCTTTATATATAGTGGATATTAGTCCCCTATCTGATTTAGGATAGGTAAAGATACTTTCCCAATCTGTTGGTGGCCTTTTTGTCTTATTGACAGTGTCTTTTGCCTTTCAGAAGCTTTGCAGTTTCATGAGGTCCCATTTGTCAATACTCGATCTTACAGCACAAGCCATTGCTCTTCAATTCTGGAATATTTCCCCTAAGCCCATATCTTTGAGGCTTTTCCCCACTTTCTCCTCTATAAGTTTCAGTGTCTCTGGTTTTATGTGGAGTTCCTTGATCCACTTAGATTTGACCTTAGTATAAGGAGATAGGAATGGATGGATTTGTGTTCTTCTACATGATAACCACCACTTGTGCCAGCACCATTTGTTGAAAATTCTGTCTTTCTTCCACTGGATGGTTTTAGCTACCTTGTCGAAGATCAAGAGACCATAGGTATGTGGGTTCATTTCTGGGTCTTCAATTCTATTCCATCGGTCTACTAGTGTCACTATACCAGTACCATGCAGTTTTTTTTTTATCACAATTGCTCTGTAGTAAAGCTTTTAGGTCAGGCTTGGTGATTCCACCAGAGGTTCTTTTATCCTTGAGAAGAGTTTTTGCTACCCTAGGATTTTGTTATTCCAGATGAAATTGCAGATTGCTCTTTCTAATTCGTTGAAGAATTGAGTTCAAATTTTGATGGTTTTGCATTGAATCTGTAGATTACTTTTGGCAAGATGCCATTTTTACAATTTTGATCCTGCCAATCCATGAGCATGGGAGATCTTTCCATCTTCTGAGGTCTTCTTTAATTTCTTTATTCAGAGACATCAAGTTCTTATCATACAGATCTTTAACTTCATTAGTTAGAGTCATGCCAAGATATTTTATATTATTTGTGTCTATTGAGAAGGGTGTTGTTTCCCTAATTTTTTTCTCAGACTATTTATTCTTTGTGTAGAGAAAGGCCATTTACTTGCTTGAGTTAATTTTATATCCAGCTACTTAATTGAAGCTGTTTATCAGTTTTAGGAGTTCTCTGGTGAAATTCTTAGGATCACTTATATATAGTATCATATCATCTGCAAAAAGTGATATTTTGACTTCATTTTTTCCAACTTGTATCCTCTTGATCTCCTTTTATTGTCGAATTGCTCTGGCTAGGACTTCAAGTACAATGTGGAATACGTAGGGAGAAAGTGGGCAACTTTGTCTAGTCCCTGATTTTAGTGGGATTGCTTCCAGCTTCTTACCATTTACTTTGATGTTGGCTATTGGTTTCCTGTAGATTGCTTTTATCATGTTTAGGTATGGGCCTTGAATTCCTGATCTTTCCAAGACTTTTATCATGAATGGATGTTGTTGGATCTTGTCGAATGCTTTTTCCGTGTCTAAAGAGATGATCATGTGGTTTTTGTCTTTGAGTTTGTTTATATAATGGATTACGTTGATGGATTTCTGTATATTAAACCATCCCTGCATATCTGGAATAAAACCTACTTGGTCAGTATGGATGATTGCTTTTATGTGTTCTTGGATTCGGATAGTGAGAATTTTATTGAGTATTTTTGCATCTATATTCATAAGGGAAATTGGTCTCAAGTTCTCTATCTTTCTTGGATCTTTCTGTGGTTTAGGTATCAGAGTAATTGTGGCTTCATAGAACAAGTTGGGTAGAGTTCCTTCTACTTCAATTTTGTGGAATTGTTTGTGCAGAACTGGAATTAGATCTTCTTTGAAGGTCTGATATAACTCTACACTAAACCCATGTGGTCCTGAGCTTTTTTTTTGACTGGGAGACTATTAATGACTGCTTCTATTTCTTTAGAGGATATGGGACTGTTTAGATTGTTAACTTGATCCTGATTTAACTTTGGTACCCGGTATCTGTCTAGAAATTTGTCCATTTCATCCAGGGTGTCCAGTTTTGTTGAATATAGCCTTTTGTAGAAGGATCTAATGGTTTTTTGGATTTCTTCAAGATCTGTTGTTATTTCTACCTTTTCCTTTTTGATTCTGTTAATTAGGATGCTGTCCCTGTGCCCTCTAGTGAGTCTAGCTAAGTGTTTATCTATCTTGTTGATTTTCTCAAAGAAGCAGCTTCTGGTTTGGTTGATTCTTTGAATAGTTCTTTTTGTTTCCCCTTGGTTAATTTTGCCCCTGAGTTTGATTATTTCCTGCCTTCTACTCCTCTTGGGTGAATTTTCTTCCTTTTTTTTTTCTAGAGATTTTAGGTGTGATTTCAAGCTGCTAGTGTGTGCTCTCTCTAGTTTCTTTTTGGAGGCACTCAGAGCTATGAGTTTCCCTCTTAGAAATGCTTTCATTGTGTCCCATAGGTTTGGGTATGTTGTGGCTTCATTTTCATTAAACTCTAAAAAGTCTTTAATTTTTTTCTTTATTCATTCCTTGGCCGAGGTATCATTGAGAAGTGTGTTGTTCAGTTTCCACGTGAATGTTGGCTTTACATTATTTATGTTGTTATTGAAGATCAGCCTTAGTCCATGATGATCTGTTAGGATGCATGGGACTATTTCAGTATTTTTGTATCTTTTGAAGCCTGTTTTGTGACCAATTATATGGTCAATTTTGGAGAAGGACCCGTGAGGTGCTGAGAAGAAGGTATATCCTTTTGTTTTAGGATAAAATGTTGTGTAGATATCTGTTAAGTCCATTTGTTTCATCACTTCTGTTAGGTTCACTGTGTCCCTGTTTAGTTTCTGTTTCCATGATCTGTCCATTGATGAAAGTGTTGTGTTGAAGTCTCCCACTATTATTGTGTGAGTTACAATGTGTTCTTTGAGCTTTACTAAAGTGTCTTTAATGAATGTGGCTGCCCGTGCATTTGGAACATAGATATTCAGAATTGAGAGTTCCTCTAAGAAGATTTTACCTTTGATGAGAATGAAGTGTCCCTCCTTGTCTTTTTTAATATCTTTGGGTTGGAAGTCGATTTTATTTGATATTAGAATGGCTACTCCATATGGTTTCTTCAGACCATTTGCTTGGAAAATTGTTTTCCAGCCTTACACTCTGATGTAGTGTCTGTCTTTTTCCCTGAGATGGGTTTCCTGTAAACAGCAGAATGTTGGGTCCTGTTTGTGTACCAAGTCTGTTAGTCTATGTCTTTTTATTGGGGAATTGAGGCCATTGATATTAAAGAGATGTTAAGGAAAAGTAATAGTTGCTTCCTTTTATTTTTGTTGTTAGAGTTGGCATTCTGTTGTTGTGGCTGTCTTCTTTTTGGTTTGTTGAGGGATTACTTTCTTGCTTTTCCTAGGGTGTGATTTCTGTCCTTGTATTGTTTTTTTTTGTTTGTTTGTTTTGTTTTGTTTTTTTTTTTGTTATTATCATTTGAAGGGCTACATTCGTGGAAAGATGATGTGTGAATTTGGTTTTGTCGTGGAATACTTCGGTTTCTCCATCTATGGTAATTGAGAGTTTGGCTGGGTATAGTAGCCTGGCCTGGCATTTGTCTTCTCTTAGGGTCTGTATAACATCTGTCCAGGCTCTTCTGGCTTTAATAGTCTCTGGTGAAAAGTCTGGTGTAATTCTAATAGGCCTGCCTTATATATTACTTGACCTTTCTCCCTTACTGCTTTTAATGTTCTCTCTTTATTTAGTGCATTTGTTGTTCTGATTATTATGTGTCAGGAGGAATTTTTGTTCTGGTCCAGTCTATTTGGAGTTCTGTAGGCTTCTTGTATGTTCATGGGCATCTCTTTCTTTAGGTTTGGGAAGTTTTCTTCTATAATTTTGTTGAAGATATTTGCTGGCCCTTTAAGTTGAAAATGTTCATTCTCATCTACTCTTATTATTGGTAGGTTTGGTCTTCTCATTGTGTCCTGGATTTCCTGGATGTTTTGAGTCAGGTTCTTTTTGTGTTTTGTATTTTCTTTGATTGTTGTGCCAATGTTCTCTATGGAATCTTCTGCACCTGAGATTCTCTCTTCCATCTCTTGTTTCTTTTGCTGATGCTCACATCTAAGGTTTCACATTTCTTTCCTAGGGTTTCTATCTCCAGCAGTACCTCAGTTTGTGTTTTCTTTATTGTGTCTACTTCCCTGTTTAGGTCTTGGATGGTTTTATTCAATTCCATCACCTGTTTGGACTTGTTTTCCTGCAATTCTTTAAGGGATTTTTATATTTCCTCTTTAAGGTCTTCTACCTGTTTAGCTGTGTTCTCCTGTATTTCTTTAAGTGAGTTATTAACGTCCTTCTTCATGTTCTCTACCATCATCATGAGATATGCTTTAAAATCTGGGTCTAGCTTTTCAGCTGTGTTGGGGTGCCCAGGACTACGTGGGGTAGTAATGCTGTGTTCTGATGATGGTGAGTGGTCTTGATTTCTATTAGTAGGATTCTTACGTTTGACTTTTGCCATCTGGTAACCTCAGGAACTAGTTGTTATAGTTGTCTCTGGTTAGAGCTTGTTCCTCAGGTGATTATGTTATCCTCTATTTGCTGACCTGGGAGACTAGTTCTCTCCTTAGTTTCAGTGGCCAGAGTACTCTCTGTAGGCAAGCTCTCCTCTTGCAGGGAAGGTGCCAAGATATCTGGTGTTCGAACTTGAGTCCTGGCAGAAGTTGTTTTCCATTCACCAGAGGGTTTTTTTTTCTTCATTTTTTATTAGGTATTTAGCTCATTTCCATTTCCAATGCTATACCAAAAGTCCCCCATACCTACCCTCCCACTCCCCTACCCACCCACTCCCCGTTTTTGCCCTGGCGTTCCCCTGTACTGGGGCATATAAAGTTTGCAAGTCCAATGGGCCTCTCTTTCAAGTGATGGCCTATTAGGCCATCTTTTGATACATATGCAGCTAGAGACAAGAGCTCTGAGGTACTGGTTACCCAAGATATAAGATACAATTTGCTAAACACATTAAACTCAAGAGAACGAAGACCCAAGTGTTGATACTTTGCCCCTTTTTAGAGTAGGGAACAAAATACCCATGGAAGGAGTTACAGAGACAAAATTTTGAAGTGTCACGAAAGGTTGGACCATCTAGTGATTGCCATATCCAGAGATCCATCCCATGATCAGCCTCCAAACGCTGACACCATTGCATACACCAGAGGTCTTAAGATCCCGTGGAGGGTCTTGTGAGGATCTTGTGGGTGTCCAAAAACTCCGTTCACAAGGAACCCCTGTGCTGGTGTGGATCAGAAGGCACTTGTGCCCCTGATCAGGCCAGATTTTCTGCCTCCCTAATTAATGCAGTCTCTGGTCCCACACGATTGGATTGGAGCAGAAGCTGTGTTCCACTCACCAGAGGTCTTAAAATCCCGTGGGGGATCCTATGGGGGTCATTGACGGGGTCCAGAGCATATAAACCCACCTACAAGGAACCCTGGTGCTGGCGTGGACCAGAAGGGACTTGTCAGCACGAATCTTTTCTAAAACGAATGCCTTACAGGCTAATAACCCAGTGAAAGAAATACAGGAAGCCACATATAAACAGGTAGAAGCCCTTAAAGAGAAAACAAATAAATCCATTAAAGAAATATAGGAAAACACAAACAGGTAAAAAAAATTGCATAAAGCAGTCCAAGACCTAAAAGTGAATGTAGAAACAATTAGGAAAACAAAAATGGAGGCAAACCTGAGAATGGAAAACCGAGGAAATTGTTTAGGAATTACATATGTAAGTATCAAAAACAGAATACAAGAAATAGAAGAGAGAATCCCAGGCATAGAAGTTACTGTAGAAGAGATTGTCACAACTGTCAAAGAAAATTCAAAGCATAAAAAGTTCCTAACCGAAAGCATCCAGGAAATTCAGGACACAATGAAATGACCAAATACAATAATAATGGAAATAGAGGAGAATGAACAGTCTCAGCTCAAAGGACATGAAAATATCTTCAACAAAATCATAGAATAAAACTTCACCAACCTAAAGAAAGAGATGACCATAATGGTACAAGAAGACTATCAAACACCAAATAAATAGGACCAGAAAAAAATCCTCTTGTCACGTAATAATCAAAACACTAAACACACAGAACAAAGAAAGATTATTATATACTGCAATGAAAAATGGCCAAGTAACATACAAAGGTAGACCTATCAAAATTACTCCAGACTTTTCAACAGAAACTATAAAAGACAGAAGAGCCTGATCAGAGGTCATGTAGACTATAAGAGAGCACAAATACCATCCCAGGCTGCTGTACAGAGCAAAAATCTCAATCAATATAGATAGAGAAAACAAACTAATCCAGGACAAAACTATATTCAAACAGTATGTATCTACTAACCAGCCCTACAGAGGATCCTAGAAGGAAAACTCCAACACAAGGAAGGTAACTATACCAAAGAAAAGACAATGTATTAAGCATTTCACAACAAAACCAGAAGGAGACAACCACAAGCATATAAACCCACCTACAAAAACAAACATATCAGGAACCAATAGTCATCTGTCTTTAATATTTCTCAATATTAAGAAACTCAATTCACTTATAAAAAGACATAAGCTAACAGACTGGATATGCAAAAAAGAACCAGCATTTTGATGCATACAACAAAAAAAAAAAAGAAAAAGAAAAAGAAAGAAAAAGAAAAAGAAAAGAAAAGAAAAGAAAGGAAAAGAAGAGAAAAGAAACCACCTCAATAACAAAGAAAGATAATATATCAGTGTAAGATGATGTAAAAAGTCTTCCAAGCAGACAGTCCTGGGAAACAGGCTGGAGTTATTGTCCTAATACCCAATAAAATAGAATTTCAACCAAAATTTATTAAGTATGATGAGGAAGCACACTTCATATTCATCAAAGGAAAAATCCACTACGAGAAACTCTCAATTCTGTACATCTACACCCCAAATTCAGGGGCAACCACATCCATAAAAGAACATTACTAAAGCTAAAAAACACACATTGAACCCCACACAATAATAGTGGAAGTTTTCAACACCCCACTCTCACCAAAGGCCAGGTCATGGAAACACAAACAAAACAGAAATACAATGAAAATAATAGTGGTTATGAACCAAATAGATATAAAAGATATCTATAGAACATTTACCCTTATAAAAAGGATGCACCTTCTTCTCAGCACCTCATGGTAGCTTCTCCAAAATTGACCATAAAATTGGTCACAAAACAACCCTCCACCAATACAAGAAGATTAAAATAACCCCATATATCTTTTCAGACCACCATTACCTAATTATGGTCTTCAAGAACAGCAAAAATTACAGAAAGCACACATACTCATGGAAATTGAACAACTCTCTACACAATAATAACTTGTTCAGAGAAGAAATAATGAAAGAAATTAAAGACTTCCTGGAATTTAGTGAAAATGTTGATACATTATACCCAATCTTATGGGACACTATGAAAGCATTGCTAAGGGGAAAATTCATAGCACTAAATGCCCTGGAAAAGAAACTACAGATATCTTACACTAGCAATTTAACATAACACCTGAGAGCTATAGCATAAAAAGAAGCAAACACACCCAACAAGTATAGACAGCAGGGCCAAAATCAACCAAATAGAAACAAAAGGAACAAAACAAAGAGTCAACAAAACCAAAAGCTGGTTCTTTGAGAGAAACAGCAAGATAGATAAACCACTAGCCAACCTAAGTAAAGGAGTAAGAGGCAGTATCCAAATTAACAAATTCAGAAAAGAAAAAGATATGTAAGAACAGAAAGTGAGGAAATTCAAAACTCTTCAGATTCTACTACAAAAGCCTATACTCAACAAAACTAGAAAATCTAGATGAAATAAATGGATTCCTGGACTGATACCACAGACCGAAGTTAAATTAAGAGCAGATAAACAATATAAGCAGGCCCATATCTCATAATGAATAGAAAAAGTCATTTAAAAACTTGCAAACAACAACAACAACAAACAAACAAAAACAAAAAAGCCCAGGGCAAGATGGGTTTAGTACAGAGTTCTACCAGACCTTCAAAGAAAACCTGATACCAATATTCCTCAGAGATTGTGAAAAAAACTTCACTAACCCCATATCAGATAGAGGAATAGTACCCAAAATATATAAAGAACTCAAAAAGCTAACCATGAAAAGAACAAATAAACCAATCAAAAAATGGGGTATAGAACTAAACTGGGAATTCACAACAGAGGAATCTTGTATGTCAGAGAAACACCTAAAGAAATGTTTAAAGTCCTTAATGATCAGATAATTGCAAATCAAGGCCCAGAGATACCATGTTACACCAATCAGAATGGTTAAGATCAAAACCTCAGATGACAACACATGTTAGCAAGTATGTAGACAAAGAAGAACACTCCTCCATTGCTAGTGGGACTGCAAACTAATACAATCATTCTGGAAATCAATCTGGAGTTTCCTCAGAAAATTGGAAATATATCTACCTGAAGACCCAACAATACCTCTCTTTAGAATATACCCAAATGATACTCTACCATACCACAGTGGCAATCCTACACTATGTTCATAGTGGCCCTGTTTGTGATAGCCAGAAACTGGAATCAATCCAGATGTCCCAAGACAGAAAAATGAATACAAAACATGTGGTTCATTTACACAATGGACTACTACTCAGCTATTAATAACAAGAGCATCCTTAGTTTTGCAGACAAATGGATGGAACTAGAAAATGTCAACTTGAGTGAGGTAACTCAGATCTAAAATGACATGCATGATGGTATGTACTCACTAATAAGTGGATATCAGAAAAAAAATTCAGAATACCCAAGATACAGTCCACAGAACTCAAAAAGTTCAATAAGGTGAAATGGCCAAGTGAGGATTCCTTAGTTCTACTTGGCAGGGAAAAGCAAACAATCACAAGGAGGGAGGAAGGGTCTTTGGAGGGAATGCATATGGAGTGGGGGGAATGGGAAAAGGGGAACCTGATCTGGTATTGGATGAGGGAAAAGAACTGAAGCCTTAAGGGCCAACAGAAAGAACAGGAACAGGGAACCTTGGGAGGTTGGACATTGGGAGGGCGAGGGAGGGGGGGGACTCTCCAGAATACACCAGAGACCTGGGATGTTAGAGGATATTAGATGAAATGCCAGACAATAAGGAGAGGGAACTTATACAGTACTACTCCAACAGAAGTACAGGGCATTGAGTGAAGGAGGGTGTTGCCATCCCACAGTCAAAACTCTGACCCATAATTGTTCCTGTCTGAAAGAACTTCATAGAAGGAAATGAAGAGGAACCTGAGGAAAAGAAGGTCCAGGAATAGGCCCAAAGTGGGATCCAGCTCAAGGTAAGGTCCCAAGGCTGGAGACTATTGCTGAGGCTATGGAGTGCTAACAAAAAGAGTCCCATCATGACTGCCCTTTGGAAGACCCAACAAGCAGTTGAAAGATTCAGATACAGATTTTTACACCGAACCAATGGATAGAATCTGTTGACCCCTGTAGTTGAATTAGGGAAAAGCTGGAAAAAGGTGAGGAGGATTGCTACTCTGTATGTGGACCAACAGTCTCAATTAGCCTGGACCCCCAAAATCTCTGAAACACTATACCACCAACCAGGCAACCTATACCAGCTGATATGTGCCCCCCCAACTCATATATAGCAGATGACTGCAAGTCTTTGTTCATTCAGATAAGATGCAACTAGCTCTCATGAGACTGGAGACCTCAGGAAGTTTAGAGGGCTGGTGGGGTGGGTGCGGGAACATCCTAGTGGAGACAGGGGTGGAGGCAGGGAGGAGGTATGGGATGTGGAACAGTTAGAGGATGGACCAGGAGGGGAATAAAATCTGGAGTGTAGATAAATAAATAAATAAATACAAGATTTAAAAAATAGTTCTGTTGTTTTATTAATTGCAGTGGATTCTTAATCTTGAAAATATTAATCTGCATTAATAAAGACACTGAAATGTATTTCAAATTCACTCTGAAATTTCACATGCCAGGCCTTCATGTTATGCACTGCCTTCAATGTTTTTTCTTTATCAAGCACTTACAGAACAGTTCATCAAGCAGTGATTTCTCAATGGACTTTCTTAAATAAAGTTCCAAGGTACTTACACATTCCTTCCCTAAACTACATGGCCGGATCTGTCCCAGCAAAGCATACTTCTGTTAACAACTTTCTTTAGTTAGGGTTACTATTGCTGTGATGGAATGCCATGACCAAAAGGAAGGTGGGGAGGAAAGTATGTACTTCCCTCACAGTTCCATATTCTAGCTTATTTTCAAAAGTGGTAAGGTCAGTAACTCACACAGGGCAGAATCCTGGAATTAGAAGCTGATACAGAGCCCATGGAGGAGAGCTGCTTACTTGTCTGTTCATTGTGGTTTGCTTAGCCTCCTATCTTATGAACCCAGGATCACCAGATCAGGTATGGCAAAACTTACAATGGGTTCAGCTCTCCCCTATCAATTACTAAGTAGGAAAATGTCCTCTAACATGGCCTCAGTCCTATCTTATGGAAACATTTTCTTAATTGAGATCCCTCCTCTTAAGTGACTTTAACTTGTAATACAAATAATTGCCAAATGATACCAATTGCTATCAACGCTCCATTAACATTAGAGAAAAAAATGAACAAAGGCGTTATCAAGGCAATTATTGGTATGGATGCAAGTGAACAGAAAATAAGAAAAATAGTAGAGAATAGGAAAAGAAGAACCATACGACTTAGAAGAATTTATGAAAAAGTAAGTAGAAACAGGAATCACAAAAGAATGGAAGAGATCTTAAGATTTGGCTAGAGTGATGTAAGAATGAAAACAAACAAAATAAACAGCCATCAAAATACCAAAAATTGTTGAAAATAAAGAAGTATAGAAGGGGATAATATTATTAATAAGAAGACTTCATAAAATATACAAAACGTGGTAGACTTAAAAAATTAAAAAAAAGAAAAAATAAGGGAGAAATAAAAGTAATGAGAAGACAAGAATAAATATTATATATTAAAACTGGATATGATAGCACACACCTCTATTTTCAATACTCAAGAAGAAGATATTGGGAGACTCCAAGTCTCTTACTACATTGTGTCCATTGAAAGAGAGCATCAGAAGACAGAAATAAAAATAAATACAGAGATGTAGAGATGGATCAGAGATTAAGAGGACCTGAAGCTTCTTTGGAGAACCTAGGTACAGTGTATACTACCAACATGGCATGTTACAGCAGTCTATAAGTCCAACCCTGGTAACACACTTGATGTACACACACACATGTAAGCAAATTACTCATACAGCAAGCATAAAAAAATTTAAATAAAAGCAATTACAATATAAAAACAAATCAAAGAACTTTTGGAAAGCAAGTTGATTAAAAGTAAATAATGAGAAATAAGAAAACAAAAACAAGTTTAAAATTTTATACAATTATATAAAATATTGTGAAATTTCCATATGTCACTAAATTATACAGTCTGATACAAGTGTCTTTATAGAGGAGCTAGTAATTAAATAAGAATGAAGATTAAATATTCCAAATATTTTTACAATGGAGAGAGCATCAGAAAGGTCCTTTACAATTTTTTGCCAGTTACTACTCTGAATATTTTCCTGCTATTGCATAGCTTTTAGTATGTTATAAATTTCAGCAAAATATATACAAATATTTTAGAACTATTTTTCTTTGAAATACTACTATAGACAATTCCCTGTCATTGTAGCATGAGTGGATCATAACACAGTGATGAACTCTGAGTTGTGAATACTGCATGAGGGTTGTTACATTAAAAAATAAAAATAAAAAACACATTTGTTTATAGATGCTTTTCAAAAAGCAAGAACAGATTTGAATTATCTGCCTTATGCTCTCTGTGTCTTCTTTCTGTCTTTCTATCTTTTGCATGACTATGCCTCTCTGAAGGTTATCTTGTCTATCTGCTTATGTCTTCCCTAAGTACATGTGCCCGTTGAATGAACTGTGTATGAGTGGTACTTCTATGGACGGTGTGTGTCAGAAATGGTTAGTGTATGTCCTTAACAAAGAAATTCACTATAAAACAAAGTAGAAAACCTCACTTAGGAAAAGAATTCCTGATGTCACTGACTATAGCTGATTCCAACTAAATCAGATAATAAATTTTATTGCTTATTTACCAATAATCATAAATGGCTGCTTTCAACATTTTATAGTAGACTTTTAAAAGCTGATTAAATATTTTATTTAAATATTGTTTATTTTATTTATTTTTATCAAAATAAATTTTGTTTTTCTAAAAGCAATAAAAGATTTGAATTATTTGCTTCATGCTCCCCATGTCTTATGTTACTTTTACTATCTCTTGAATGATTGTGAATCTGTGCCTCAATGAACACTATTTTGTTTGTCTCTATGTGTCTGTCCAGGAGTATATATATATATATATATATATATATATATATATATATAAATTTAATGAAAATACAAATTTTAAAGAAAGGTTTTATAAAATGTATTTAAACATTTTTTGTATTTTATCATTTTTATACATTTTCTATTTTAAATAACAATTTAAATTATATTCTTCACCATAATAGTTGCACTGAATATAAGGATTTCATAAAATATTTCTAGATAAACTTATTTTATTAGAATTTATCATATCAACTTATATGATATTTATCCAATAGTAGTATCTAATAAGTATAAATAAACAATTGTTTTTTTTTTAAATTCTTTCCAACAAAATTTGTTGTCAATGATAAACATTTAAAAATTTTGAAAGGTAGAAAATAACACTTTTAAAAAACCATTCACTTTTCTTTTTTATTGAAAATATATTCTTTTCTTATATATTTTAACTAATTTCCCTTCCACTACTCCCAGATCCTCCCTCACCAGTCTTATCCATAAGATCTATGCTCACTCCATCTGTCTTTAAAAAGTAGCAGGACTCAAAGGTAAAAGGCCTCATATCAAGACAAGACAAGGCCAACCAATAAGAGGAAAAGATTCCCAAAAGCAGGCAAAAGAACAAGAGATACACCTGTTCCAACAGTTAGGAGTCTCACAAGAACACCAAGCTAATAGTCATAAAATATTTTTGCTGAAGACTCAGTATAGATCCATGTAAGCTGCATGCTCATCCTCTGCTTTTCTGTCCACACATGTGCTCTGCATAGTTGATTGTATAGATTATATTCTACTGGTCTCCTCCAACCCCTATGACTCCTTCAACCTTCCCTCCCCATTTTCTGAGATTCCAGGGGAAGAATGAGAGGAGATTTTCAATTGAGACTCTCAGTATAATGTCTTAATCTGGGTTCCTGTACTCGGTCCCTTGTGCTAGCAGAGGATACCTTTCTCATAAGGACTGGAAAAGGCACCAATTGTTGAATATAACATAAAAATCTTTAGGTATCATTTCATTGATTTTTTTAAATTATTTTTTTTTTAACTTTTTTGGCCAGTCATCATTGGTTCCACTCTAGGTCTTCAGGCTATCTAATCTCTGGTTACTGTCCATCAGGCAGTGTAGGGTATGGCCTCCTGCTTGTGGCATGAGCCTCAAGTTAAACCAGACATTGATTGGTCACTTTCACAAGTTATGCTACACTATTTCCCCAGCACTTCTTGTAGGCAGAACAGATTATTGGCTGAAGGTTTTGTGTTTGGGTTGGTGTCCAGATTTCTTTTTTGATAACTTGTAGAGTAGCATCTCTCCCTAAAGAGACTAAAACACGGGTATGAAGGCTCCTTGCTGGCAGCAACTCATACTCTCTACATTCGATGATCTGTGTGGTTCCTGTCCTCAGCAGTAATTTTCAGATTGATTTGCTGTTCTAGTAGGAGCTTGGGTTATTTGACGATGTCCGTATGACTCCCTGCACCCCCCCCCACCCCTGCCACGAGCCAATAATCAGACTCAATGCACCACACCCTAACATGGGGTGATTTTTCTGGCTATAAAACTCACCAGTTCAGACTGTATCCTCTATTACTCAGAATCTTCTCTAGGATCACCCTCAAAGATTGCAGTAAGTTTCCAATACATTATGTTTCCATAGTGGCCCTACCAAACAGTCTCCAATTCCAGCCATCTCTCTCCATACTCTCTCCACCCTCTCTCCCCACATTCCTGCCCACCTGATCCCTCTTACTCCCATCCATACCCATTCTCAGTCCACTAGAAAAATCTATTTCCCACCCCCCTCAGGAAGATCCATGTGTTTCTTCGAGAGCAATTGATATTTATAGTGTTATAATTTTATGATTTTTATGTAGTATACATACTTTGTATTTTTCATGTTAAAAAAAGTTTTTGTGTACTTTTCTTACATTCTAAATTATATAGCTCTCTGTATGTATATTTTTGAAGATTATATCCAATAAATGTTTGCACTTTTATCTCAAAGGAAATGTACTCTGCATGGTTCTCCATTCACTAAAAAGCACTATCCTACAATTGAGTTTTTATGGACAAGATTGACCACACTGCTGAAATAATTTCATGTACCTTCACAATCCCATGAGTATTTGTTTTCCTTAAGAAACAAAAAGCAATGAAATTATTTCTTCAGTCAGCAGTAGTAAACCAACAGACTCTCATTATTTTCATTTCCACACTGTATCAAGAGTGAAGTAAGGCAATAGAAAATGTTCAAGAAGAAAAATATGTTGTATGCTTATCATCCAGAGAGTAAGAGAATTTAATTCACACAAACCCCAATTTACTTCAATCCTAAAAGATTGATTCATGATAACAATAGAGAAACCCAGTGAGATTTTTGGATATGTAAAAGGCAGCTGTGATCAGTGTTAAGCAAAGTTGATTGCCTGCATTTTCGAGCTCAGATATCATCACAAAGAATAACCAAGCTCATGCTTAGTTAGAATTAGAGCTAGCATTTGCTTTTGTTGTTGATTGAATCCTTCTGTTTAGCATAAAAAAATAATGGATTTCTTTATGTTAAAAATGTTAACATCATTGAAAAAGGTTTTATTCGTTCATTTTCTTTTCAGTGATAAAAAGAAAATGAAAGGACACTGTTCCTGCTCATGAATAAAAATGATAATGCTTATAAAACTGACTGAGACTTCTATTTATTTCAATTCTATTGCAATTATGTAATGTTCTCTTAAAAAGAATGGCAATACTCTTTTTCCCCCATAGAGCCATTTCATGTTAGTTTTGATAGAAAGTGTGAGCAAAGCTATATATTATAATAATTAATCTTAAAAATGAATTATTTAGATTGGTTAATCTTTAGGTTATGTTTCTATTCCAAAACTTTATATTATTCTATGAATAAGAAAAATAGAAGCAGTTTGAAAAGAAAGAAAATTTACTGAAACTTAACAAATATCCTTGACCTTTGAAATATTAGACACTTAAGTTGGAGCATATGATGACCAATATTTTGTTTTCTAAAAAAAAATCTACTCAAAACACATAGGGGCTTTAAACATGGGAATTCTGATTTAAATTCAGATTTGTTTGTGTGTGTGTCACAGAGTTTCTCAAATATTTTGTTAAGAGCTCTTCCTTTTCCAGATTGTACAGAGAATAGTTAATACATATTTTTAAGTTGTGATAGATTTGACTTGCAAATAGTAAGTATTTATGATAATAGCATATAGGGATATAATTATTTTAATTTGAAATTATGTTTGTAAATATATTTTATAAATAATTGATTACTACAACTCTTTTCATTTTAATTTATTTTGTTCATTGAGAAAACATAAAGGTGGGTTCCCAAGCCTCACTAGAAATTGTTTATATTTTAATAAGATATGAGCAATATATTAAATTTTTGTATTTGATAGGGTTAGATTTTTAGCTCATGATATCATAAAATTTGGAGACATTTCTGTATACTGATGAGATAAATGTTTTTCTTATCTATCAGATGAATACTCTATTAATCCTACTAGGCTGTATATTGCAATTAGCTCGAGGTTTATTTGGTGATTTTGATTTTGAAAGAGCTGCTTAAATATAGGAGTTGTGTATAGAAATCTCAAAATATATTGTTTCCAGACTATGTTACCTTTTATGTCTTTTCATATATGCTTCATGAAATTGGGAGTCCCAGCATTTATATATATCATCTTCTTGAGGCATTACTCCTTTTATCAATGTGTGGTAGTTTTCTTATTATTCTTCAATAGTTTATGTTTGAAGGCTGATTCACTATATATAAGAATAGCTATGCCTGCTTACTGATGGGTTCTGTTTGCTTAGTAAATTGATTTCGATCCCTTTACCCTCCTTTTTGAGCATCTTTCCTTGAATTTCTTGGAGCCAGTAGGAAAAGGGTTTATATTCATCTGTACCTTTTGATTGATCAATGTAGGCATTTACATTTAAGATTCCCATTCTATATACATGAAATAATAATAATGAATAGATCAAGAATGTGGCGAAAGGTCATGGGAAAGTTTGAATGGAGGGACAAGAGGGAACATTATAGAGACTGTTCTCATGTAAAAAGTGTTCAAAGGAAAAAAAAGCGAGGAAAAAATTACATTTGAAACAAGAAAAAAAAAGTATCATAGCATAAAATTCCATGGGAGATATTCAGGTCAACTAGATCATTGATTTTCTTCTCCCTTCTTTTGTTTGTTTTGCACTTTTAATGGTTTTCCACTTTGCACATGATAGATTCTTTTAAAATATTTTATCCATATGTTTCTTTCTTCTTTCATTTTTTTTATGTTTGTTTGTTTTTGTTTGGTTGTTTGGTTGGTTTTTTTTGTTTGTTTGTTTTTTTGTGTTTTGTTTTGTTTTGTTTTGTTTTGTTTTGTTTTGTTTTGTTTTGTTTTGTTTTGTGACAGGGTTTCTCTTTCTAGCCCTGGCTGTCCTGGAACTCACTTTGTAGACCAGGCTAGCCTCTAACTCAGAAATCCGCCTGCTTCTGCCACCCAAGTGCTGGGATTAAAAGCATGTGCCACCACAACCTGGCTCGATATGTTTGTTTAGTATAGTTTTTTTCCACTTGTTTTCACATTTGAAGCAGTGTTTCTTGCCTTTTTATAATGTTTACCAGACACCCCAGAGCTCCCAGGAACTAAAACACCAACCAAAGAGTACATATGGAGGGACACGTGGCTCCCGCCGCACATGTAGCAGAGGATGGCCTTGTCGGACATTGATGGAAGGAGAGGCCCTTGGTCCTGTGGAGGCTAGATGCCCCAGCACTGGGGAATGCTAGAGAAGTAAGGCAGGAGTGGGTGGGTGGATGGGGGAGTGCCCTCATAGTAGCAAGAGAGAGGGGGATGAGGTAGGGGGTTTGTTGAGAGGAAACTGGGAAGAGGGATAATATTTAAAATTTAAATAAATAAAATAACCAATAAAAAAATCAAAGTTACAAAAGAAAACATCATCAGTGCTTATTATGTTTTTGTGAGTTTCCATAATTAATATTTGTCATGAAATGTACATGTTTCTCCCTTAATTTTAAAATGTATATTCCTTCTATTTCACAGTCAAGATTTGGGAGACTATGGTTAAGTCATATTAGGTGGTTGTTATACATTCTTTTTTTTTGTTGTATATTAAGCATTTGTTTTAAAGGTTATGTTTTCCAGTTTTAATCTTCCTTTATCTACCTCTTTGTAACTGAGTTTTTTGATTGCCATAGGATATCCTAGATTTGAATTTACAAAGAATTTTTTTCCTCCATATTTTTTGCTGGAAGATACTATGGTGCATCCTTTGTTAATAAACTATATGGGTTTTGCCTAGAGGTAAGAAATCATTTTACTTCATCCATGTGTTTTTTGCTATGGTACAGAGGTAGCCACATTGGGGTACTAGTTTATAGTATGTAGTTTGTACATTTATGTTACATTGAATGGTATCAGTGTTTAAGCAGTGAAACAAAGGAAGAATGGGAAAACAATAGAAACAGTATAAAGGAGAGAGAAGCTATATAGACTAAGGTTATGAGAGGTAGTAAGAAGGTTAATTTAGTTATATGTGTGTAAATATACTCTTGTCAGTATAGAATGGCAAGGAGCATACATGAGGTCTATTTTGGTGAGATAGAAGTTAACTCATATTTTTGAATACTTAAAAATAAGCAAATAGTGAAACTATTAAAATGTTAAAAAGAAAAGAAAATATTAAAGATCCAACAAACATATACATCATATTTATCAGCCTAATTAACTTAGCAATAAACTAACAAACCAAATACAAAAGAAAAAAAAAAACTTAAGGTCTGCTCTTGTTTTTTCACAAGTCTTTGGTTCCTTTTCTGATTTCTGAAGCTTCATGCACATGAAGTATATCATAAATATGGTTATTTGGGGTTGAATTCTAGGTAAGATTGATGAGTTGATCCTAGCTTAGTTAGGAGATAGTGAATGCCTAGGTTTGACTAAAGTCTCAGCACACTGAAGTACTCATTGGGCAGCAACGGGAACTGAATCCTCTCTGAGCATCATAATCTGCCTATGGTAGGAACAACACTATAAACTAACCAGTACCCCCAGAGCTCATGTCTCTAGCTACGTGTGTAACAGGAAGATGGCCTAGTCAGTCATCATTGGGAGGAGAGGCCCTTGATCTTGCGAAGATTATATGTCCAGTACAGGGGAATGCCAGGGCCATGAGGCAGGAGTGTGTAGGATGGGGAGCAGGGAAGGGGGAGGGTATAGGGGACTTTCAGGATAGCACTTGAATGCAAATAAAGAAAATATCTAATAAAAAAATAATATGCCTAAGGCACAGCTGGTGACATCACTGCAGTTTCTGTGCCAATACTGACTTCAAAGGGTGGTCCATGATGGATCAATTGTCTTGGTGCACGTTGTGACTTGAAATCAGCATACACAGTAAAAGGCTGAAGTTTCAGCATGCACCCTGCTCTCATAAGCTATAGAATCAATAGTGTTGACACAGTTGTACCTGTAACAGACCTGAGATTATTGATTATCTCTTAGTCTATGGTAACTGTTACTTGTCCCACCTGAAATCATTACCAAAAATTAGTTTTGTTACCAGTCCATCATCATTATTTTGGCACTGTATTCAAATCAGAGGCAGGCAGCCAAATTTTGTTGCAAATCCAGGGTACCAAAGTGATGTGTTGTTGAGAATACACTAAGGAGTAGTATTTAGGAGGGCAGGAAATATCCACTAAACTTATGAGACTCATATTCATGATGTCTCAGAAAATTTCAAGTTATGTGGCCAAATCTGTATGTTCTCTCTCAATTGGTGGCTTTGACAAAAGAATGGGAGAAGCACATGACAACTTTAATTTAGGAGACAATATAATAATTTTCTGACAAAAAAATATTTCCTTAGCCATACTGTTAAAATACAGTCATAACACTGAATCAAGAACTTACAAAAAAAGTTTGTCAACACAGCAGATGCAACAGCACAGGCTTAAAAAATGTTAAACTAACTTCTTCACTTTACTCCAAAATAAAATTTCCTGCCTCATATTAAAAGCTTTTCAAGAGTTTTAAGTTATTGATCATAAGACATTAGATAATATATGGAGCTCATCTCAATTCAGGACTGTATGCAGGATTATATTTTGCACAGCATGAGGACAATCCTATCCTTTCTGTACAGAATAATAATGTTCCCTTATTGGAATCTATCTTCTGGAAACCAGTAAATATTCATTATAACAACTCAGTTTATTTTCCTTCTAAGCTCTTTGACCAGTTAGTAGACAACCAGCTTGATAGTACTTTTCAAGCTTCAGAGCTGCCACAGTTAAGTTAAACAATTCTCAGGAAGCTTTCAGAAATACAACTAACTCTCCTTCAGTTCCTATGCGGAATGTTTTCTTAAGGGTTTTGTATGTTATTTCCCTGTCCTACTGTGAAACTCTACAAAGGAAAATTCTGTCCTTGTAGCTCTAAGTAACATATGTAGCTCGGTTTTACTGTCACAAATATAAGTGCCAATGTGTAGTACCCCACCATCAAAACAAACCTTTACTATAAAACAGCATCTTGAGGAACAGTAATTCAGTGATTAAAGCTTTGTGCAATTTGAGTGCCAGAGTAATGAAACTCAGAACGCAGGTAAATGTCAGATGGGCATGGGGATATTACTGTAATTTCAGTCTAGAAAAATGGAGGCAGTGTTCCATAGAGCAAACTAAATGGATACATAAACGGCTATGCATACCCCAGTGAAGTCTGCTTGGCAGGCCGAGAGGCCTGGAAGCACTCACAAGGCAAAGAGTTACACAGAAACTCACCTCCTGGAGCTTTGGCGGTCTCATTAACCCATATACTCATACCCTATTCCCGAGTTAGTCTGGTGTATGGATCAACGTGCTCTCCTTAAGTATTATCTTATTATAAGTGCCTTTTAAGATTGAATTCTGACATAGCTAAGCCTTCGCCGGTGTTCCAACATCCTAGAAAGTCCTTGAGCTGACCATGGGCTTGGAATTCAATGTTGCCTATTCAGTGACATTCAGAAAAACCTCTGGTATCTACACTATCACTTAGAATAAAAGCCAAGTTGCTCCCATATACAGGAATTTACAATGGTTTAGGAAGTAGATCGGGCTGTTGTTTTAGAGTATTGCATTATTCATGAGATGGTTAGCTAGAGCAGAACTCCCTAATTAGAACCATGACTTGGGTGTGAAAGCCCTTGCCCTAGGAGTGTAAGACCTCACACCTGGCTTCTAAGACTATAGCTGACCTTAGATAGGGCTGACTTTTTCTCAGTTGTTTTATTGCCCAGTTCCTGCCAGTTTTTGTGTTTTCATTCCTCTGTTTTGTGTAAGAGTCATTAAGCATCCGGTAACCGCGTTTGTATCTTGCCAATGTGTCACCTAATTCCCTATTTTCTTCTGTATAAAAAGTGGGGGGGAGTGTATGGGGGACTTTTGGGATAGCATTGGAAATGTAATTGAGTAAAATACGCAATAAAAAATATTAAAAAAAGTTTGATGCTCAATTTGACAAATTACATTCAGAATCTACATAATCTCGTGTGTTGGTCTGTCTGTCATTCGCCAACTCCTTGCCCATCTGCACCCAGAGACCCATTCCACGCAGACAAAGGGACCCAGAGGGTCTGTGGCAATAAACCATATCGGCAAGCTCTACATTCAAGATAGCCTATATAAATGAATAATCTGAAAAAGCAATTGATAATTAACTTCTTGCTTTCACATGCATACACAACTCAATGAACAAACAGAACAAACATGAACAAACAGAAATATACATATACATATGAATTCATTTCAAATACATGAAAGTAGAAACAGAAAAAAATTAATATGTTATTACAGTTAATATAATGGCCAACCCTACAAACCTATATTATGAACCTGTATTGTGTAATTATATATAGTAAAAAATATATTATATAGAAATGATTATAATATCATGATTTATAGTAAATGATACTTATTAGACTAAATATCAAGGGAAATACTTGCTTTAGCAAGGTTATGTATAATTGGAAATATATTGCATAATCAATTTCATGGTTATACTATATAATGAAATCATTCTTCAAATGAGAAGAACAACTTTCTGAGACAACTCAAGACATTAATGTAATTCAGAAAAGACTTAACTAATATCACATTTGTGAATATTTGTACTTCTGAATTTAAGAATATTTTCAGTTATTGTTATATTAAAATTCTGAATATTATGCTCCATGAAAGACATGTACTATAAATTTTGAGCATAGTTCTGAATAAAACATTTTATATGTATTTGACATTCTGTTCTTGTGTGTTTTCAGTGTATAGTTTTACTAAATACTTTAAAATAGCTCAATTACTTCAGATATTATTAAGTAGAAAATGTGGATTTCAGAGAAAAAAAACTGATTTGCCAAATGTGGAAAATGTATTTTTAACCATCCAATAAATATTCTTAGAAATAAAAAAAGCAACAGCAGTCACTTAAATGCTGCTAACCCACGTGCGCTTAACTCTTATAATAGAAAACTAGAACTGAATCAAGATCAACACAACCTAATTTTTTTCTTACAGAAAAGTTTCAGAATTGAGATTTTTAAACTTCAAATAATATTGCATCCCTGAAACTCTTGGGTTGTATAAGCCTTTAGTAAAGTTTATAGAATATGACACTTGTCCAACCTTATTTCATCTCAAGCCAATTATTCTTCAACTCTATTAAAATATTCCTTATATCTCTTTCCCAACAATAATGAATGAAACAAGCTAGGCTACTGTGTAAAGACAATATGACATTATATCATGCAAAGTGATATCAGTACTTCTTTTATTAATAAGTTTGAAGTAGCATAGACACAAAATTATAAGTTAAACCAAAATGAATTATTTTTCTACCAGTTCAGAATTTATTTTACTTTATATAAGTGTACTATCATTTATCAAGAAATATCTTGAGAAACTATCCACAACCAGGCTTTTTCATATTTCTTTGTAAAAAATTAAAAATTGAAATTATTACACAGTGATATTGATGGATATTTGGAATCAAACATAGGCATTTTTGTCATACAATTGTGGTTGAATTTAATTAAAAGTAGTATCTTAGTCTCACTTCTGTTATGGTGCTAAAGAAAACTGAAAAATGCAACTTTAGAGACTTAAGAGACTTGACAACTTTATATTGTTCACAGTTCCAGAGGGATTGACGCTATGGTGACAAAGAAGTCATAGCAGCTAGTACATGAAGCCAGGTTATCACCTTACATCAGTGGTCAGAAAACAGGGAGAACTAAATGGAGAACTGGAAACATGCTTCCATTCCTTACCCAGGAAATATCTTCAATTGATAACCACTTGCAAATGAAAGAATTATTTTTTAATTCCCAAGAGAATTTCATTGAAAAAAAAAAAACACACTAACAAACAAATAAATGAACAAAAAACCTACTCTAAAGGGTAGGAGCCATGTACCACAGTAGAAGGCGAATGAAAAATGAATACAAAAACATTTTGATAGGTTCTTGTCTCATAACAAGTAGTATTGTCTCATAACAACATATTATTATTAAACAAATAAATAACAGCAAAAAACAAAAACAAAACACAAAATAACACAACCAAACAACCTTACAATTACAAGACTTCTGTGCAAGTAAGGCTTTTTATCCTTCCTTTTTGGGGGGTTTATTTTCTTTCTGCGCTGGGAGACTTCTGACCTGGAGAAGATTGAGATGAGATACAGAGTAGCACTCTGGTGTGGCTTTAAAGACTGAGGTTCTCTGATTCATAATTTGTCTCCATATTTCCTTCTGTGAGTACTTTGTTCCCCAATTCAAAGAAGCACTGAAGCATCCACACTTTGGTTTTCCTTTTTCTTGAGCTTCAAATGTTCTATGAACTTTAGTATCTTTAGTATTACAAACTTTTGGGCTAATATCCACTTATCAGTTAGTGCATACCCTGTGTGTTCATTTGTGACTGGGTTACCTGACTCACGATGATATTTTCAAGTTCCATTCATTTGCCTGTGAATTTCATTAACACATTGTTTTTAATAGATGTGTAGTATTCTATTGTGTAAGTATACCACATTTTCAATATGCATTCCTTTGTTGAGGGGCATCAATATTATGGAGGATTTGGAGAAGGGACTGAAGGAGCTGAGGGAGTTTAATGCCCTATGACAGGAGCAACAGTGTCAAATGGCCAGACCCCCAGATCTCCTGGGGACTGGACTACCAACCAAAGAATACACATGATGGACCCATGGATCTAGCTGCATATGTAGCAGAGGATGGCCTTGTGGGACATCAATGAGAGGAGAGGCCCTTGGTCTTCTGATTGCTCAATGCCTAAGCGTAGGGGAATGGCAGGACAGGGAAGTAGGAGTGTGTGGGTTGGTGAGGAGGGAGGGGGTGCTATAGGGGGTTTTCAGAGGGAAACCAGGAAAGGGGATAACATTTGAAATGTAAATAAAGAACATATTTAATAAAAATAAATAAAATTTTAAAAGGGTGGGATAGTAACTAGTGATCGTCATATATGTATAATAATAACATGAAAAGCATATTAATATTAGGACTCTTTCCTAAACTGATTTTCACCTGGGCATTGCGTATGGAAGCAAATCTGTCTTGGATTAATCGAAGGCAGACCATCTCAGGAAGATCACTTGCTAGTTATAAGTTTGTCTTATGATGGCTCCTGACACTTCTCTTTTTTTTATTATTCTAATTGTTTGTTTTTGTTTTATCTTATCATAATCTATTTTTCATTATCCCATAGATAGCTATAGCTATGTATGTTTTTCTAACAAGAGAAGGAAGTAGGGACTGGGAGGAGTTGGGGGGAAAGAAATTGATAATTAAAATATAATACATGAAGAAAATACCTTTCAATAAAAATAAAAATAGAAAAATATATTAAAATTAATTTTAAAAAGAAAGGAACAAGACAACATGAAGTGAGATTAGACTATAAAATCTGAATTCTCATCCCTAAAAACATACTTCTTCAAGCAAGGCTCAACCTTCTGAGGTATTTGTAATAGTCCCAAATATATCTAGCTACAAGTAGGGAACAAGTATTCTTGATATCATTCCTATTTTCACTGTAACCAGTGGTATATCAAGACTCAGACATTTCTTGAACCATTCAAGAATAATGTGCAAATATGTTTATGGTATCACTATTTGACATTGGTTTTCTAAGAACAGTTATAACATATTACTAGAAATATCATATCAAGTCATATGTTATTTAAAGCTTCAACAATAACCACAGGGGTCAAGAAAAGTGAAAAGTATATTTAACTCAAATAAGTATAATCTTTTTAATCATTTTATGCAAGTAAGATGCTCTCAGATTTAATGTTCATTAACTTGGTAGTAAATCAGCTTATTTAAACTGTCTTCTAGTACGATTTTCCGTTCTCTTTTTATATGTACAGTTTAATGATATTTCTACTTAAATGAAGCAGAGCTAGCCTTAAAGAAACCAAATAAATTAAAAATATATCTAGATATATAAATATGTATGTGTATATGTCAGGGTACTAGAGGCCTGAATCATTAGGATAGAGTCCCTTTTTCCCCCTTACACTTTTTTTGTTTGCTTGCTTGTTTTATTTGTTTGTTTGTTTGTTTGTTTTTCCCCCTTATCTTTTAATTTCACACCTGATAGCACTAACAGCTTAACCATGCTCCATGTTTTTGGTTCCACTTCCTTCATTTCTGTCTTTATCTCCAGTTCAGTACTCTCTTTATACTGTTGAGATTATAGATTTTAGAGTGGATGTCACCATATTATTACATACATATTTTCCACATAATTGAAAATGAAATGAGTCTCATTCAGATCACTGTGGTGATATTGCTTTGGGTTGGAATTATAATTTAAAGATGTAAATAATTGGATGAACTCACAAAAATAATCAGATATTATAAGCACTTATTAAAAGTCAGGTGTATGAAAACAAAACTATAAATTCTTCTTATTCTCATTTTAAATTTGCTACTTGTTTTCTGCTTTCTCACCTTTCCAGATTCAACATTCACATACCCAAGTCAGGTTTAGCCATGAAAAGCAGATGGACACTCCAAAGTGGTTTTACTAAGAGGTGATGATTTTCAGCTTGTTGGTAACACAGCAGTTAGATAAACTAGTAAAAGGAGAAAGATTGGTTTATTTCTAAGGTACCCTCATTGTTGACAAAACATATAAAGTAGTTTTATCACTGCTAAAGCACCTGCCAAGCACATCCTTCATCAAGGAGGCTGAAATGAATTTCTTCTAGACTAGCCTTAGAAACATGCAAATATAACTTAAGAAGTATTGTAGAGGGCAGGTGAGATGGCTCAGTGGGTAAGAGCAACCGACTGCTCTTCGAAGGTCCAGAGTTCAAATCCCAGCAACCACATGGTGGCTCACAACCATCCGTAACGTGATCTGGCACCCTCTTCTGGAGACAGCTACAGTGTACTTACATATAATAAATAAATAAAGCTTTAAAAAAATTTAAAAAAAGAAGATTTGTAGATAGTCAATTCACTATTAGTTGAGTTAACATAATACTGAAATAAATGCCTATTTCAGTTAAAATTTAGTTCCAATTTAAAATGTGGTTACAAATTAGCATCAACAATTAAGGTATGTTCAAGAAGAAGTTACCAAAGAAGAGAAAGAACAAGGTAAATGCAGTGAAGGAATGAATGACTCAGCACTTAAGAGCTTTTGTAAACCATTTATTTATTTTATGCATGAGTATAGTAGTTGTTTTCAGATATACCAGAAAAGGGCATCAGATCCCATTACAGATGGCGGAGAGTCACTGTGTGGTTGCGACAATTGAACTCAGGAATTCTGGAAGAAGAGTCAGTGCTCTTTTTTTTTTTTTAAATTTTTTTTTAATTAGGTATTTTCCTCATTTACATTTCCAATGCTATACCAAAAGTTCCCCATACCCTCCCCCCCACTCCCCTACCCACCCACTCCCACTTTTTGGCCCTGACTTTCCCCTCTACTGGGGCATATAAAGTTTGCAAGTCCAATTGGCCTCTCTTTCCAGTGATGGCCGACAAGGCCATCTTTTGATACATATGCAGCTAGAGTCAAGAGCTCTGGAGAACTGGTTAGTTCATTATGTTGTTCTACCTATAGGGTTGCAGATCTCTTTAGCTCCTTGTGTACTTTCTCTAGCTCCTCCATTGGGGGCCCTGTGATCCATCCAATAGCTGACTGTGAGCATCCACTTCTGTGTTTGCTAGGCCCCAGCATAGTCTCACAAGAGACAGCTATATCTGGGTCCTTTCAGCAAAATCTTGCTACTGTATGTAATGGTGTCAGCATTTGGAAGCAGATTATGGGATGGTCCCCGCATAGGTTAGTCTCTAGATGGTCCATCCTTTCGTCTCAGCTCCAAACATTGTCTCTGTAAATGCTTTCATGGGTGTTTTGTTCCCAATTCTAAGAAGGGGCAAAGTGTCCACACTTTGGTATTCGTTCTTCTTGAGTTTCATGTATTTTGCAAATTGTAACTTATATCTTGGGTATGCTAAGTTTCTGGACTAATATCCACTTATCAGTGAGTACATATCATTTGAGTTCTTTTGTGATTGGGTTACCTCACTCAGGATAATGCCCTCCAGGTCCATCAATTTGCCTAGGAATTTCATAAATTTATTCTTTTTAATAGCTGAGTAGTACTCCATTGTGTAAATGTACCACATTTTTTGTATCCATTCCTCTGTTGAGGGGCATCTGGTTATTTCCAGCTTCTGGCTATTATAAATGGTTGCTATGAACATAGTGGAGCATGTGTCCTTCTTACCGGTTGGAACACCTTTTGGATATATGCCCATGAGAGGTATTGCGGGATCCTCCAGTAGTACTATGTCCAATTTTCTGAGGAACCACCAGACTGATTTCCAGAGTGGTTGTACAAGCTTGCAATCCCACCAACAATGGAGGAGTGTTTCTCTTTCTCCACATCCTCACCAGCATCTGCTGTCACCTGAGTTTTTGATCTTAGCCATTCTGACTGGTATGAAATGGAATCTCAGGGTTGCTATAGCACAATGTTTGAATTCTTTCTGAATTGTGTTGTACATCTATTAAAAACTATTTAAAAGCAAAAGGCTATAGTAAAGAATTACAACTGGTTCAGTACCACATTCCTTTCCTCAATCACTTATAATATTACCTTAAAATTGTATTTTTTCAAATCAGCAAGGTGGATGAACCCATACAAATATTAACTAAAAATCAGGAAGAGAATATATAAATTAACAAAATTACAAGAAATAAAGTGGGGACATGTAACAACAGACATAGAGGAAATCCAATGAATCATTAGATTACACTTCAAATATTTGTGTTCTACAAAATTGGAAAATCAGAACGACATGGATAATTTCCTAAATAGATATCAGTTACCAAAGTTAAATGAAGATGAGATAAACAATTTAGATTAAACTATAATCACTAAAGAAATAGAAGAAGTCATTAAAAGTATCCCCTACCCACCCCACCCATCCCCACCCCAGCCCTCCCCACCCCAACCCCATAAAACCTCAGGTCAACAGAGATTTAGTGCAGAATTTTACCATATTTTCAAAGAATACATATTAGCATTGCTACTCAAATTATTCTACAGAATAAAAACAGAAGGAACATTGTCAAATTCATTTTATGGGCCTAGAGTCCCCCTGATACGTACACCACACAAAGATTCTAAAAGAAAAGAGATTTTCACACTAATTTCCCTCATGAATATTCATACAAAAGTACTTAATACTAACAATCCTAACTCAATAAGACATCCACAAGGACATCCACCATGATCATAAATCTTCATCACAGAGGTGCAAGGGTGATTCAACATAGAAAAATCTGTCAGTGTAATATATAATATAAACAAACTGAAGGGGAAATATGTATAAACATACCATTTCATGCTGAAAATATTTTGATAAAATCTAACACCCTTTAACATAAAAGCGTTATAGAGGTCAGGGATTAAATGTGCAAACTTAAACACAATAAAGACAAAAAAATCAAGTCAATAGTGAGCATCAAAATAAATGGAGAGAAAATTAAAGCAGTTTAACTAAATTCAGGAAAAAGACAAGGCTGCTCCCTTTCTCCATAATACTCAATGTAGTACATGAAAATTTTAGCTAGAACAATAAGACCATTTATAGGGATCAAAAATAAATAAATAAATTAGAATGAACTAAGGTAACATATCCCTGTTTACAAATGATACATTAGCATACATAAACAAGCACCAAAATTCTAAAGGGAAACTCCTACAGCTGGTAATCTAAGTCAGCATGGTTGCTAGATGCAAAATTAACTTAAAAAAAAAATCACTAGCCCTCCTATATATAAACTATAAACAGGCTAAAAAATTTCAGGAGATAACTAACATCCTTCACAATGGGCCCAAATAATATAAAATATTTTGAGGTAACCCTAACCAAGCAATGGAAGACCTGTATAATAAAAACTTCAAGAATTTAAAGAATGAAATTAAAGAAGATAGCATAAGCTTTGTAAGGTCTGCTATGTACATGACTTGGTAGGATTAACAGAGTAAAATTCCCACAAAAATAATATTCAGATTCAAAGCAATCGTGAATGAAAATTTCAACATGTTTAACAAAATATCTAAAATCATCCAGTGGAAAAAAGATTTATGATTGGTAAAGATCTTTTCCCAATCTATTGGTTGAGTTTTGGTCTTATTGAGAGTTTTCTTTACCTTGCAGAAGCTTTGCAATTTTATGAGGTACCATTTGTCAATTCTTGATATTACAGCACAAGCCATTAGTGTTTGCTTCAGGAATTTTTCCCCTGTGCCTATATGTCCCGAGCTATGGTTCTCCACAGCAAGAACACACTCAGACAACCGGATTCTTCTGCAGCAAAAGCTTTATTGCTTCTACAAAAGGGAAGACCCAGACCCCGGAAAATTGTGCTGCTTATATAGCCCTCAGCCATGGTGTTTCAGCACCTGATGTGGCATGTCACTCCTGATTCGTTGCTCGCCCATCACCCAATTACTACGCCCCGAGATGGGCAGTGAGTAGGCGTGAGTTCACCCTCGCACTTGCGCACAAGGCTTGTTTACTAGTTAGGCACAGTGGAGGCCAGCACCATCTTATAATGGCAATTGCTCACGGCATGGCTCTCCACATCTCCCCCTTTTCATTTTATTAAAATGAGGCTGGACTAGGTCTGTGTAATTATGTCCAACCCCTGTGGCTCCTGTCTTAGGTCGTTCCTCTAATGTTACAGCCTTTCCCGTCATAGGGTAACCCTATCGCCACCTGGCCCCATGTCTTAGGTTGATCTGTGCATGAGGAAAGTTGACCGTCCCTGGATACCGCAGTGCTATGTGACAGTAACTACTAAATGACCTAGGGCGAACTCTACAAAAGAGGCCAGCCACCAATGTCAACTAATTCTTGAGCATAGATAGCCAGATTTCGGGAGAGGCCCCTTGCTCTATGGCAGCAAGTGCTTGAGCTATCACAACCTTGTCACGTGTTTGTTGGGTTCTGAGCTTGCAAACCAACCAGTGCATGAACACAAGTCCACAGCAGGTGGAAACACCAAATAAACCTACCCCCACCCATTCCTTAAAATAAGAAAATGCAGATGAAATCCAGGAGGAGAGGCCCTCTGTCAATGACAGGTCCACTCGCGTTGAGTTGATCTTTAAAACTGCCACCCTCAGGGCCTCAAGAGTCTCATCGAATCCCTTGGACCAATTTCCTGCAAGATACGAGGAAAGCTGTCTAGACAGATTAGCTGCATGAGTAAAATTTTCATATTGGACACTGGTAATACACAGAGCGCCCAATTTTCTTTCACAACCCAACTGGGCCATCTGGTATAGGACGCCTATCTGTTCCTCCGCCAGGTCAAGGCGCTGATTCAAAATCATCAGCCCTCCCTTTAACTTGGTACTAACAGAAGTTTGGACATTGATGGCATCAGTCAGATCGACTGAAAGCTGATTTAATTTTGTGCCTGTTTGGACCATCCTAGTCATAGCATACCCTGTAGCTGTGATGAACACAGGCTGAAATTGCTATGATTACGGCAGCAATAATGCCAACATCTCTTTTTGGTTGAAACAGGGATAAGGTGGAGGGTGTTTCCACTGGAACATGGATCCAACGTGGGATCCGTGCCACCATGGCACCGGTGTCTTTGTTACATCCCAACATTGAGAAATCCAACAAGAATCATTGGAACAGACTTCAAATGAATCATTTGAAAGAATAAACAAGAAAGGGGGGTAAACACAGACTGGGGTAGGTGGATAATTAATCTGGTTTACCAAAGTTTTATTGAACCCAGTGATCTCTACACTGGTGTTAGTATATCCATAAGAGTCCAGGGAGGCAGCATGTATTCCCCAATACTGAGCAAATCTTGAGATTCCAGTAAAAGAAGCCTTTCCAACTGCTCCTCCCTGGATAAAGATCAAAGGACTGAGTTCTGTACAACTGCCATTGACTCCACAAAGCACCTACTTGTGAAAGGGATGCATTCTAAAATCCTGTATGAAAAGTCCCTTTTTCATAACAAATTCCTTCTCTGGGTCAGCCATCATGTTGGGAGAAAAGGAAAAGGTTTTACTCTGATCTGCCCAACGAGTGATGGAGGATTGACAATCAGACAAAGGCAGGATCAGCCCTTCATCTTCCAAGCTACAATGAGGGGCTATTTTTGGTTGGTGGGGACGTTCTTTGTCTGAAAAGTTAGGTGGTAGAAATGTACCATTAACCCAAATTGCCTCCTGCCAGAAGGTCTAATTTGTAAAGGTTATATCTGCGTTGGAAGTATCTTGGGTTGTGCTCACCCAGCCTCCTCACTGCTCATTAAACATCCCCATAGCTGTGAGGTTAATACATTTTCCTGGTCCATTAATTTGAAAACATAAAAAAACCCTGTTCTAATAAAGAGCGATTTTCTCCTAATGGTGCTCGGGTGGGATCATAGGGTAGATATGGTAAATCTAATGTTTTATTAGTAGTAAAGAATTTTGCAAAAACTATAGCATCATGGCGAACTGGCGTTGGTTTAGGGAAAGTCGAGAGAATGGCCCATCTCTGTTCGCCCATCATACTAGGAACCTGAGACAAGTTCAGCATTGTCAGGATCAGGAGCAGTCCTCAGGAGGACAGCATCTTCCACACCATCCTTGATTACTATCTTGCGGGTGAGTCATTCCGGCAGCCAAAATGGGTTGTCTTCACTCTGTGGAAAAACACAAACAGCTCCCCTGGATCTTATCAATATAGGATCCAGGCCTTTCCACAGACCAGATAAGACATCTTTCCATTTCACTATTTCTTTTGGTTTATCAGGGTCTGAGCTATGTCGATCGGCTGCAGAGCGACCTTGCTCATCAAGATTCAAAAAATTAAGTGTAAGAGTGCCATAGATACAGCTACTCTTGGCACTGAGGGCAGATTCTCATCAACTCCCCCTTTTTGTTTTATAAAATAAGACTTGAGTGTATGGTGGGCACGTTCCACAATGCCTTGTCCTTGACGATTATAAGGAAGGCCAGTCAGGTGAGTGACATCCATTTGATGACAAAATTGCTGAAATTTAGTAGAGGTATATGCTGGCCCATTATCAGTTTTAAGGACTGTGGGCTTGCCCCAAGCACTCCACGCTTCTAAACAGTGCTGTATAACATGACAGGCTTTCTCACCTGTTAAAGGTATAGCAAACATTACACCAGAGCAGGTGTCAATGGAAACATGTAAATATTGATTTCTTCCAAAGGAGGAAATATAAGTGACATCCATTTGCCAGACCTGTAATGGCCTGATGCCTCGGGGGTTTACCCCTACATGAGGAGTAGGCAGAAATTGACAACAGTTTTGACATTGGGTGACAATGTCACGAGCTTCCTTCCTGGTTAAAGTGAAATGGCGGCATAAAGTTTCAGAAGGCACGTGGAAGTGTTTATGAAACTCCCTTGCAGCCTCTGCCTGTAAGGACAGAGCAGCAGCCATGATTTTAGTGGCTTTGTCTGCCAAGTCATTTCCATGAGACATGGGGCCAGGAAGGCCAGAATGAGCCCTAACATGAGTAATATACACAAGATGTCTTCTATGTAACAGGGCTGACTGAATTTGCTGAAAAATGTGAGCAAGCTTGTTAGAGGGTCCAATTAAGCCAGCAACTTCAAGCGTATTAACTGCATTAACCACATATAAGGAATCAGATACAATATTGAGCGGTCCCGGAAAAGTTTCAAGAACCTCCAGAACCACCAAACACTCTACAACCTGGGGTGATGTCTCATTATATTGTTTAGATGTTACTTGGTCATTTACTACATATGCACCTATGCCAGATTTGGATCCATCTGTGTACACTACTACCCCATCCGGAAGTGGGTGTTTGGCTGTTACTATCGCAAACACTATGGCTTGGCTTAAAGCGAACTGTAAAATTGGATGTTTTGGATAATAATTATCAATTTTTCCTGAATAGGAGGCAACAAAGACTGCCCAATTGTTAGTTGTTGCTGCCAGGGTTTGAACTTGAGCAGAAGTATAAGGTACAATTAGCTTATGAGGTTCTTTCCTAAAATGATTAATGGTTGCTTTTATCCCCTGAAGTGCAAGTTGAGCAACTGCATTAGGATACCACTCAATGATTTTTGCAGGGGAAGCATTAGGGTGAACCCACAATAAGGGTCCATTTTGCCATAAGACTGCTGTTGGTAACTGTGCAGTTTTTAATAGGCACAATTCAAATGACTCTGACTCATCAATGCGTTGTAATTGAGCATCTTGTAAGGCCGTTTCTATCATTTTTAAAGCTTGACATGCAGCTTTCACTCCAATCATCCAATCACCGGGGGTCATTGCCAGAGTAGCAAGCCTTTCGACTTGGGCTACAGTAAAGTTGGCATTGACTCCATAGTTATGGACTGACTCCGCAAGTTCTTTAATCTGTATATACTCCACCGGAGCGTGAACATGTCCACCATCTGTGCCTTCAAAGACTGGGAACGCTTGCTGCACTTTTCTCTGTTCCTCTTTTGAAACGAATGAGTCTGAATGATACCTCTGCACATAGGGCGGAGGAGCACTAGGACCAAGAGTTTGAGAGCCCAGAGACTGTGCAGTGATTTGACATTTGTCTCTAGCTGCTTTTGCTTTCTCTATGTTATTCTGTGACTGATTAGCTCGTCTTTCATCTGGCTGGTATCTTTCTCCCTCATAGGGAGCTGCTTCTTCCTCTAAGTCTGTTTCCTCAGAGGAGCTAAGATCCTTATCCAATTCTGAGCTACTGACAGCTAGTGTCTTAAACTCATCTAATGGCGGATAGAGGCTCCTTTCCTTATGTGCCTTCCCAGCTCGATTTCTCTTCTTCTCTCCCTTTCCATCCCTTTTTCTAAGCTCTCCCAGAGCATTTTTTCCCTTATATTTCATTTCCTTGGGCTCAAGGCCCGTGGAAAGGCCTTTATTCTTCGGTGCACCTTGTTTCCTTTCAACTCTTACTCTCTCTACCCGCTCTGTCTCTGATAGACTGTCTTGTACCTCCTCCAGGATCCTCTGCACTGCCTCAATCATTTGCTTACAATCCTTGTCTGTTAAGCACGATCTTACCAGTTTCCACAATGGCATGGTACCTGTTTTAAGTTTGCCGTTCTGCTGTTCCCTAACTAGATCTCCTTTCAGTTTGTCCCATGAGGCGACAGTTAATGACCCTGAGCAAGCATACCATGGTGCCACACCGTCTATCTCCCTGGCAAATCCCTCTATAGTCTTAGTGGCGATTTTCAGGCCACACTGCTTCAAGACCGACCATAAGGCGGTTACTACAGAGTGGGAGATTCCCATACTGGTCGCTGTCCAGGCCTGACCACAACTTAGAACCAGTCAGCAGTTCCAGTGGTAGAAGCAAAACGAAACCGAAAGGGAAGGAACAATCGCCGTGAGAACAATCAAAAGGGCGTCTAACTCTGGAGAAATTTCAAGACTGTACATACCTTACAGAGCCTTAGTGTCCTGCAGTTCTGATTCCACCCCGCTGAATGAGGGATCTCCCTTGCACAGGTGTGATGGTATAAAGTTCCTGGGTTCCTCGGCGCCACTTGTCCCGAGCTATGGTTCTCACTGGCAAGAACGCACTCGGACAAACGGATTCTTCTGCAGCAAAAGCTTTATTGCTTCTTCAAGAGGGAAGACCCAGACCCCGGAAAATGGTGCTGCTTATATAGCCTTCAGCCATGGCGTTTCAGCACCTGATGTGGCATGTCAGCTCCTGATTTGTTGCTCGCCCATCACCCCATTACTACACCCAGAGATGGGCAGTGACTAGGCGTGAGTTCACTCTCGCACTTGTGCACAAGGCTTGTTTACTAGTTAGGCACAGCGGAGGCCAGCACCATCTTATAATGGTGATTGCTCGCAGCATGGCTCTCCAAACCTATATGTTCAAAGCTCTTTCCTACTTTCTCCTGTATAAGTTTTAGTGTATCTGGATTTATGTGGACATATTTGATCTACTTAGACTTGAACTTTGTACAAGGAGATAAGAATGGATAAATTTGAATTCTTCTTCATGCAAACCACCAGTTGAGCCAGCACCATTTGTTGAAGATGCAGTCTTCTGTGGGGAGCCATTCCAGGCTGTAAACAGGCCAGCTGGATGGAATTCTGCTCCAAGTAGTAAACAAGCCCATGTTTGGTGGATGGCCTGCCCTAAATCCCTGATTGGCTGAGCAAGCCTGCCTGGTGAGGTGATGTGACCTGTGGTGATTGGTGGGGGCATGGTTGTGGCTGGAGTGGAGAAAAACTCTTGTAACCAGAGAGGCTGGGGGATTTTGTAGAAAGAAGCTGCCTGAGTAAACTGCTTTGGTAACTGATATCTATTTAGGAAATTATCCATGTCGTTCTGATTTTCCAATTTTGTAGAACACAAATATTTGAAGTGTAATCTAATGATTCATTGGATTTCCTCTATGTCTGTTGTTACATGTCCCCACTTTATTTCTTGTAATTTTGTTAATTTATATATTCTCTTCCTGATTTTTAGTTAATATTTGTATGGGTTCATCCACCTTGCTGATTTGAAAAAATACAATTTTAAGGTAATATTATAAGTGATTGAGGAAAGGAATGTGGTACTGAACCAGTTGTAATTCTTTACTATAGCCTTTTGCTTTTAAATAGTTTTTAATAGATGTACAACACAATTCAGAAAGAATTCAAACATTGTGCTATAGCAACCCTGAGATTCCATTTCATACCAGTCAGAATGGCTAAGATCAAAAACTCAGGTGACAGCAGATGCTGGTGAGGATGTGGAGAAAGAGAAACACTCCTCCATTGTTGGTGGGATTGCAAGCTTGTACAACCACTCTGGAAATCAGTCTGGTGGTTCCTCAGAAAATTGGACATAGTACTACTGGAGGATCCCGCAATACCTCTCATGGGCATATATCCAAAAGGTGTTCCAACCGGTAAGAAGGACACATGCTCCACTATGTTCATAGCAGCCCTATTTATAATAGCCAGAAGCTGGAAAGAACCCAGATGTCCCTCAACAGAGGAATGGATACAGAAATTATGGTACATTTACACAATGGAGTACTACTCAGCTATTAAAAAGAATGAATTTATGAAATTCCTAACCAATGGATGGACCTGGAGGGCATCATCTTGAGTGAAGTAACACAATCACAAAAGAACTCACACAATATGTATTCATTGATAAGTGGATATTAGCCCAAAACTTAGGATACCCAAGATATAAGATACAATTTGATAAACGCATGAAACTCAAGAAGAATGAAGACCAAAGTGTGGACACTGTGCACCTTCTTAGAATTGGGAACAAAACACCCAGGGAAGGAGTTACAGAGACAAAGTTCGGAGCTGTGATGAAAGGATGGACCATTTAGAGACTGCTGTATCCAGGGATCCGTCCCATAATCAGCTTCTAAACGCTGACACCATTGCATACACTAGCAAGATCTTGCTGAAAGGACCCAAATATAGCTGTCTCTTGTGAGACGATGCCGGGGCCTAGCAAACACAGGAGTGGATGTTCCCAGTCAGCTATTGGATGTATCACAGGGCTCCCAATGGAGAAGCTAGAGAAAGTACCCAAGGAGCTAAAGGGATCTGCAACCCTATTGTTGGAACAACATGATGTACTAACCAGAACCCTGGAGCTCTTGTCTCTAGCTGCATATGTATCGAAAGATGGCCTAGTCGGCCATCAATGGAAAGAGAGGCCCATTGGACTTGCAAACTTTATATGCCCCAATATAGGGGAATGCCAGGGCCAAAAGAATGGGAATGGGTGGGTAGGGAAGTGGGGGGCGCTATGGGGGACTTTTTGGGATAGTATTGGAAATGTAATTGAGGAAAATATGTAATAAAAATATTAAAAAAAAAAAAAAAAAGAAGAACCGGTGGTTGTGTTTTGATTGCTTGTCGAGTGGGATGCGACAGTCTTCTTCCCACTGGATGGTTTTAACTCCCTTGTCAAAGATCAAGTAACTATAGGTGTGTGGGTTTATTTCTGGGTCTTTAATTCTATTCCACTGATCTACCTGTCTGTCACTGTACCAGTACCATGCAGTATTTATAACAATTGCTCTGTGGTAAAGCTTGAGTTCAGGGATGGTGATTCTATCAGAGATCCTTTTATTGTTAGGAATAGTTTTTGCTATAATAGGTTTTGTTTTGTTTTGTTTTGTTTTTGTTATTCCAGATAAATTTGGAAATTGCCCTTTCTAACTCTGTGAAGAATTGACTTGGAATTTTGATGGGGATTGCATTGAATCTATAAATTGCTATTGGCAAGATAGCTTCTTTTTTTTTTTTTCTTCAATTTTTATGATATTAATCTTGCCAATCCATGAGCATGGAAGACCTTTACATCTTCTGAGATCTTCTTTGATTTCTTTGTTCAGAGGCTGGAAGTTCTTATCATACAGATCTTTCACATGCTTAGTTAGAGTCATACCAAGGTATTTTACTTTATTTGTAACTATTTTGAAAGGTATTCTTTCCTTAATTTCTTTCTTACCCTGTTTATCCTCTGTTTAGAGGAAGGACACTGATTTTTTTTTTGAGTCAATTTTATGTCCAGCTACTTGACTGAAGTTGTTCATCAGGTTTAGAAGTTCTCTGGTTGAATTTTTGGGGTTATTTATGTATACTATTATATCATCTGCAAATAATGATATTTCAAATTTTTGTTTCCAATTTGTATTCTTTTCATCTCCTTTTGTTGCCTAACTACTCTGGCTAGGATTTCAAGTACAATATTGAATAGGTAAGGAGAGAGTGGGCAGCCTTGCCTAGTCCTTGATTTTAGTAGGATTGTTTCAAGTTCCTCTCCATTTAGTTGATATTGACTAGTGGTTTGCTATATATCACTTTTAATATGTTTAGGTATGGGCTTGAATTCCTGATGTTTCCAAGACTTTTATCATGAAGGGGTGTTAGATTTTTGTCAGATGCAGATTTTGTCAGCATCTTATGAGATGATCATGTGGTTTTTATCTTTGAGTCTGTTTATGTAGTGGGTTATGTTGATGGATTTCCATATATTGAACCATCCCTGCATCCCTGGAATGAAGCCTACTTGTTCATGAGGGTCGATTGTTTTCATGTGTTCTTGGATTCAGTTTATAAGAATTTTATTGTGTATTTTCATCAATATTCATAAGGGAAATTGTTCTGAAGTTCTGTTTCTTTGATGGGTCTTTGTGTGGTTTGGGTATCAGAGTAATTGTGGCTTCATAGAATGAATTGGATAGAGTACCTTCTGTTTCTATTTTGTGGAATATTTCGAGGAGTATTAGTATTAGGTTTTCTTTGAAAGTCTGATAGAACTTTGCACTAAACCCATTTGGTCCTGGACTTTTTTTTATTTTTATTTTTATTTTTTTCAGTTGAGAGACTATTAATGACTGTTTCTATTTCTTTAGGGGATGTAGGAATGTATACATAATTAATCTTACCCTGATTAAACTTTGGTACCTGGTATTTGTCAAGAAAATTGTCCATTTTATTCAGGTTTTTCAGTTTTGTTGAGTATAGAATTTTGTAGCAGACTCTAATAATTTTTTGGATTTCCTCAGATTCTGTTGTTATGTATGTTTTTCATTTCTGATTTTGTTAATTAAGATACTGTTCCTGTGCTCTCTAGTTAATCTGGCTAAGGGTTTTTCTATTTTGTTGATTTTCTCAAAGAACCAGATCATGGTTTGGTTGATTATTTGTATAGTTCTTTTTGTCTCCACTTGGTTGATGTTAGCTCTGAGTTTGATTATTTCCTGCCATCTAATCCTCTTGGGTGAATTTGCTTCTTTTTGTTCTAGAGCTCTTAGATGTGCAGTCAAGTTGTTTGTGTCTTCTCTCTCCAGTTTCTCAATAGTGGCACTCAGAGCTATAAATTTTCCTCTTAGGACTGCTTTAATTGTCTTCCATAAGTTAGGGTATGTTGAGGCTTCATTTTTATTAAGCTCTTAAAATGTCCTTAATTCCTTTCTTTATTTCTTCCTTGACCAAGTTATTTAGTTGAGTATTGTTCAGCTTTCCCATTTATTTGGACTTTCTATTATTTATGTTGTTAATGAAGAACAGTGTCTTTCTGTGGTGATCTGATAGGATGCAAGTGGCTATTTTAATACTTTTGTATCTGTTCAGGTAGTTTTTGTGACCAATTATATTATCAGTTTTGCAGAATGTAACACAAAGTGCAGAGAAGAAGGAATATCCTTTTGTTTTAGGATTAAATGTTATAACGTTATCTGTTAAATCCATTTGTTTCATAACGTCTGTTAGTTTCGATGTGTCTTTGCTTAGTTTGTGTTTCCATGATCTGTCATTGATGAGAGTGGGGTCTCCCGCTATTAGTGTGTGTGGTGCAATGTGTGCTTTGAGCTTTACTAAAGTTTCTTTAATGAATGTAGATGCCCTTGCATTTAGAGCATAGATATTCAGAATTGAGAGTTCATCTTGGAAGATTTTACCTTTGATGAGTATGAAGTTCCCCTCCTTGTCTTTTTTGATAACTTTGGATTGGAAGTCTATTTTATTTGATATTAGAATGGCTACTTCAGCTTGTTTCTTCAGACTATTTGCATGGAAAATTGTTTTCCAGCTTTTTACTCTGAGGTAGTGTCTGTCTTTGTCCCTGGGATGTATTTCCTGTATGTAATAAAATGTTGGGTCGTATTTACATGGCCAGTGTTAGTCTATGCCTTTCTACTGGGAAATTGAGTCCATTGTTATTAAGAGATATTAAGGAAAAGTAATAGTCGCTTCCTGTTATTTTTGTTGTTAGAGTTGGCAATCTGTTCATGTGCCTATCTTCTTTTAGGTTTATTGAAGGATTACTTTCTTGCTTTTTTCTAGGGCATAGTTTCCTCCTTGTGTTGGAGTTTTCCCTTCATTATCTGAAGAGATGGATTTGTGGAAAGGTATTGTGTAATTTTGTTTTGTTTGTTTGTTTGTTTGTTTGTTTTCATGGAATACTTTGGTTTCTCTATCTATGGTAATTGAGAGTTTTGTTGGGTATAGTAGCCTTGTCTGGCATTTGTGTTCTCTTGGGGTTTGTATGACATATGTCCATATATGTCTCCTGATTTCTTTTCTAGGTTTTCTCTCTCCAGATTTTTCTCCGTTTTGGTTTTCTTCATTGTTTCTACTTCCATAGTTAGATCCTGGATGTTTTTGTCCAATTCATTTACCTGTTTGTTTGTATTTTTCTGTAATTTTTAAAGGGATTTTTGTGTTTCTTTTTCATGGGCTTCTACCTGTTTAACTTTGTAATCCTGTATTCTTGCCCTCTGGTTATCTCTGGTGTTAGATGTTCTTGGTGTCTCTGGCTAGAGCTTTTTCCTCCTGTGAGTCTGTAAGCCTGTGTCAACACTCCTCAGAGAGCAGCTTTCTCCTGGCAACTCCAGTGTATAGAGGGCTGCAGAACAGCCCTACCTCCTGGGTGCAGATGTAGACCCATAGGACCCGTCCCAAGTGCTCTGCCATTTCTGTGACCTGTATGATCCTGAGTGCATCCACCTTACAAAGTCATTGGAGAGAAAATCTTGTTCATATTTCTTTAATGGGGTGGATGAGAAAGTATGTGCTTCATTCAGGGTGAACCATGGATTATATAATTTTGGAGAAGGGCATGAGAATATCTGGAAGGGGAGGTCATTGGCAAAAGGCTGAGGCTATTGAGGTGCCTTATTAGCATGAAAGGGCATTCCAGGTGCTGTGTTACATGACTGACTGCCTGTGATCATCTTAGTTGGAGGTCCTAGTGTTATGCTCCACAGCAGACATAAACGTAGGGAAGGAGCAGTCCCATTCCTGCTGTCTCAAATCTCTGAGTTTTCCAATCTCTGTGATCTCCAGGGTTTGAGCATGTTCCACCTTATCAGTTCTTATGCCCATCTGGTGGCATGGTCTAGATGCTCTACATAAAATCTTAAAGGAAGTCATGAATCACGTGGGCTGGCAATGAAACCCAAAAGAACCATAGACTAACAAATATCCCAGTACCAAATATGAGAAATCTCCTTTTAACTAGTTTGTCAGAGTTCAGTGACTCCCAAATCAATGTAGACTATTTTTCTTGCCATAGTGCCTCTCAGACATTGAAGGAAAGCCTTACTCCTGAAGAACCTGTACATTTATTCAGGACAGAGGACTCATTATATAAGATATATTTAACCTGAAAGCATCCTTCTTACACTCTACTTTTCATGGCACTTGAAAATACTATACAAGCTGCCAAAGGAAGGAAGCAACTATCTTAACCATCCAAATGTATCACCAATGAAACACAACAATGGTTAATATGGCAAGATATCATTAAATGTGCATTAGTGGCACTCTGCACTTGTGGTAATGAACAGTTGTCTTATTTGACTTAAATCACATTTAACATTAGGTAAATCATTTCTGGTAGTCAAATTTCTGGAGTGAGTGAGGTCTTGGATGTTAGATAGTAATCAACTACTTCCACATTGCTAGGTTGGCATAATTTCTTATTACATTCTACATCTTATTTTTATGTACACATATAAGAATATGACTAAAACCCCTTATCAGAAATGCTTGGTTTTATATAAAATGAAGAATATTACAGATAAACACATCTGTATACAATGCAGAGATAATGATAACATTGGGAGCCCAGCCCCAGTGCATTGATGTTCATTATAGACACTGCATTTCTGACTCTGGAAACATTCTGGAAAAAAAGGATTAAAAGATTTTAAAAGCTAGAATATCAAGAATCTACTGTGAGACAGTATCTTCTAGAAATATCTGCAAAAACAAGTCTGGGACAGTATGCATGTAAATGAGGAAGGAGAAAAAAACTGCCCAATGTCTCATCCCTAAACAAACAAATACAGGTAACTAATGGTTAATGAGAGAGGAAAATTAGCCTCTTCCTGGAATGAGCTCCCTACTTAGTATCCCAGTACAAGATGACCAACCTTGATCCCATATATACACACAAGCAACAAAATATCCAAAGGAAGTTGTCCATAAATAACAATACTAATCAAAGAAAAAGAGGCTTTAAATTTGATTATGCAGGGTCTTGGAAAAAGTTGAAGGAAGAGTACCTGGGAGAGGCAGGAAGGTACAAAGTAGAGAGATAAGTGATAGAGTTCTACTTTTATTGAAACTACATATAATAAATAAAAATAAAATAAAAATTATTTTTAGTAGTAGAAAGATTATATTTTTTTTATTTTAACTGACATTTATTCATAACTCTGGAGTGTTTTCTATTCACTATAGGATTCCTGAAGGCATTTTGCTATGAAGTTAATAGAATATGGGCTTTTATATCCCTGTAATTTATAAAATATGAGGATGGGGCAAAATAACATGATACAGCATTACTTTTGTATCTTGGCATATAATATTTTATTAAAATATAGACCATAGAGTTTATTTGCATTTTACTGAAATGATTTGTTATCACTTTTATTGAAGTAAAACCTATATATAATATAAAACTTTATATTGATCATTTAATTGTGTTTTATTTCAATAGTAACAAGTCTATTCATAGTATTATACAAAAATTACTGCAATTTATCTTCAGCAAACTTTCAAACTTAGAAACTGAAAACCCATGTTAATCTCACAATAATTCTGTACTTTCACAACCCTTCCAGTTCCTTGGAACAAATAACCTATTTTTTTCCTGATCAAATATAATTTTGTAAAAGTTGAATACAGGTACCTTTAATGGGTATCTAATGCTCCTTGCAGAAGTAATGAATTATTAATAGAAAATTTTAATGCTAGGCACAGGATGACTCCATTTAAATTGTAGGTCAGGAAATATTTCCCCTCACCTGATGATCCAAAAATAACACAGGATACTGCCATTGTTTTTGCTTGTCTACCAGAACTAGATGCCAAAACCTATAACTGAATATACAACATGCTCTGTCACAAGATACAGAAAATTCAAGCAGGAACTGAGATGGAAGCTTCCCCCTATACAATAGCACTGATAATGACAGAAGATATTTTACAGGTTGGTGGAAGAGAAATTTTATCAATGATAATATTTATCTATGGACCTTACTATAATTTTAATACATTAAGAAAAATAGGATTATGGATATCATAGTGGCATGACTGCTTTCTATCTACCACTTGATGTTTGAATTTGTGGCCTACCACCTTAAAGGAGAAATGTGCCTGATATTTATGAACATGGTAAAAATTCTGTAAAGGGAGCCTCTATTTCAAAAGATGGTTCCTTAAAATAACCTGGTTTTGTCCTTTGAGTTCTTTGAAATTATACTTCAACAACCATAGCAACAATGGACACACGTCAAAGACAAAAATAAATTCATCACAGTAGAAGTTCATTTTCCATACTGCACCACTGTACTAGATATGTAAAACAGGCAGAGCTATGGCATTTCAATTCTCTTAAAAAAGCTTTAGAGAAGAAGAAAAAATAAAATGTAAATGTAGAACAAGAATAAAGGTAACTGATATGATGCCTGCTTAATATGTGCCTAGTCCGGAATATGATTTCGAGAAATGCTAAACACACACACACACACACACACACACACACACACACACACACACACCCTTTGATGTGAATGGCACACCCTCCAATAAACAGGTAATGAAATTCTGTCATCCAAACTTAGAGTGTTGCCAAATGAGGTTTCTCAGGGAGTATATAAAAACAGGGCCTCTTTTCATGAGTATGTAAATTTACAAATGTAAAGAAAGTTGCCTTACTTCCTTTTCTATATGAGACATATGATATTACCTAGAAAAGAAATTTGAATCATGTATCTATTTAATCATACACACACACACACACACACACATATATATATATATATATATATATATATATATATATATATATATATATATATAGCCACTATGTAGCCCTGGCTGTCCTGGAACTCACTCTATAGACCAGGTTGGCCTTGAACTTAGAAATCTGCTTACTTCTGCCTTCCAAGTGCTGGGATTAAAGGCATGAGCCACCACTGCCTTGCATTATCTACACTCTTTCTTTTATCTTTTTCTATTAGATATTTTCTTCATTTACATTGCAAATGCTATCTGCTTTCCTAGTATCCCCTCTGAAAATTCCCTATAACCTCCCCCCTCCCCTTTCTCCACAACCCAACCACTACCAATACCTAGCCTTGGCATTCCCCTATACTGGGGCATATAATCTTTGCAAGACCATGGGCCTCTCCTCCCATTGATGGCTGACTAGATCATTCTCTGCTACATATGCAGCTAGAGACACAAGCTCTGAGGGTAATGGTTTAGTTCATATTGTTCTTTCTCCTATAGGGTTGCAGACCCCTTCAGCTCCTTGGGGACTTTCTCTAGCTCCTTCATTGGAGACCTTGTGTTCCATCTAATAAATGACTATGAGCATCCATTCTGTATTTGACAGTCACTGGCATAGCCTCACAAGAGACAGATATATCACAGTCCTGTCAGCACAACCTTATTGGCATATGCTATAGTGTCTGGGTTTGATGGTTGTTTATGAGATGAATCCCCAGATGGGGCAGTCTCTGGATGATCCTTCAATCTCAGCTCCCAACTTTGTCTCTGTAACTCCTTTCATGGTTATATTGTTCCCCATTCTAAGAAGGAATGTAGTATCCAAACTTTTGTCTTCCTTCTTGAGTTTCATGGTTTTGCAAATTCTATCTTGGGTATTCTAAGTTTCTGGGCTAATATCGATTTATCAGTGAGTGCATATCATGTGTGTTATTTTGTGATTGCTTTATCTCACTCAGGATGATATCATTCAGATCCATTTATGCCTAAGAAATTCATAAATTCATTGTTTTTAATAGCTGAGTAATAAATGTACCACATTTTCTGTATCCATTCTTCTGTTGAGGTAATTCTGGGTTCTTTCCAGCTTCTGGCTATTATAAATAAGGCTGCTATGAACATAGTTGAGCAAGTGTCCTCATTATCAGTTGGAACATGTTATCAGTATATGTTCAGGAGTGGTATTGCTGGAGATACTGGTATTACTATGTACAATTTTCTGAGGAACTGCCAAACTGATTTCCAGAGTGGTTGTACAAGCTTGCAATCTCACCAGCAATGGAGGAGTGTTCCTCTTTCTCCACATCCTCAACAGCATGTGCTGGCAGATGAATTTTTTATCTTTGCCATTCTGACAGATATGAGGTGGAATCTCAGGGATGATTTGATTTGCATTTCCCTGATAATTCAGGATGTTGAACATTTTTTTCAGGTGCTTCTCAGCCATTCAGTATTCCTCAGCTGAGATTTCTTTGTTTAGCTCTATACCCCATTTTTTAATAGGGTCACTTGGTTTTCTTGAGTCAAACGTCTTGAGTTCTTTATATATATTGGATTTTAGTTCCCTATCAGATTTAGGATTGCTAAAGTTCTTTTCCCAATCTGTTTGTGTCCTTTTTGTCTTATTGACTGTGTTCTTTGTCTTACAGAAGCTTTGTAATTTTATGAGGTCCCATTTGTCAATTCTTGATCTTACAGCACACACCTTTGCTGTTCTTTTCAGCAATTTTTCTCCTGTGCCCATATCTTTGAGGCTTTTTCACATTTTCTCCTCTATAAATTTCAGTATCTCTGTTTTATTATGGAGTTCCTTGATCCACTTAGACTTGAGCTTTGTACAAGGATATAAGAATGAATCAATTCACATTCTTCTACATGCTAACTGCCACTTGAGAAAGCACCATTTGTTGAAGATGCTGTCTTCTTTCCATGGATTGCTCCAGCTTCTTTGTCAAAGACCAAGTGACTATAGGAGTGTGGGTTCATTTCTGGGTGTTCAATTCTACTCTATTGATCTACCTGTCTGTCAACTAAGGCTGATCTCAATAACAAAATAAATAATAGAAAGCCAACATTCATGTTCAAACTGAACAATACTCTACTCAATGCTAACTTAGTCAACGAAGAAATAAAGAAAGAAATTAAAGATTTTTAGAGTTTAATGAAAACAAAGCCACAACATACCCAAACTTATGGGACACAATAAAAGCATTCCTAAGAGGAAAACTCATAGCTCTGAGTGCCTCCAAAAAGAAACTGGAGAGAGCACACACTAGCAGCTTAACAGCACACCTTTAGAAGCTCTAAAACAAAAGGAAGCTAATTCACCCAAGAGGAGTAGATGGCAGGAAATAATCAAACTCAGGGGTGAAATCAACCAAGTGGAAACAAAAAGAACTATACAAAGAATCAACCAAACAATGATCTGGTTCTTTGAGAAAATCAACAAGATAGATAAACCCTTAGCCATATTCACTACAGGGCACAGGGACAGTATCCTCTTTCAAAAATCAGAAATGAGAAGGGAGACATAACAACAGAATCTGACAAAATCCAGAGTAGATCCTAGTACAAAAGCCTATACTCAACAATACTGGAAAACCTGGATGAAATGGACAATCTCCTAGACAGATACCAGGTATCAAAATTAAATCAGGATCAGATCAACAAACTAAACACTACTATACCCCCTAAAGAAATAGAGGCAGTCATTAACCAAAAAAAATCCAAGGACCAGATGTGTTTAATGCAGAGTTCTATCAGACCTTCAAAGAAGACCTAATCCCAATTCTTCTCAAACTATTAAAAAAAATAAAAAATAGAAACAGGAGGTACTCTACCCAATTCATTCAATGAAGCCACAATTACTCTGATACCTAAACTACACAAATACCCAACAAAGAAAGATAACTTCACACCAATTTCCCTTATGAATATTGATGCAAAAATACTCAATAAAATCCTCGCAAACTGAATCCAAGAACACATCAAAACAATCATCCATCATGATCAAGTAGGCTTTATCCCAGGGATGCAGGGATGGTTTAATATATGGAAATATATCAAGGTAATCCACTATATCTACATTCTTATCTTTTGCAGTGTTAAAGAATAAAGTTCAAAACATACTCAGCCCAGACACTAAACTTATTGGCATATTATTCTTGTACTTATAAGCCTCTAGAATTCTGACAATATCTTTTTGTATTTTTCTCTTTTTATTGGATATTTTCTTCATTTACGTTTCAAATTTTATCCCTTTTCCCTTTCCCTCTCTCCCTTCTTCTATGAAGGTGTTCTGCCCTACACCCACAAGCTCCCCCACCACCCTGTCCCCTAGAATTCACCTACACTGTGACATGAAGCCTTAAGAGAACCTAGGGCCTCTCTTCCCATTGTTGCTAGACAAGATCATCCTCTGCTGTATATGCTGCTGGAACCATGGGTCCTTCCATACATACTCCTTGGTTGATGAATTACTCCCTGGGACCTCGGAGGTCTGATTGGTTGATATTGTTGTTCTACCTAAGGGGTTGCAAACTCCTTCACCTCCTTCAGTCCTTTTTATAACTACTCCATTGGGGACCCTGTGCTCAGTCGAATGCTTGGGTGTAAGCATCTACCTCTCTATTTGTGAGGTGCTGGCAGAGCCTCTCAGGAGACTGCTATATCAGGCTCCTGTCAGCATGATCTTCTTGATCTACACAATAGTGTCTGGGTTTGATGACTGTATATGGCATAGTTTCCCAGGTAAAACAGTCTCTGGATGGCTTTTCCTTCAGTCTCTGTTCCACACTTTGTCTCTGTACTTCCACCTGTGAGGATTTATGTTCCCCTTTCTAAAAAAGGACCAAAGCACCCACACTTTGATCTTCCTTCTTCTTGAACGACATGTGGTCTGTGAATTGAATCATGGGGTAAAAATCCAATTATCCGTGAGTGCATACCATGTATTCTTTTGTGATTGGATTATCTCACTCAGGATGATATTTTCTAGGTCCATATGTTTGTCTAAGAATTTCATGAAGTCATTGTTTTTACTAGCTGAATATTCCATTGTGCAAATGTATCACATTTTCTACATGCATTCCCCTGTTGAAGGACATCTAGGTTCTTTCTAGCTTCTGCCTATTATAAAGAATTTTGCTATGAACATAGTGGAGAATGTGTCCTTGTAATATGTTAGAGCATTTTTGGTCATATATATGACCAGAAGTATTATAGCTGGGTCCTCAGGTAAAACTATGTCTAATTTTCTGAGGAAACACCAGACTCATTTCCACAGTGGTTATACCAGCTTGTCATCCAACCAACAGTGTAGGACTGTTTTTCTTTATATTCATCCTAGCCAGCATCTGCTTTCACCTGAGTTTTTGATCTTAGCCATTCTGATTGGTGTGAGAAGAAATCTAAGCATTGTTTTAATTCACATTTCCCAGATGGGTGAGGATGTTGAACATTTCTTTAGGTGCTTCTTGGCCATTCAATAATCCTTATTTGAAAACTGTTTAGTTCTCTACCCCACGTTTAAATAGGGTTATTTGATTCTGTGGAGTCAAAACTTCTTGATTTCTTTGTATATATTGGATATTAAGTCTCCATCTGATTTAGGATTGGTAAAGATCTTTGCCCAATCTATTAGTTGCTGTTTTGTCCCATTGACACTGTATTTTGCCTTACAGCTTTGCAAGGTTTTGAGGTTGCATTTGTCAAATTTTGTTATAAGCCATAAGTGTTCTGTTCAGGAAATTTCCCCTTGTGCCCATGCTCTTCCCCACTTTATTAGTTTCAGTGTATCTAGTTTTAGGTGGAGGTCCTTGATCCACTTGAACTTGAGCTTTGTATAAAGAAATAAGAATTGGCCAATTTACATTCTTCTGTATGCTGACTACCAGTTGAGCTAGCAACAATTGTTGAAAATGCTGTCTTTTTTACACTGCATGCTTTTAGCTCCTTCATCAAATTTATCAAGTGACCATAGATGTGTGGGTTCATTTCTGGGTCTTCAGTTCTACTCCACTGATCTTCCAGTCTGTCTCTGTTCCAATACCATACAGATTTTATTAATGCTGCTCTGTAATACAGCTTGAGGTCAGAGATGATGATTCCCTCAGAAGTTTTTTTTTTTTTTATTGTTAACTGTTTTGCTATCTTAGGGTTTTTGTTATTCCAAATAAATTTGCAAATTGTTCTTTATAACTCTATGAAGAATTGAGTTGGAATTTTGATGGGGATTTCACTGAATCTGTAGATTGCTTTTGGCAAGATGGCCATTTTACTATATTAATCCTTCCAATTCATGAACATGGGTATTCTTTCCATCTTCTGAAATCTACATTGAATTTTTTATTTTGTCCACAGATTTGAGATTCTTGTAATACAGATCTTTCACTTGCTAGCTTAGAGTCACAACAAGCTATTTTTTATTATTTGTGATTATTGTCAAGTGTGGCTTTCCCTAATGTCTTTCTCAACCTGTTTATCCTTTGACTAGAGGAAGGCTACTGATTTGTTTGAGTTAATTTTATATTCAGCCACTTTGCTGAAGTTGCTTATCAGCTTTAGGAATTCTGTGGTGGAATTTTTTCGGTCATTAAAGTATATTATATCATCTGCAAATAGTGAAATTTTGATTTCTTCCTTTCCAGTTTGTATCACTTTGACCCCTTTTGTTGCCAAATTGCCCTAGCTAGAATACCACATACTTTATTGTATAGATAGGGAGATAGTGGTCAGCCTTACCTAGTACCTGATTTTAGTAGGATTGCTTCAAGTTTCTTTGCATTTAGTTTGATGTTGGCTAATGATTTTATGCATATTGCCTTTTCTATGTTTAGTCAATGACCTTGAATTCCTGATATTTCCAAGACTTTTAACATCAAGGGATGTTTAATTTTGTCAAATGCTTTTTCAGCATCTAATGAAATGATCATGTGTTTAGTTTTGTTTTGTTTTTCTTTATTTTCTTTGAGTTTTTATGTACTGGATTACTTTGCTGGATTTCCATGTATTAAGCCATTCCTCCTGCACTTGGGTGAATTTTTCTTCTTTTTGTTCTTGAGCTTCAAGGTGTGCTATCAAGCCGCTATTGTATGCTATCTTCAGTTTCATTTTGGAAGTACTTAGAGCTATGCAAGTTCTTCTTAGCCCAATTTTGTGTCCCATAAATTTTGGTAAAATATTCCTTCCTTTTCCTTATTTTCTAAAAAGTCTTCAATTTTCTCCTTTATTTTTTTCCTTTATCAAGTAAATGAGTAGAGCACTGATTAGCTTCTATGTGTATGTTGGCTTGCCATTGTTTTTGTTGTTATTGAAGACCAGCCTTAGTCCATGGTGATCTGATAGGATGCAAGAGATTATTTCATTCTTCTTGTATTTGTTGAGGCTGGTTTTGTGACCAATAATATGGTCAATTTTCTAGAAGGTACCATGAGGTGCCGAGAAAAAAAGGTATATTCTTTTATTTTAGGATGAAATGTTCTATATCTATCTATTGAATCCATTTGGTTCATAACTCCTGTTAGTTTCACTGTGTCTCTGTTTAGTTTCTGTTTCCATGATCTGTCCATTGTGGTAAGTGGGGTGTTGAAGTCTCCCACTATTATTGTATGAGGTGCAATGTGTGCTTTGAGCTTTAGTAAAGTTTCTTTTATGAATGTGGGTGCCATGGAATTTGGTGCATAGATGTTCAGATTTGAGAGTTCTTCTTAGTAGATTTTTCCTTTGATGAATATGAAGTGTCCTTCCTTATCTTTTTTGATAACTTTAGGTTGAGAGTCAATATTATTCAATATTAGAATGGCTATTCCAGCTTGATTCTTGGGACCGTTTCCTTGAAAAAAAATTTCTAGCCTTTTACTCTGAGATAGTGTCTCTGTCACTGAGGTGTGTTTCTTGAATGCAGCAAAATGCTGGGTTCTGCTTACATATCCAGTCTGTTACTCTACCTCTTTTTTATTAGGGAATTGAGTCCACTGATGTTAAAAGATATTATGGAGATGTGATTGTTGCTTCCTGTTATTTTTGTTGTTAGAGGAGCAATTATGTTTATATGACTATCATCTTTTTTATTTATTGAAAGATTAATTCCTTTTACTAGGGTGTGGTTTCCCTCCTTGCTTTGGAGTTTTCCATATATTTTCCTTTGTAGGACTGTGTTTGTAGAAATGTGTTATGTAAATTTGGTTTTGTCATGGAATATCTTGGTTTCTCCATCTATGTTAGTTCAGAGTTTTGGTAAGTATAGTAGCCTGGGCTGGCATGTGTGTTCTCTTAGGGTCTGTATGACATCTGCCTAGGATATTCTGGCTTTTATAGTCTCTGGTGAGATATATGGTATAATTCTGATATGTCTGCCTTTATATGTTACTTGATCTTTTTTCCTTACTGCCTTTAATATTCTTTCTTTGTTTTTTTTTTTTTTTTTTTTTTTTTTTTTGCATTTGGCATTTTGATTATTATGTGATGGCAGAAATTTCTTTTCTGGTCCAGTCTACTGGTTGTTCTGTAGGATTCTTCTGTGTTCATGGGCTTCTCTTTCTTTAGATAATCTAAATTATCTATTATCTATTTCTTTAGATAATCTAAATATAGAAATTTTCTTCTATAATTTTTGTTGAAGATATTTACTGTCCTTCTAAGTTGAGAATCTTCACTCTCTTCTGTACCTATTATCTTTAGGTTTTGTCTTCTCATGATGTCCTGGATTTCCTGGATGTTTTGTGTTAGGAGCTTTTTGCTTTTTGCATTTTCTTTGATTGTTGTCTCAGTGACTGCTAGGATATCTTCTGCACCTGAGTGTCTCTCTTCTATCTCTTGTATTCTGTTGGTGATGTTTTCATCTATGACTCATGATCTCTCTCCTAGGTTTTCTATCTCAAGGGTTGTATACATTTGTGAGTTTTTAAAAATTATTTCTATTTCCACTTTCATATCCTGGATGGATGTATTCAATTCCTTCACATGTTTGGTTGTGTATTCTTATAATTATTTAAGGAATTTTTGTGTTTCCACTTTAAGGGCTTCTACCTTTTTACCTGTGTTCTCCTGATTTTTTTTAAAGGGAGTTATTTATATTCTTCTTCAATTCTTATATCATCATAAGAAGAAGTAGTTTTAGATCCAAATCTTGCTTTTCAAGTATGATGGGTTATCCAGAACTTGCAGTTGTGGGAGAACTGGGTTCTGATGTTGCCAAGAAACCTTGGTTTCTATTGCTTATGTTCTTATGCTTACCCTTGCCACCTGGTTATTTCTACTGCTAAATGCCCTCGCTGTCTCTGACTGGAGCCTGTCCCTCCTGAGATCCTGGTTGTGTCAGAACTTCTCAGAGTCCTGCTATCTCTATGATCCAGTGATTCTAGGTTCCTGTGATGCTGAGATCCTGTGTGTGTCAGAGCCCCTGAGAGCCAAGCTGCCTCTGGGATCCTGAAATCCTGGTGTGACGAAGTTCTTGAGAGCCTGTGATCATGGGCATGGTAGATCACCCATGGACTTGGATGTGGTTTCTGGGTGTTTTGGGACTGGGTGCAGAGCTAGCATCCAACATCTGCTCATGCTACTGGCCAGGCATTGGTTCCTGGGTTCCTGGATCCAGTGGCTTCCAGTTACTCCTTGTGTTGAGGCAGATGTTTTGGCCTCTTCACCTATGATCCTCGGATCATAGTTAGAGCACCTGAGGGATGAGTTTCTTTTGGTTGTTGTGGAATTGGGTGTAGAGCTAGTGCCCAAGGTCTGCTCAGACTGGGCAGCATCTTTTTCTTTATAAATTGTATTTCTCATGATAGTTCATTATTAACAGCATAAACATAATAAAGCTGCCTCACATATACTGTGATAACATTCAAACAAAACAATGACTGGAAATCAGGCCATATGTGAAAATAAAGCCCTACATTTCTTGAAATATATGGAATTGTAAACAAGGTACAGTTCATAATGAAACAAATTTATTTTTCCCTCACCTCTGAAATATGCTATATGACCTAGAAATGTGATACTCAGTAAAATGAGTATGCAGAAACCCAAATTTGAACAAAAATATAGCTATGTATATTATTTGTAGTAGTAAACTAGTAGAAATTATCCAAAAGCCTACCAAATCATCAATGAGTAAGAAATTATATAAGCAATTATTCACAGTATCATTCAACTATGTAAAAGACATTTCAAAGAATTATGCAAAGCACTGAGTTATAAAATCTCTAAGTCATATAATATCATGATTCCATTATGTAAAGATATATATATATATGTATATATATATATATATATATATATATATATATATATATATATATATATATATATATATAATGATAGAAAGCATATAATTGGGGCAAGATGGTTATCAAAACAAGTACTGACTGCTAAAATGCAGAGAATTTTTTTTATTATGAAAGAAGATTCTCAAATATTTCAAGGTGATAGTTCAAAAACATACATGTGCAAAATAATTAAACTTCAGAAATCTGAATTTTATAAAATATTAATTTTATCTCAAAAGAGTTCTTACAATTTTTTAAAAAACAAATATGTATTTTAATTTTAAGATTATAATATAGCTTACCCCTTCCCTTTTCTCCAACCAAATTCTCCCATATATCTCTCCCTTGTTTTCAAATTCATGACCTTGTTTTCTTATTAATTTTTATTGTTGTTGTTTTGTGTGTGTGTCTATGTGTGTGTACATGTATGACATATATAAATACAACGTGCTCAGTGTATGTAATGCTACTTGTATGTATGTTTTCAGGATAGACAATTGATGTGTTCTTCCCTGAAGAAGACTATTTTTCCTACTCTCAGCATTCCTTAGTTCCTGTAGTCTTTGTGTAGAGAAAGCCTCATGGGCTTTCTCTCATTGGATTTAGCAACTATGTATTCTCTTTGACAGCTCAAGTTTAGACAGCCACATTTGCAGGGCCTTATCATAGTAGCTTCTGACATTAGTAGGAGACACCTTCTCACAGTAAATTCCATGTTCCTATGGTTATTTCAATCTTTACATTCCTCTTGTACAAGGATCTATGAGCCTTGGGTATGTGAGTTGTGACATAGATTTATCATTTGGACCTGAGCTCCTCATCTCTGCATTTTTAGATTATTATTATTATTATTATTATTATTATTATTATTATTATTAATTTTATTTATTTACATTCCAAACGCTGTCCCCCTTCCTGGTTGCCCTTCTGCAAACCACTACCTCATACCCTTCCCCTTTGCCTCTAAGAGGTTGCTCCTCTACCCAACCACACACACACACACACACACACACACACACTCATTTCCACCTTACCAATTCTAGTATCTTTTTTGCTTGAGTATCAAGCCCCCACCATTGAGTATCAATGTCTCCCCTCCCATTGATGCCAGATATAGCAGTCCTCTGCTACACATGTATCAGGAGCCATGGACCGACAAATATATACTCTTTGATTGGTGCTTTAGTCCCTGGGAGTTCTGAAAGGTCTGGTTGGTTGATATTGTTGTTCTTTCTATGGGGTTACAATTCCCTTCAGCTCCTTCAGCCCTTCTCCTACCTTTTAAAATATTAATTAACTGATGTAATAACCTAAGTAATATTTGGATTTAATTAAATCACAGTAAGTCAAGTGAAGAGATACCAAAATGAGAACCAAAGAAAGCACAATATAGTCAATAATATAATGGAAGATGTAAAGTCTAAGCTGTTTATATTACCTTAAATTAAAATGGTCAAATATAGTTTTGGAGATTTTATTTAAAAAATAGCATTGTTCCATTAGAGTCTTTAAGTCTCTTTTTCCTACTTAAGTGACACAAAAAAACCAATTAAAAATTAATAACTATATATAAAATTTCAAAGATTTAGTTTCATAACATTAGACTAAAAGGACACCATATACTACAAAATGGTCCTGTCACTATGAAGACCACATTCAAATGACTATAATGATTTTAAAAAATATTCATATTTTTAAAAAAAAATTAGAACATTTTCAATCATTTGAAAAGGTAGTGCATATATTTTCTGATAAACCTTTAAAATACACACTAACTTGAGAGAAAATCAGATGCAATTGTGTGGTTTAAATGTCAGAGAAAACCTGGTAAAAGATTGGAGCAGAGACATAATAATAACAAAATATTGTATGAAAAATATTTTCAACAAAATACTCTAACTCTTATTCTGATTCATGATTTTTCAAAGACTTCATGTTTCTTACTAGAATTAGAGTAAATGTTTTAATTTTCACTTCCATCCATGTCACAAATTGGATTTTTTAACAAGTTAACCAATTGTATTTTCCCTTTGCTTATAAAAAACCCATGATTTTCCTAAATTTGCAAGATGAAATTCAAACATTTTTGTTGATGCTGCCAGATGCTTGGTGACTTAGCAACTTTCTGTCCCCATATGTTATTTAATCTCTAGATTTCTAGTATCACTTGACAACAAGTAAGGATCATTTTCCATTTTTGCTTAACAAACTTTCATTCTTCATGGATTTATAAGACTTAAATAAATGCTATTCCTTTCATAGGAATTTTCCTTCCTAATCTCATATAAATAGTAGGTATTTGTATGTTAATTGTCATTTTATGTAGGTTTATAATGTATTTCACAAATGTGTAAAAAAATTACCTAATACCTGTAATTTCAAGTAATAACTTCAAGAATATAAAAAATTTCATATGCTCATGTGGTTTAAGCAAGAATAGTCCCTATAAGATCATATGCTTGTATGCTTAGTGACAAGGGAATTATATTATTTGAGAAGGATCATGGTTATGTGGCATTGTTGGATAGTTTTTTCACTGGGATTAGGTTTTGGGCTTACAAAGTCCCACATCAAGCCCACTATCTTTCTCCCTTTTTCTGCTGCTTGTCCATGAAGATATAAAACTCATGGCTACTCCTCTAGCACCATGTTTATCTGCTTCCGGTAATAATGATCATTGACTAACCCTCTAAAACTATAAGTATAACTCACATTAAATTATTTCCTTTACAAGAGTTGCCTTGTCCTAATGTTTGAAATTCCTAAGATTTAATTCACCGACCATATGAAGCTTACAAAGAAGTAAGACCAAAACGTGGATGCTTCAGTGCTTCTTAGAAGGATGAACAAATTACCCACAGGAGGAAATATGGACACAAAGTGTGAAGCAGAGACTGAAGAAAAGGCCATCTGGAGACTGCCACACCTGAGAATCCATCCCATATACAGACACCAAACACAGATATTATTGTCAATGACGGGAAGTGCTTGTTGATGGAAACCTGATATGGCTGTCTCCTGAGAGGCTCTGCTGGAGCCTGACAAATACTGAGGCAGATGCTCACAGCCAACCATTGGACTGAGTGTGGGGGTCCCCTATGGGGGAGTTGGAGAAAGAACTGAAGGAGCTGAGGGGAGCTGAATGGAGGGAACAAAAGTATCAACAGGCCAGACCCCCTGGAACTCCCAGGGACTGGACCACCAACCAAAGAATACACATGGAGGGACCCATGGTTCTGGTCACATTTGTGGCAGAGGATTGCCTTGTTGGACATCAATGGGAGGAAAGCCCCTTGGGCCTGAGGGTGTTCAATACCCCATTATAGGGGAATGCCAGGGCAGGAAGACAGGAGTGGGTGGTTAGGTGAGGAAACACCCTCATAGAGGCAGTTGGAGGGGGGATGTGATAGAAGGTTTCTGAAGGGGAGACTTGGAAAGGGAAAACACTTGAAATGTAAATAAAGAAAATTTACAATTAAAAAAAATAAGAGTTGCCTTGGTCATAGAGCCTGTTTAGAAGTATAAGAATAACTAAGACTGGTCATGCATTTTAATATTTTTAACATATTTTCACTCAAAACTAATTTTACCTTCAATTCTTAAATTACTTACAGAATATTTAGTAAATGAGTTATATAATGGCAAGAAAATTGAAGTATAGAAATGTAAATTAAACATGATAAATGTGTTTAAAACCTCCTAGGAGTATAAGATATTCATGTATAAAATAAATTGTGAAAAATAAATTCCATAAAGTTATTATAATAAAAAATAACCATTTTTTGGAATAACTTGCCAAAATATATCAGCTTTGTGTTTAAATTTATTTTTCATATCTTCTGTAAGAGGCATGTTTCATAACTGTAAAAATAATTAGAATTGAGGCCCCTTGGTCTTGCAAACTTTATATGCCCCAGTACAGGGGAAACACCAGGGCCAAGAAGTGTGAATGGGTGGGTAGGGGGCTGGGGGGAGGGGATAGGGGACTTTCGGGTTAGCATTTGAAATGTAAATGAAGTAAATACCTAATAAAAAATTGGAGGAAAAAGAAAAGAAAAGAATAATTAGAATCATGGAGCTTCCAGAGGCTCCCAAAATAATAAAAATTCTTCTAGTCATCTTGAAAGTCCACCATAACTTATGAAGATATTGATGACAATCAGCCAAGTAGTTTATATCCATGGTAATAGTGGCATGAGTTTTTTGTGTGCAAGGAAATACTTTCTGATTAGGTTAATTACTGGTAACTAATAGGAAATACATGCCTGGTACTTTAAAACTGACAAACAAACAAACAAACAAACAAACAAACACTTCATGGGTTGGGATTGTGATGTCATAAACCCTTGGGACAAAACTGCTAAATTGATTTTACTAAATGGATATATTATCAAAACATTATCTATATACATCTATCTATCTATCTATCTATCTATCTATCTATCTATCTATCTATCTATATATCTATTAATGCAGATTTCATTCTCATTATAAACATTTCTTTGTGACATGGACATTGATTAACATAGAAACTCACAACTGTTTTAAAAAGAGAAAAAAATGATCTAAGGAGTATATAGCCACAATTAGGACATCTACATATCATCCGTTTCCACAAAATTCCTGTGAAATTCTGTACAAAATGAGGCAGAAAGGTTATAAGAGATGACCAGAAATGAACAGCATCTTTTGAATTTCACAGAACTACTACAATATGAGTTTCTGCAAAGACATCTGTTTGCGCATGTACGAGAACTGTACAAGATTAAGTCAAACAGGAACAGCAAGATGCTCATGACTCCACACAAATAGCTGAGATGGTTTTAGAATTGATGACTGCGAGAAGAAGGAAAGGCTTTAGTTTCCTCTAACATTGTGGGTTTTTTATTTGTTTTATTTTATTTTATTTTATTTTATTTTTATTAATAGAGATTGTTAAGCAAAAATGCTGCGATTTGATTTGAGGTATGGCTCATTGCAAGGAACCTACTCCTGGTTCACAAGGTGATGAACTTGTTTAAAGAAATGACTGGAAAGGTCCTAGGTCCAAGTGATGAACTTCCTATTACTCCTAAATGAAATGTTAACAGCAACATACTGCCTTCTATAGATCTAATTTATACTCATAAGTAAATGTGTACTCACAATTTTAATCACAAAATTCTCCCTCTGAGGTGAACATCAGTGAATGTACACTCATTACTACCCAAGATTCTGAGGCATTACTGTTGAGGGCTCAACCCTAAATAAGAAATTATATTGTTCCTTCTAAAATCAGGGAACATTTTGAATGATAAAATGGCAAATATGTGATAGCTAAAAGATTGGATGAAGATCTGTAAAACTCCACCGTCTATACTCACAAAAACCATTTCAATCATGAAATATCAAAAATTGCCATTGCTTGTATTATATCCATTACAAGATTGCCCTGTTAACCATTAGTAATGGAAAGGGAAGAGCTCACAATACCTTACCCCTTACGACTAAACTATTGACTGTTGATGGATTCTTTGAGAGTGTGATTCATTGTCTTCAGTTACATATGCACAAATGAGTGCCTACTTTGCTCAGTAACAAACTCAGTATTGAACAGATTAAGTTAAACTCAATAGAGCAAAACCAAAATAAACATAAATTTGAGAAAAAATGTAGGCCAGAGAGGGTTTAGAAAATGGGCTATGGAGATCAGAGAGGGTAGAAGTGAAACTGTGAAATGGTCACAGAAAAAAAAATAATTAATAAAATGAATAATTTTGTGGATTTACTATTCATAACTGTCCATAACATTCATACAATAATGATAAAATCATCTGCCAAAGAGTGATCATAATTCAAATCTGACCACAATACTTTCTCAGGATTATACTACTGTGGGAGTCTTTGCCACCTAGTAGGATCAGCCAGCACAATTATTCTAGTATAAAGGAAAGAAGAGAGCTCACAGATGTTAAAAGACAGAGCTCTGATGATATGTTTGGAACACTTAGATGCACAATGACTCATGCCACAGATGGTGGGCTCTTCATTTGCATGAAACAATCAATTCATTTCTTTCTCAAGACATTTGAACTGGAGTTCTGTCACCTGATCAAAAAAAGTCTCATTATTGCTGTATTCATAAGCTATTTTGGATGAAATATATTCAAAGTAGTGTTCCATGTACAAAATGACATTAAATTGCTGGAAGGTTAGAGGAAAGAGATGATCTTTTGGACACAAACCATATGTTTAATTTCTACTTTTGCAGCTTACCAGATGTTTGACTTTGAATACAGCATATTCTACCCTGAATGTTAGCTAGAATATCCTTGATGTAGAAGATAATATTCATTAAATATATTACCAAAAGTTGTTACTCTATTTAATTTAGTATAAATTAAAAACATGAAGTCATTTCTCTAGACCAAACATACTAATTTTATATATTAATAGTCTTAACATGTAACAGAGTATTAATAAATAGCTGTTCATTGAGTAAATGGGACAGTCTGTTTGCAATGATGTTTTGCAATCAGTGTGATGAATAGGCAGATGAACTGTAATTAGACACTGTTTCAAAGAGCTATTTTCATTTTGTAATATTAAATATAAATTTAAAATATAGTATTAATACTGTCTCAATTTTATAGACATCTTAAGACTCCCTTATGAAAGGAGTTATTTTGATATAATATGTGAAATATATCATGTTGAGTGACTAGAATCACTTTAAATTACATCAGAATATTTATTATTACTACCCTCCCCTTTTAGTCATATTCTGTATAGTTTTCTTGAATAAAAATGCTATTCTACATTTTCTGTTTCTCAACTTTCTTTCTCTTTGAGATTTCTGCTATACTAAATGAAGAAAATTTATGCTTCAAAATGAAGTACAGACACCTAAATTACACACCAGCCTGAAATTTTCTAAGGAAATCAAGAAAAACAATGAATTTAGGTGAATTTCCTCAAAATGACAGAGCATTTGAGAAACAGAGCCATGCATAGATTTACAGTGACTTCTGGCATAATATCCCACTATTATGTATTCTACATGCACTCTGACAACTCAAATAGTTCTTATCTTTCAGGTACATTCTTAAAGTTAAAATCCTGAGTATAGTTGAAGACAAAAAGTAAATCAAACAGTTAAATGCAAGTGAAAGAGAATAAAATATATTTTGTTCTTTGGACACAGGCCTGCATATGAATTATTTACATAAAATAAAAACATTTTATTATAAATGAAAACATAAGACCCTAAAAGACAAGGTATTAAATAGTAAAATTTTAAAAAAATGGGTCAGCAAGATCAGTACATAGGTTACATGAAAACAAACATGATAATCAGAATTTGATCCCTAGGCACAACATGGTAGAAGGAAAGAATATGGACTCCTCTAGGTATGTGAAATGGCACACATACACCCCCCCACAAACACCTACAAACACACACACACACTAAAACACATATAAAATTCATTAACTAAATATATTTCTTAAAAAGAAATATAGCAGAATATAATGGAAATAGGCAAGTTACATAAATATACTGTTATTTGCAGAAGAGCAAGTACAGTAAGATAGATCTGTTGATTTTCTAGGCAAATTTAGTTGTGTTTACTATTCTACTGAAAAATGACATGTAAAATAATAGTACATTTTGAAATATAATATACAGGATATTTTCTACTTCATAGATGTCTAAAATAATTGTTCTGATGATTATTAAGGAAACCAAAATATTTAATGACAACACCATGTCAGACATTGTTAAGAATTTTCTCATGTTCCAAGCAAATGAAACACAAGAATGAGTTGTTGTACAAATTACAAAAACAATATATAAGAGATTATTTTGATAAAATTATGGAAAATTAACATTAGGCTATGCAGTGATGAAAACCACTACATTTCAATATCTGCTAGCATGTCTTTTGCTTTTGTTGTCTGTTAAGGACTGAACATATCTAGTTGTAATGTTAATAATATTTACAATGGAGGGCACTCTTCCTTCAGTTTCTTCAAATTTTTCTGAGCACCCAAATTAACAAATTTCATCTGAAAAATTATGTAACAAAATTTGGAAACTATACATGTCATATCTAGTTGATATGAACTTGGCATATATTTATGCATAAATGAATTAGATTTATTTGTTTTCATTATTTTTTTCAATATTTTAACTGCATGTACATCTGTGTATAACATACCTGCCTGGTGTCAACAAAGGCCAGAATAGATGTCAGTCACCCTTAATGGAAGATTTAGATGAATTTGATCCATCCTGTGAATGCTGGCAATTAAAACCAGATCTTTTGATACAGCAGAGAAACCAGTGCTCTTAACAGACAACCTATCTCTTCATCTGTGGAATATAGTTGTGATGGTTTGTATATTCTTGGGCCAGGGAGTGACACCATTTGGAGGTGTGACCTGGTTGGAGTAGGTGTAACCTGGTTGGAGTAGGTGTGTTACTGTGTGTGTGGGCGTAAGATCCTCACCCTAGTTGCCTGGAAGTCAGTCTTCCACTAGCAGCCTTTGGATGAAGACATAGAACTCTCACCTCCTCCTGCTCCATGCCTGCCTGGATGCTGCCATGCTCCCACCTTGATGCTAATGGACTGAACCTCTGAATCTGTAAGCCAGCCCCAATTAAATGTTGTTTTTGTAAGACTTGCCTTGGTCATGGTGTCTGTTCACAGCAGTAAAACCATAACTAAGACAATAGTTATAATTAAAGTTTACATTTTTAGTCATTTTGACTCACAAACATCTTGAAAATGATATGAAGAATTCACATATACTCTTTACTTAGTTATTCTTAGTTATTCCATTGATATGGTACTTTTGAAAAGTCTAAGCAATAATTGAAGACTGTTTTTTATCTGTTCCTGTTATAGCTCCTAAAGAATTGACACAAAGATCTATTAAGTTTATTAACAAGCTTCAAGCCTAGCCTAAGCTATTCTAATCCTCTAATACTCTAATACACACACAAATTATCCAGTATGGTCTTTCCCTGGCTCACACTGCTTTTAGTGGGTCTTCATGTCTGCTCGCTCATGGCAACTTCATGCTGTATCCTCCTGATCTTCCCATGCATTCTCTCTACTTAGAGTCTCAATCTTCTTTCCTCTTGGTCCTTCTCTTCCTGTTATTCTACCTGGGAATCCTAGTTGGTATCATAAGACCAGCCTTCCAATATCCTTTGCCCAGTCATAGGCTGATCAGTGTTTATTAACCAATCAGAAATAATTAGGGAGCATTCTTTATAAAACATTGAAACATTGATATAGGAGATGGGTTAATAATAATGACAATGATAATGTATATACTGAAACCAGATCTCTGGGCATATAAATCAGCACCTGAATATATAATGCACAAGACCAATCCCCAATAGAAAAGTGCACCAAATGATAAATGATTGCTACTAATAACTAAACTCCAGACTTGATTTGAATTTTGTCATTTTCTCTATCAGTGGCATATGTCTAATCACAGCATCATATGAAATTTGACTAGTTGACACTGTGGTTTGCTTAATATTGTGCTTTGTGAGCATGATGTTTAATGAGTCTCTTAAACTCTGAAGACAATTAAATCTTATATTTCCATTGATTTTATTACTAATAAATTGTGTGATATTATCAAAATACAGTCCTTCTGAGATATCCTCCAATTCATCATTGTAAGGCTTATGTTGCAGATTGAATCAGTTGGATGCTGGAAATACTTCAGTCAGCTAGTTTTGTATTTTGATTAATTGCTGCTCTATAAAATGGTGTGTAATTCATACAAACAGTTGAGGGATGTGAGCTACAAGTAACTGAACGTATGAGGACAAGTATTTAGAATGCAATAGAAATATTTGTTGCCTTAGGGTTTTACCACTGTAAAGAGAAACCATGACTAAGGCAACTCTTTTAAGGACTGCATTTAATTGGAGCTGGCTTACAAGTTCAATGGTTCAGTCCCTTATCATCATGCTGAGAGCATGGGAACATCTAGGCAGGCATGCTTCAGGAGGATCTAGGATTTCTACATCTTCATCTGAAGGTTGCTAGTACAATACTGGCTTACAGGCAGCTAGGATGAGGGTCTTAAAGGCCACACCCAAAGTGACTCACATACTAAAACAGAACAATAGCTTCCAACATTCCCACTCCCTTGGATGAGCAAATACAAGCCATCACACTTGTTTAGGAAAGTTATAAAATGTTAAGAGTTGTGAAGCTTTGATTGGAAATCTGTATGGAAACATGTGAATGCCGAATATCCTCTTCACGAATGGGTTCTAGATATATCAATAGGGATGTCAGTGGACCAGCCTCCCCACCATCTTTGGCACAAACCTTGTGGAGGGTCCCAAGATCCCAAAAGAACTTTCCACACTGGAAGCCCCCTAGCACACCCAGGATCTTGGGATCACTGGTGAGTAGAATGCACCATCAGTTTCAAAGAATCTCGGAGGGTCTTGTGCCAGCAAGAACAGGGACAAAGGAACCCTGTCAAACAAGAGGCTGGGATTCCTTCTGGTGGCTCCAGCTCCGTGCCATCTTCAATGGAAATTGTGCAGGCCCTAGATCACCCAGGATGTTGGGTTCACTGAGACTAGTCTATTCAGGAGAGCACATGGTTGGCAGAAGCAACAGAGCTTCTTGTACAGGGTCCCTTCGGGCCTTCATCCTCAGCCAGGAGACAGAGCTGAGACCCAGAACCCTAGGCACCTTCTTTGCCAGAGGAGAGTTGGCCTCCAGGGATGACTCTGACCCTAGGACTCAGGATCTGAGCTTCAGACTTCTGGGCACCTTTCCTACAAGAGAGAGCCTGCAGATAATGCTTTGACCACTGAAATTCAGGAGAGAGTTGGACTCCCAGGAGTGTTGACAGAGGCTAACAGAATCACAGGAAGAACAAGCTCCAGCCAGAGACAGCTAGAACATCTAACACGAGAGATTACCATATGGCAAAAGCAAACTTAAGAATCTTACTAAAAGATACAAAGACTGCCGGGAATCATCCGAATGGAGTACACCTACCATGGCCAGTTCGGGATACCCCAACATACCTGTAAAGCAAGACTCAGATTTAAAATCATATCTCATGAGGGTGGTAAAGGATTTTAAGAAGGGCAATAATAACTCACATAAAGAAATACAGGAGAACACTGCTAAACAGATAGAAGTACTAAAAGAATTACAAGAAAACACTGATAAACAGGTAGAATGCCTTTAAGAGGAAACACAGAAATCTCTTAAAGAATTACTGGAAAAGAAAACCAAACAGATGATGGAATAGAACAAAACCATCCAAGTTCTAAAAATGGAAGTAGAAACAATAAAGAAAATTGAAAGGGAGACAATTCTGGAGATAGAAACATAGATGCGAGCATCAGCAACAGAATACAAGAGATGGAAGAGAGAATCTCAGGTGCAGAAGATTCCATATAAAAGATGCACACAACAATAAAAGAAAATGCAAAATAAAAAGAGATCACAACTTAAAACATCCAGGAAATCCAAGACACAATGAGCAGACCAAACCTACAGATAATACAAATAAATGAGAATGAAGATTTTTCAACTTAAAGGGCCAGTAAATAATTTTAAAATATTATTGAAGACATTTCCCTAACAAAGGGTGAGAGAGAGAGAGAGAGGCCCATGAACATACAAGAAGCATACAGAACTCCAAGTAGACAGGAATTCCTCCTGACACATATTAATCACAACAACAAAAGCACTAAATAAAGACAGAACATTAAAAGCAATAAGGGAAAAATGTCAAGTAACATATAAAGGAAGATCTATCAGAATTACAACAGACTTCTCACCAGAGAATATGAAAGCAGAAGAACCTGGACAGAAGTTATAGAGTCACTAAGAGAACACAAATGCCAGCCCAGGCTACTATACCCAGTAAAACTCTCAATTACCATAGATGGAGAAACCAACATATTCCATGTCAAACCCAAATTCACACAATGTCTTTCCAGTAATCCTGGGCTTCAAATGATAATAAAGGAAAAGCTCGAACACAAGGGAAAAAAATTACGCCCTAGAAAAAGCAAGAAATGTATCGATCAACAATCCTAAAAAAAGACAGCCACAGAACAGAACCCCAAAACTAACAACAAAAAATAACAGGAAGCAATAATTACTTTTCCTTAATATCTCTTAATATCAATGGACTCAATACCCCAATAAAAAGACATAGACTAAGAGACTGGATATGTAAACAGGACCAAACATTCTGCTGCATACATGAAACCCACCTAAGGGACAAAGACAGACACTACCTCAGAGTAAAAGGCTGGAAGAGCTCCCAAAATGAACTCTCAATTCTGAATATCTATGCTCCAAATGCAAGGGCATCCACATTCATTAAGGAAACTTTAGTAAAGTTCAAAGCACACATAGCACCTCACACAATAATAGTGGGAGACTTCAACACACGACTTTCATCATTGGACAGATCGTGGAAACAGAAACTAAACAGGAACACAGTGAAACTAACAGAAGTTATGAAACAAATGGATTTAACAGATATCTACAAAACATTTTATCCTAAAGCAAAATGATATACCTTCTTCTCAGCAACTCATGGTACCTTCTCCAAAATTGACCATATAATTGGTCACAAAATAGACCTCAACAGATACAAAAATATTAAAATGATCCCAATCATCCTATCAGATCACCATGGACTAAGGCTGATCTTCAATAACCACATAAATAATACTAAGCCAATAAACGTGGAAGCTGATCAACACTCTAATCAATGATACCTTGGTCAGGAAGAAATAAATTAAAGACGTTTTAGAGATTAATGAAAATGAAGCCACAAAATACCCAAACTTATGGGACACAAAGAAAGCAGTCCTAGAAGAAAAAATCATAGCTCTGAGTGCTGCAAAAATGAAATTAGATATAGCATATACAAGCAGCTTGACAGCACACCTACAAGTTCTAGAATAAAAGGAAGAAAATTCACAAAAGAGTAGATTACAGGAAATAATCAAAATCAGGGTTGAAATCAACCAAGTGGAAACAAAAAGAACTATACTAGGAATCAACCAAACCAGGACCTGATTTTTTGAGAAAATAAACAAGATAGATAGACCCTTAGCCAGACTAAATAGAGGACATAGGGACAGTATCCTAATTAACAAAATCAGAAAAGAAAAGGGACACATAACAACAGAACACGAGGAAATCCAAAATATCCTCACATCCTACTAAAAAAGACTATACTCAACAAAAGTGGAAAACCTGGATGAAATGGACAATTTTCTAGACAGATAACAGGTACCAAAGTTAAATCAGGATCAGATTAATGATCTAAACAGTCCCATAGTGCCTAAAGAAATAGAAGCAGTCATTAATAGTGTCCCAACCACAAAAAGCCCAGAAACCACATGGGTTTAATGCAGAGTTCTATTAGATCTTCAAAGAAGGACTAATTCCAATTCTCCTCAAACTATTCTAAAAAATAGAAACAGAAGGTAATTTACCCAATTCATTCTATGAAGCACCAATTACTCTGATACCTAAACCACATAAAGACCCAACAAAGAGAACTTCAGACAAATTTTCTTTATGGATATAGATGTAAATATACTCAATAAAATCCTTGCTAACTGAACCCAAGAACACATCAAAATGATCATCCATCATGATCAAATAGGCTTCATTCCAGGGATGCAGGGATGGTTTAATATACAGAAATCCATCAAGGTAATGCACTATTAAAAAAAAAAAAACAAAGCAAACAAACAAACAAACAAAAAACACTCAAAGACAAAAACCACATGATCATCTCGCTAGATGCTGAGAAAGCATTTGACAAATCCAATACCCCTTCATGATAAAAGTCTTAGAAAGATCAGGTATTCAAGTCCCATACCTAAACATAATAAAAGCAATATACAGAAAACCATTAGCCAACATCAAAGTAAATGGAGAGAAAGTTGATGTCCTAGCCAGAGCATTTAGAGAGAGAGAGAGAGAGAGAGAGAGAGAGAGAGAGAGAGAGAGAGAGAGAGAGAAAGATATTGGTTAAAGGGATACAAATTGAAAAGCAAGAAGTCAAAATTTCTATTTGCAGATGACATGATAGTATATATAAGTGACCCTAAAAATTCCACCAGAGAGTTCCTCAACCTAATAAACAGCTTCAGTGCAGTAGCTGGGTATAAAATTAACTCAAACAAATCAGTGGTCTTTCTCTACACAAAGGATAAAAAGGATGAGAAAGAAATTAGGGAAACAACACCCTTCACAATAGTCACAAATAATATAAAATACCTTGGTGTGACACTAATTAAGGAAGTGAAAGATCTGTATGATAATAACTTCAAGTCTCTGAAGAAAGAAATCAAAGATTTCAGAAAATGATAAGATCTCCCATGCTCATGGATTGGCAAGATTAATATAGAAAAAATGTCTATCTTGCGGAAAGCAATCTACAGATTCAATGCAATCCCCATCGAAATTTCAACTCAATTCTTCACTGAGTTAGAAAGGGCAATTTGCAAATTCATATGTAATAACAACAAACCTAGGATAGCAAAAACTATTCTCAACAATGGAAGAACCTCTGGGGGAATCACTATGCCTGACCTAAAGCTGTGCTACAGAGCTATTTTGATAAAAACTGCATGGTATTGGTACAGAGACAGACAGGTAGATCAATAGAATAGAATTGAAGACCCACACACCTATGGTCATGTGACCTTTGACAAAGGACATAAAAACATACAATGAAAAAAAATACAACATTTTCAACAAATGGTGCTGGCTTACCTGGCTATTATCATGTGGAAGAACCGAATTGATCCATCCTTATCTACTTGTACAAAGTTCAAGTCTAAGTGGATCAAGGAACTCCACATAAAACCAGAGACACTAAAACTTATAGAGGAGTAAGTGGAGAAAAATCTCAAAGATGTGGGCACAGGGGAAAGATTCCTGAACAGAACAGCAATGGCTTGTGCTGTAAGATCCAGAATTGACAAATGGGTCCTCATAAAACTGCAAAGATTCTGTAAGGCAAAAGACACTGTCAATAAGACTAAAAGGCCATCAACAGATTGGGAAAGGATCTTTACCAATCCTAAATCAGATAGGGGACTAATATCCAATACATATAAAGAACTCAAGAAGATGGACTCCAGAAGTTCAAATAACCCCATTAAAAAATGTTGCAAAAGCTAAACAAAGAATTCTCAACTGAGGAATACCGAATGACTGAGAAGCACCTGAGAAAAATGTTCAACATCCTTAATCATCAGGGCAATGCAAATCAAAACAACCCTGAGATTCCACCTCACACCAGTCAGAATGGCTAAGATAAAAATTCAGGTGACAGCAAATGCTGGCGAGGATGTTGAGAAAGAGGAACACTCCTCCATTGTTGGTAGGATTGCAAGCTTGTACAACCACTTTGGAAATCAGTTTGCGGATTCATCAGAAAATTGTTCATAGTACTACCAGAGGATCCATCAATTCCTCTCCTGGTCATATATCCTGAAGATGTTCCAACTGGTAATAAGGACACAAGCTCCACTATGTTCATAGCAGCCTTATTTATAATAGCCAGTAGCTGAAAAGAACCCAGACATCCCTTAACAAAGGAATGAATACAGAAAATGTGGTACATTTACACAATGGAGTACTACTCAGCTATTAAAAACAATGAATTTTTGAAACTTTTTGGCAAATGGATAAATCTGGATGATATCATCCTGAGTGAGGTAACCCAATCACAAAAGAACTCACATGATATGCACTCACTGATAAGTGGATATTAGCTCAGAAACTTAGAATACCCAAGATACAATTTGCCCAACACATGAAAGTCAAGAAGAAGGGAGACCAAAGTGTGGATCCTTCATTCCTTCTCAGAATCGGGAACAAAATACCTATGGAACAAGTTACAGAGGCAGAATTTGGAGCAGATACTGAAGGAAGCATCATCCCGAGACTGCATCACTCAGGGATCCATACCATAATCAGCCACCAAATGCTGACTATTGCATATTCCAGAAAGATTTTGCTGACATGACCCTGATATAAGCTGTCTCTTTCCAGGCTATGTCAGTGCCTGACAAATATAGAAGTGGATGCTCACAATCATCTATTGGATGGAACACAGTACCCTTAATGGAGGAGCTAGAGAAAGTACCCAAGGATCTGAATGGGTCTGCAACCCTCTAGGAGAAACAGCAATATGAAATAACCGGTACCCCCTGATCTAGTGTCTCTAGCTACATATGTAGCAGAAGATGGCCTAGTTGACCATCATTGGGATGAGAGGCAATGATCACAGAAAAAATAAGGTGACATAGGTCTGTTGTGATGGCCCCTTTTGTAAACTATCTACTACCAAACCTGAGGATCTGAGTCCTATCCCAAGGGCCAACATGATGGGAAAAAAAGCATAAATTGCAGTAAGTTAAGTTGAATCTAACTTTGACATATGCATGTGACATGTAAGTGCCTCCCTCAAAGAAAATGTAATACAAATTAAACCAACATAGTAATTTCAGTTTAAAACTCAGTGAATAAATTATTACTTTATAACATCTCAATGAAATATGAAATAAATTCAGTGAAAATAAACAGAGCTAAAAGAAAAAAAAACATAAAGTACATCCCAGGCATACCCTAAGCGTTATAAAAATAGATTTAATAGTTCTGAGGCAGCCACATTTTCAGGCTCCAGACATCTGGGCACCTTCCCTGCCAGAGGATAGGTGTCTGCCCGGCCTGGGATAGAATTGCCAGAGCATCTGAGGGAGACATCTTGGTTCCCAGACACCACCTAGACCAGTCTGTACAGACATCCAGGCACCTTCCCTGCCAGAGGATAGCTGTCTGCCTGGCCCAGAAGGGCTTTACTTGAGCATCTGCAGGAGACATCTTGTTTCCTGGACTCCACTAGACTAGTCGGCACAGTTGAGAGTGTGGACTACAGAAGCTAACAGCTTCTAGGACAGGTCCTGTTTTGGGCCTTCATCTTCTGCCAGGTGGCATGGCTGAACACCAGATATCTGTGCACCTTCCCTGAAAGAGGAGAGCCTGACTGCAGAGAGTACTCTGACCACTGAAACGAAGGAGAAAGCTAGTCTCCCAGGTCTGCTGGTAGAAAATAACAGAATCACGAGAGGAACGAGCTCGAACCAGAGACAACTATAACAACTGACTCCAAAGTTTACCAGATGACTAAACTAAAGGCAGACTTAAGAATCTTGCTAACAGAAACCAAGACCACTCACCATCATCAGAACTGAGCACTCCCACCTCAGTAAGTCCAGGGCACCCCAACACACCCGAAAAGCTAGAACCTGATTTAAAGGCATATCTCATGATGATTGTAGAAGACATTAAGAAGGTCTTTAATTATTCACTTAAAAAAATACAGGAGAAAACTGCTAAAGAGTTGCAAGTACTTATAGAAAAACAGGAAAATACATCCAAACAGGTGATGGAGATGAACAAAACCATACTAGACCTAAAAAGGGAAGTAGACACAATAAAGAAAACCCAAAGTGAGGCAACGCTGGAGATACACACCCTAGGATGGAAATCTGGAAACATAGATGCGAGCATCAACAACAGAATACAAGAGATGGAAGGGAGAATCTCAGGTGCAGAAGAAACCATAGAGAACATGGGCACAACAATCAAAGAAAATGCAAAATGCAAAAAAAGTCCTACCTCAAAATCCCGGAAATCCAGGACACAATGAGAATACCAAACCTACAGATAATAGGAGTAGATGAGAATGAAGATTTTCAACTTAAAGGGCCAGCATATATCTTCAACAAAATTATAGAAGAAAACTTTCCAAACCTAAAGAAAGAGATGCCTTGAACATACAAGAAGCCTACAGAAATCCAAATAGACTGGACAAGAAAAGAAATTCCTCCCAACACATAATAATCAGAACAAAAAAATGCACCAAATAAAGATAGAATATTAAAAGCAGTAAGGGAAAAAAAGTAAAGTAATATATAAATGCAAGCCTATCAGAATTATACCAGATTTTTCACAGAGACTATGAAAGCCAGAAGATCCTGGACAGATATTATACAAACACTATGAGAACACAAATGCCAGCCCAGGCTACTATACCCAGCCAAACTTTCAATTACCATAGATGGAGAAACCAAAGTATTCCACTACAAAACCAAAATCACACATTATCTTACCACGAATCCAGCCCTTCAAAGAATAATAACAGGAAAAAAAAACAAAAAACAAAAACAAAGACAGAACCCACGTCCTAGAAAAATAAAGAAAGTAATTCTTCAACAAACCTAAAAGATGACAGCCATAAGAAGAGAATGCCAACTTTAACAACAAAAATAATAGGAAGCAGCAACAATTACTTTTCCTTGATATCTCTTAATATCAATGGACTCAACTCCCCAATAAAAAGACATAGACTAACAGACTGGCTACACAAACAAGACCCAACATTTTGCTGCTTACAGAAACCCATCTCAGGGAAAAAGACAGACACTACCTCAGAATGAAAGGCAGGAAAATAATTTTCCAAGCAAATGGTCTGAAGAAAAAAGCTGGAGTAGCCATTCTACTATCTAATAAAATAGACTTCCAACCCAAAGTCATCAAAAAAGACAAGGAGGGGCACTTCATACTCACCAAAAGTAAAATCTTCCAAGAGGAACTCTCAATTCTGAATATCTATGCTCCAAATACAAGGGCAGCCACATTCATTAAAGACACTTTAGTAAAGCTCAAAGCACACATTGCACCTCACACAATAATAGTGGAAGAATACAACACACCACTTTCACCAATGGACAGATCATGGAAACAGAAACTATGCAGGGACCAAGTGAAACTAACAGAAGTTATGAAACAAATGGATCTAACAGATATCTACTGAACATTTTATCCTAAAACAAAAGGATATACCTTCTTCTCAGCACCTCATGGGACCTTCTCCAAAATTGACATTATAATTGGTCACAAAACAGGCCTCAAAAGATACAAAAATATTGAAATTGTCCCATGCATCCTATCAGACCACCATGGACTAAGGCTGATCTTCAATAACAACATAAATAATGGAAAACCCACATTCACAGGGAAACTGAACAATGCACTTCTCAATGATACCTAGGTCAACGAAGGAATAAAGAAAGAAATTAAGGACTTTTTAGAGTTTAATGAAAATGAAGCCACAACATAACAAACTTATGGGACACAAAGAAAACATTTCTAAGAGGAAATCTGATAGCTCTGAGTGCCTCCAAAAAGAAACTAGAGAGAGCACACACTAGCAGCTTGACAACACACCTAAAAGCTCTAGAAAAAAAAAAGCAAATTCACACAAGAAGAGGAGATGGCAGGAAATAATCAAACTCTGGGGTGAAATCAACCAAGTGGAAACAAGAAGAACAATTCAAAGAATCAACCAAAGGAGTAGCTGGTTCTTTGAGAAAATCAACAAGATAGATAAACCCTTAGCCAGACTCACTAAAGGGCACAGGGACAGCATACTAATTAACAAAATCAGAAATGAAAAGGGAGACATAAAAACAGATCCTGAAGAAATCCTAAACACCATCTGATCCTTCTACAAAAGGCTATACTCAACAAAACTGGGGAACCTGGATGAAATAGACAAGTTTCTAGACAGATGCCAGGTACCAAAGTTAAATCAAGATCAGGTTAATGATCTAAATAGTCCTATATCGCCTAAAGAAATAGAAGCAGTCATTAATAGTCTCCCAACCAAGAAAAGCCCAGGACCAGATGGGTTTAGTGCAGAGTTCTACCAGTCCTTCAAAAAAAAATCTAGTCCCAGTTCTTCACAAACTATTCCACAAAATAGAAGTAGAAGGTACTCTACCCAACTCATTCTATGAAGCCACAATTACTCTGATACCTAAACCACAAAAAGACCCAACAAAGATAGAGAACTTCAGACCAATTTCCCTTATGAATATCGATGCAAAAATACTCAATAAAGTTCTCGCTAATCTAAAGCAAGAATACTTCAAAACAATCATCCATCCATCCTGACCAAGTAGGTTTCATCCCAGGGATGCAGGGTGGTTCAATATATGGAAATCCATCAACGTATTCCACTATATATACCAACTCAAAGACAAAAACCACATGATCTTCTTGTTAGATGTGAAGAAAGCATTTGACAAAATCCAACACCCATTCATGATAAAATTCTTTGAAAGATCAGGAATTCAAGGCCCATACCTAAACATGATAAAACCAATCTACAGCAAACCAGTAGCCAACATCAAAGTAAACGGTGAGAAGCTGGAAGCAATCCCACTAAAATCAGGGACTAGACAAGGCTGCCCACTTTCTCTTTACCTATTAAACATTGTACATGAAGTTCCAGCCAGAGCAATTCGACCATTAAAGGAGATCAAGGGGAAACAAATTGGAAAGGAAGAAGTCAAAATATCACTTTTTGCAGAAGATATGATAGTATATATAAGTGACCCTAAAATTCCACCAGAGAACTCCTAAAGTTGATAAACAGCTTCAATTAAGTAGCTGGATATAAAATTAACTGAAGGAAATCAATGGTCTTTCTGTACAAAGAATAAACAGGCTGAAAAAGAAATTAGGGAAACAACACCTTTCTTAATAGTCACATATAATATAAAATACCTTGGCGTGACTCTAAGTAAGAAAGTGAAAGATCTATATGGTAAGAACTTCAAGTCTATGATTAAAGAAATTAATGAAGATCTCAGAAGATGGAAAGATCTCCCATGCTCATGGATTTGCAGGATCAATATAGTGATAACGGCTATCTTGCCAAAAGCAATCTATAGATTCAATGCAATCCCCATCAAAATTCCAACTCAATTCTTCAACGAATTAGAAAGGGCAATCTGCAAATTCATCTGGAACAACAAAAAACCCAGGATAGCAAAAATTCTGCTCAAGGATATAAAAACCTCTGGTGGAATTACCATGCCTGACCTAAAGCTGTACTACAGAGCAATTGTGATAAAAACTGCATGGTACTGGTATAGTGACAGACAAGTAGACCAATGGAATAGAATTGAAGACCCAGAAAGGTACCCACACACCTATCTTCACTTGATCTTTGACAAAGGAGCAAAAACCGTCCAGTGGAAAAAAGACAGCATTTTCAACAAATGGTGCTGGCACAACTGGCTGTTATCATGTAGAAGAATGCAAATTGATCCATTCCTATCTCCTTGTACTAAGGTCAAATCTAAGTGAATCAAGAAACTCCACATATAACCAGAGACACTGAAACTTATACAGGAGGAAGTAGGGAAAAGCCTCGAAGATATGGGTACAAGGGAAAAATTCCTGAAATAAATAAAGACAGATATAGTAATTTACTTATCATGTATACAGTGGTTTTTACAGACTTCAGTAACAGAAAAAAATCAGAAAATATTGAAAAATAACATTTAGAGACATACAGATATTTATATAAACTATGTCAAAACCTTTCAATACCATTGTACTCCAGAAATGACTCAGTGCTTGAATTATGTACTAGTCCGTGGAGGATCAGGGTTTCTTTCCTAGTACCCATGTTGGGTGGCTCACAGCCTCTTGTAATTCTACTTCAAAGGGATCTGACACTCTCCTTGATCTTTTTAATTTCTACATTCACATGCATAATCATGTACATAATCTTTTTAGTATGTACACTTATATATACATTTTAAAGTAAAAAAATTACTATTTAAGACTGTATTCATATTTTAATGTTATTTCAGTTCTCATCTTCCAAATAGCAGACATATGTGTGAAGTTTAAAATAAAAAATTGATAAATGTAAAATGACTGACTTCTTACTGAGTATATTAGGGAAATACAAAAAATATAATTGTATAATTAATAAGATTTCCATGTAATTAAAGAATGTCTTGCAGGGGTTGCATGAATAGTACAACCCTTGCCCACTTTGCATGTGGCACCTTAAATATTAAAAAAAATAAACAAAAAACCACCACCACCAACAAAACAAAACAAAACAAAAAAACCAAGGAAACCCATAAAACCTACCAATAATTTGATATAGAAACTACAAGGAAATTAAATAACTAAAATCAATATGATAAAGATTTTGAGCTAAATGAGAATATCTAGAATAGAAAAATTCCAGTTTTCTAGACATGGAAAATGTCTATTTAAAAAGAAAACTATAAACTAGGCACCTGTATCATAAAGGGAGAAAGACATGAAATGGTTAAAATTTCTAATTTAGACTATAGAAGTTTCCTTCTAGTCTGTGCCATCTCTGGGACACAGTAAGTGCAAATCCAGAGGAATCTCCATACCCCAGGCGTCCTCGCACACCAAGGATCTTCACATTACAAATGAATGGAACGAAACATCTGTCCCAAAACAATCCTGAGGGTTCTGTGCCAGCAGGAGCAGGAACACAGGAAACCTGCCCAACCAGCAGCTCTGGTTCCTTCCAGTCTGCACCTGTTCCTGGCTACCTTGGGTGCTGACTTGGCAAAATGTCCCACAGTCCCCAGAGGACTATCAAAGCCCAGGAGCCCTAGCACTCCCAGAATCTTAGGATCAGTGGTGAGTGGAATGCAACATCTGTCCCAATACAACTAGGAGTTTCTGAGGCCAGCAGGAGCAGGGACACAGGAGCCTTACCTTCTTTCTGTTCTGCTCTGGTCTACGTTGGTTTCAAACACAGTGGATAGTCTTACGGTCCTCTGAGGAGACACCATTTCCAAGCGTTCTAACATGCCCAAGATCTTAGGATTCCAGGATCCCACGATCCCAGGAGCTTGGTCACACCAGGATCTCAGGGTCTCAGAGGTAGTGTGACTGCTCAGAAATCTGACACACCCAGAATCTCAGGATCCCATGATCCCAGAATCAGAGGATCACAGAGAAACCTGAATTCTAAGGAATTCTGACTCACCTGGACTACAGGAAGCACAGCTCCAATCAGATATATTGAGAGAAGTCAGCACTTGAGATAATCAGATGGCAAGAGGCAAGCATAGGAACATAAGCAACAGAAACCATGGTTACATAGCATCATCAGAACAAAACTCTCCCACCATAGCAAGTCCTGGATACACCATCACTCCAGAAAAGGGAGATATGCATCTAAAGTCACTTCTCATGATGATGATGATGATGATGGAGGAGGACTATAAGAAGGAAATAAATAACTCCTTTAAAGAAACACAGGAGAACACATCTAAGCAGGAGAAAGAATTGAACAAAACAATCCAGGATCTAAAAATGGAAGTAGAAACAATAAAGAAATCACAAAGGGAGACCACTCTGGAAATAGAAAACCTAAGAAAGAAGTCAGGAGCTACTGATGCAAGCATAACCAACAGAATACAAGATATAGAATAGAGAATCTCAGGTAAAGAAGATACCATAGAAAACATTGACACAACAATCAAAGAAAATGAAATGCAAAAAGATCCTAACCCAAAACATCCAGAAAATACAGTGTAGCCTCCCCACCCCCAGCCTGGAACCTGCTGGCTCAGGGGTGGAGTTTCCTGCTCATTTGTTCTGCCACGCCCACTGCTGGACCGTGCAGCTTTGCTGCTTGGAGCCACACACGTGTTCACCCTGCTACTGGACCCCGAGTTATTTGGCAGGAAATCGCGTTTCCTCCCCCTTCTTTTAAAACTGGATATCGGTACTAGTAAAATTGGGCTTTGAACAGGATGAACTTGTCTTGGCCTCATTTCTTCTTCCTCCCCGTCTAGCTTCCTCTCTTTTCAGCTCAGAGCTGCCATCTCAGTAGAACCGTTCATGTTGTGGGCTGCTGGCTGGCTCCCAACAGTTTGGCGCCTGAACAGGGACCTGAAGAATGGCAGAGGGATGCTAAGAGAAATGCTGCTGGTGTGGAGCTCCACAGGAAAGGTTCTTCGTATCGGCTACCAGAGCAACAGACAGGTACACATGGTAGTGCTAGCTTAAAATTTCAGTTTTGTAAAGTGTTGCTGAGGATGCAGTAGGATACGAATTAAGCTTGAATCAGTGCTAACCCAACGCTGGTTCTGCTTGGGTCAGCAGCCTGTTAATCAGAACTAGATACGGAAACAGGTGGTGTGCTGCAGCTTTTTAGGAAGCTGCTTAGGTGGAAGAAGAAAGGGTTTAAAGTCATGGATCAGGCGGTTGCCTTTAGTTTTCAGGAGTTGTTTCAGGCCAGAGGAGTAAGGCTTGAAGTACAATTAGTAAGAAATTTTTTAGATAAGATAGATAGCTGTTGCCCATGGTTCAAGGAAGAAGAAACAGTAGATTGTAGAACCTGGGAGAAAGTTGGTGAGGCCTTGAAAATCGCTCAGACAGATAATTTTACCCTAGGCCTCTGGGCACTCGTAAATGATGCTATAAAAATGCAATTTCTCCTGGGCTAAATTGCCCCCAGGCAGAGATTGTGGTATCTCAGGAGGAGTGCCTATCAGAGAGGGCCTCCTCAGAAAAAGATCTTCTTAACTCAAAAATTGATAAATGTAGAAACTCGGATGATGAACTGAATTTTAACAAAAATCACTCAGATAGAAGAGTTGCCCATTACTTTAATGAGAATTGGTCCTCTTGTGAATCTCCCGCTTCACCTATAGTCCCCACTTCGGGAGGTGCTACTCATAGGGACACACGGCTAAGTGAGTTAGAGTTTGAGATTAAGCTTCAGAGGCTGACTAATGAACTTCGGGAACTAAAAAAGATGTCAAAAGCGGAGAAGAGTAACTCTTCTATAGTTCACCAGGTGCTGCTAAAAAGAGTTGTGAGTCAGGCTCGTGGGAAAGGACAGAATATGTCTAATACGCTAGCCTTTCCTGTGGTCGAGGTAGTTGATCAACAAGATACTAGGGCCAGACATTACCAGACCTTGGATTTCAAGTTGATAAAAGAGTTAAAGTTGGCTGTTGTGCAATATGGCCCTTCAGCCCCATTCACTCAAGCATTACTGGACACAGTTGTGGAGTCACACTTAACCCCCTTAGATTGGAAGACTCTTTCCAAGGCTACCCTATCAGGAGGAGATTTTTTTGCTTTGGGATTCTAAATGGCGAGATGCCAGTAAGAAAACTGCTGCTTCTAATGCCCAGGCTGGTAACTCAGACTGGGATAGCAACATGCTTTTAGGAGAGGGTCCATATGAGGGACAGACAAATCAGATTGATTTTCCCGTTGCAGTGTACACACAAATTGTGACAGCTGCACGCTGTGCTTGGGGAAGGTTGCCAGTTAAAGGAAATATTGGTGGAAGTTTAGCTAACATTTGGCAGGGTTCTGATGAACCATATCAGGACTTTGTGGACAGGCTATTGACTTCAGCTAATAGAATCCTTGAAAGTCCAGACACGGGTAGTCCTTTCGTTATGAAATTGGCTTATGAGAATGCTAACGCAATTTGCAGAGCTGCGATTCAACCACATAAAGGACAGACAGATTTGGCGGGATATGTCCATCTTTGCACAGACATGGGGCCTTCCTTCGAGTTCTCACAGGAAACCCACGTGCAAACAATGTTCTCGAGGAAACGAGGAATAATACATGCTTTAAATGTGGAAGTTTGGATCATTTTAAAAGTAATTGTCCTAAGAACAAGGGTGCCGAGGGTAGACAAACAGGCTGTGCCCCAGAAATATGTCCCCGGTGTGAGAAGGGCCGCCACTGGACAAAAGATTGTAAACATAAACCAGGGGTTTTAAGCTTTCCGGTGCCGGGAAACAAGGAAAGGGGTCATCCCCAGGCCCCAAGTTACTCAAAGAAGACATCTTATGGGGCTATAAATCTGCTGCCCAGCCAACAAGATCAGTATTTGAGCTTGTCAGGTCAAACCCAGAAAATGCAAGACTGGACCTCTGTTCCACTGTCGAGGCAGTATTAACCCCAGAAGTGGGAGTCCAAACTCTGCCTACAGGAGTCTTTGGACCGCTGCCTGTAGAAACCTGTGGCTTTCTCTTAGGATGAAGCAGTTCTATTGTAGAAGGCCTGCAGATTTATCCAGGTGTTATAAATAATGATTATGAGGGAGAACTTAAAATCATAGCCTCTTGCCCTCATGGTGTTATAACTATACCCGCTAATCAGAAAATTGCTTAACTTACTTTGATCCCTTTACGCCAGTCACTGTATAAATTCTTTGAAAATGAAAAAAGACAAAATAACTTTGACTCCTCTGGCGTAAATTGGGTGAAATCTATCACTAATCAGAGACCTAACCTTAAATTGACTCTTGATGGAAAAGGCTTTAAAGGATTAATAGATACCAGGGCCGATGTAACGACTATAAGAGGGCAAGACTGGCCCTCAAACTGGCCCTTGACTGTTTCCTTGACTCACCTTCAAGGAATTGGGTATGCCAGTAACCCAAAACGTAGTTCCAAATTGCTAACCTGGAGAGATGAGGATGGAAAATCAAGAAAGATTCAGCCATATGTTATGTCAAATTTGCCTGTGACCCTGTGGAAAAGAGATCTGTTGTCACAGATGGGTGTTATTCTGTGCAGTTCTAAGAAGATGGTGACTGAGCAGACATTCAGGCAGGAACCCCTGCCTGGTTGTAGACTAGTAAAAAAGAGACAGAAAATTAAGACCTTTGAGGGTCTTAAACCCCACTCTAACATAAGAGGTTTAAAGTATTTTCAGTAGCGACCACTATCTTGCCTGCATCCCACGCTGAAAAAATTCAATGGTGTAATGATATTCCGGTGTGGGTAGATCAGTGGTCTTTACCTAAAGAAAAAATAGAGGCCGCTTCTTTACTATTGCAGGAGCAGTTAGAAGCAGGACATTTGGTGGAGTCTCATTCTCCCTAGAATACACCCATTTTCATTATCAGGAAAAAATCTGAAAAATAGAGACTATTACAAGATTTAAGAAAGATTAATAAAACCATGGTACTTATGAGAACCTTACAACCGGGACTCCCCTCCCCAGTAGCCATTCCTAAGGGATATTATAAGATTGTTATAGATTTAAAAAATTGTTTCTTTACCATCCCTTTATATCCAAAGAATTGTGAAAGATTTGCTTTTAGTATTCCTTCTGTAAATTTCAAGGAACCCATGAAAAGATATCAATGGACAGTTCTCCCGCAGGGGATGGCTAATAGTCTCACATTATGTCAAAGGTTTGTGGCAAAAACAATTCACCCTGTTAGACAACAATGGCCAAATATTTACATCATTCATTTCACAGATGATGTCTTGATGGCAGGAAAGGACCCCCAAGAACTGCTTTTGTGTTATAAAGGTTTACAAAAAGCCCTAACTGATAAGGGATTACAAATTGCTTCTGAAAAGGTACAAACTCAGGATCCTTATAATTATTTGGGTTTTAGACGCACTGATCAAGCTGTTTTTCCCCCGAAGATCATTATTCGTAGAGATAACTTAAGGACCTTAAATGATTTTCAAAAATTATTAGATGATATTAATTGACTTCGCCCCTATTTAAAGCTTACTACAGGAGAGTTGAAACCTTTATTTGATATTCTTAAAGAGAGTTCTGATCCCACTTCCCCTAGATCCCTAACCTCAGAAGGATTGCTGGCCTTACAGCTAGTAAAAAAGGCTATTAAAGAGCAATTCGTCACTTATATAGATTACTCCTTGCCGCTGCACCTGTTAATTTTTAATACGACTCATGTGCCTACGGGACTGCTATGGCAAAAATTTCCTATAATGTAGATACATTCGAGGATTTCTCCCAAACATAATATCTTGCCATATCACAAAGCAGTGGCTCAGATGATTATCAATGAAAAAAGTCAGACATTGACTTATTTCAGAAAAGAGCCAGATATCATTGTTCAACCTTACAGCATAAGTCAAGACACTTGACTAAAACAACATAGTACAGATTGGTTGCTTGCACAAATAAGGTTTAACGGAACTATAGACAGCCACTACCCCAAGACAGATTGATAAAATTTTTAAATGTACATGATATGATATTTCCTAAGATGACTTGTTTACAGCCTTTAAATAATGCTCTATTGATTTTTACTGATGGCTCCTCTAAAGGGCGAGCTAGATATCTTATTAATAATCAACAGGTTATCATAGAGACTCCTGGTCTCTCAGCTCAGCTAGCCAAATTAACAACATTAGTAAATGTCTTTCAGTCTGTACATGAGGCTTTTAATATCTTTACTGACAGTTTATATGTTGCTCAGTCAGTACCCTTATTGAAAACCTGTGGTACGTTTAACTTCAATATGCCGTCAGGATCCTTATTTTCAGAATTGCAAAACATCATTCTTGCCCCAAAAAATCCGTTTTATATTGGCCATATACGGTCTCACTCTGGTCTTCCTGGGCCTCTGGCCAAAGGTAATGATCACATTGACAGAGCTCTAATAGCAGAAGCTTTAGTTTCAGATCCTGTTGCTTTGGCCCAACATGATCATAAAAGGTTTCATCTCTCTAGCCATACCCTAAGGCTCCGACATAAGATCACTAAAGAGCAAGCAAAAATGATTGTAAAACAATGTCCTAAATGTATTACATTATCTCCAATGCTACATCTAAGATTCAATCCTAGAGTCCTTATGCCTAATCATATTTGGCAAATGGATATAACCCATTATGCAGAATTTACAAAACTAAAATATATACATGTTTGCATTGATACCTGTTCAAGATTTCTCTTTGCTTCTCTGCATACAGGGGAGGCTTCAAAAAACGTAATTGATCATTGCCTACAAGCCTTTAATGCCATGGGGTTGCCTAAGCTTATTAAAACAGATAATGGGCCATCTTATTCTAGTAAAAACTTTATTTCATTCTGTAAAGAATTCAGTATCAAACATAAAACTGGAATTCCTTACAACACCATGGGACAAGAAATAGTTGAATGTACTCATCACACCTTAAAGAATTGGCTTTTTAAAACAAAAGTGGGGCAGCTATATGCCCCAAGGTCACCAAAGGCTCATCTCGCCTTTACCTTATTTGTTCTAAACTTTTTACAAACTGATACTAAAGGTCAGTCTGCAGCGGATCACCATTGGCATCCAGTTACTTCTAATTCTTATGCATTGGTAAAATAGAAGGACCCCCTGACTAACGAATGGAAGGGTCCAGATCCCATTCTAATCTGGGGAAGAGGCTTGGTTTGTGTCTTTTCACGACATGAAGATGGAGTTCGGTGGCTGCCAGAGAGATTAATTCGTCAGATGAACACAGATCCTGACTCTTCTCGTAAGTATCATTCTGAAGACTAAAATTCCTCTTGTGCTTAGAATTCAGCTGGGAATGGAAGCTCCCAGAAACGCTGTTTTCCTCTGAGCCAACTCCCCTACAGGAGGCCAGATACTAGCCATAGCTTTACAATTTGCAACTGAATAAAGTACCTGGACTTCCCCAAAAAGAAAATTTGCATTGCTACTTTCTCATTGTCTAGATCTCTTTCTTTTTTCAAGCAGGTCAATCTACATTCTCCTGTAGATTGACCTGCAGGCGTACCTTCCCCTCCCACAAGAGCACATAGGCGGCAACTCCTATCTTCCTTTCAAGGACATTCCAGCACGTGGCTTTCAGTCTGAGTTAGAAATCAGGCTTACCAAGAGGGCTAGGGAAGTAAAAATTTCAAATATTAATAGAGATTAGATTTTATTTTGATAGAGACGGGCTTAGTCCCTTAGCTGGCCTCTGGCTTTTCACCCTTGCTGTTACTGCGAGGTGTCCTTAGTTCCTCAGGCTATGGGAATAACAGGGATGAAGAGAAAAGACTTCCAGCTCCTATTTTAGCCACAAATCGTGGTGTTACTAATGACATAATTCTTGCCTAGGCATTGCTAAATCTGAGGTTGACAATTCTCCTTTAGGAGCTGCACAGTACTCAGAATTGTGCATACTGGTTCATGACCATACGAATACAGTATTGGTACCACTTGGTGCAGAGAACCACTGCAGGGGAAGGTCCAGCTTGACCGTTTCTGAGTTCCCTGTGCGACATACTCAGTTTAAAATGGAGGTTGGTATCAAATATATATATATATATATATATATATATATATATATATATATATATATACTTAAGGCTCTGCCTCCCCATCCCCAAAAGGTACCAAGAGCCACAGGTGTGGGTCGTGATAGCACCCAAATCATTTGATCACCTCAGTTAAGCATTGCCTTATTAAACTTAATTAATAGGGGGGAGAGAGGGAGAGAGATTGGAGACCATACTGTTGAAAGGGCAAGCCCTTCACTGCCTCCCACCCAAATAAAAAAGCCAATTGGCCTTGTACTACGGAGCCAGTCGTCACCCCCCTTCTCCCTGATTCCCCACCTGTCATCCAAAAATGCGGAGGAAATTCAACTCAGTGTTATTCTTAATAAGGTGTATTTCAACTTTGTTCAGTCAAACTTAGCCAGGTTTTAAAATGCAACCAGGTAGTTACCTATTCAGCAATAATTAACATTATAAAGTCAGACCCTACAGCTCAGGGCTCAGGGCTATTCTGTTAGTGGTTTACTAGGATAAAAAGGACAGTCTTTGCCAGATACAGTTTACCATAAGAAAAGTTAGGAAATCCCACGGAAACAGGTTTTTTCTTTAGCCCTAAGAACTCAGGCAAAACTATTGAGCATAGATAAATTTTTTTTTGCCTCAGGCCAGCCCTTCCCGCTTTTTTTTTTTTGTTTGTTTGTTTTATTTATTTTTTGTTATCAGGAGGGAGGAGATGTAGCCTCCCCACCCCCAGCCTGGAACCTGCTGGCTCAGGGGTGGAGTTTTCTGCTCATTCGTTCTGCCACGCCTACTGTTGGGCCCTGCCGCTTTGCTGCTTGGAGCCACACACGTGTTCACCCTGCTACTGGACCCCGAGTTATTTGATGGGAAATCGGGTTCCCTCCCCCTTCCTTTATAACTGGATGTCAGTACTAGTAAAATTGGGCTTTGAACAGGATGAACTTGCCTTGGTCTTGTTTCTTCTTCCTCCCCATCTAGCTTCCTCTCTTTTCAGCTCGGAGCTGCCATCTCAGTAGAACCGTTCACATTGTGGGCTGCTGGCTGTCCCCCAACAATACAGGACAAAATGAGAAGACCAAACCTAAGGATATTAGGTATAGATGAGAAGGAAGATTTCTAACTTAAAGGGTCATTAAATATCTTCAACAAAATTATAAAGGAAAACTTCCCCAACCTAAAAAAAGAGATGCCCATGAGCATACAAGAAGCCTATAGAACCCCAAATAGTTTGGACCAGAAAAGAAATTCCTCCTGACACATAATAATCAAAACATCATATGCACAAAACAAAGAAAGAATATTAAAAGCAGTAATGGAAAATGGTAAAGTAACATATAAAGGCAGATCGATCAGAATTACGCCTGACTGCTCCCCAGAGAATATGACAGTCAGAAGATCATAGGCAGATGTCACACAGACCCTAGGAGAACAAAAATGCCAACCCAGGATACTACTATACCCAACAAAACTCTCAATTACCATAGATGGAGAAACCAAGTTATTCCATGACAAAACAAAATTTACACAATAACTTTCTAATAATCCAGCACTTCAAAAGATAATAAAGGGAAAACTCCAACACAAAGAAGGAAACTAAGCTGGATAAAAAGCAAGAAAGTAATCTTTCAACAAACCTAAAGTAGATAGCCACAGGAACAGTATTAAAACTATAACTACAAAAATAACAGGAAGCAACAATGACTTTTCCTTAATATCTCTTAATATCAAAGGACTCAATTCCCCAATAAAAATACATAGACCAACAGACTGGATAAATAAACAGGACACAACTTTTTGCTGCATGCAGGAAACCCACTTCAGGGACAAAGTCAGACACTACCTCATAGTAAACGTCTGGAAAATAATTTTCCAAGCAAACGGTCCCAAGAAACAAGCTGGTGTAGCCATTTAAATATCGAATAAAATTCACTTTCAACCTAAAGTTCTCAAAAAAAGATAAGGAGGGACACTTCTTACTCATCAAAGGTAAAAATTACCACGATGAACATTCAATTCTGAACATCTACACTCCAAATGCATGGGCATCCATATTCATCAAAGAAACTGCACTTAAACTCAAGGCACATATAACAACTCACACAATAATAGTGGTATACTTCAACACCCCACTCTCATCAATGGACAAATCCTGGAAACAGAAACTAAACAGAGACACAGTGAAACTAACAGAAATTATGAAACAAATGAATGTAACAGATATTTGTAGAATATTTCATCATAAAACATAAGAATATACCTTCTTCTCAGCACCTCATGGTACTTTTTCCAAAATTGACCATATAATCAGTCATAAAACACACCTCTACAGATACAAAAACATTGAAACAATCCCATGCACCCTATCAGATCACCATGTACTAAGGCTGTTCTTCAATAAAAACATAAATAATAGAAACCCCAAATACACTTTGAAGATGAGAAACACTATACTCAGTGAAAATTGATCCAGGAAGAAATAAATAAACACATTAAAGACATTTTAGAGATTAATGGATATGAAGCCACAGCATACCCAAACTTATGGGACACAAGGAAAGCGGTCCTAAGAGGAAAATGCATAGCCCTGAGTGCCTCCAAAAAGAAACTAGAGAGCGCATACACTAGCAGCCTGACAGCACACCTAAAAGCTTTAGAACAAAAGGAAGCAAATTCAACAAAGACTAATAGAAGACAGTGAATAATCAAACTCATGGCTGAAATCAACCAAGTGGAAACAAAAAGAACTATACAAAGAATCAACCAAACCAGGACCTGGTTTTTTGAGAAAATCAACAGGATAGATAAACCCTTAGCCTGACTAATTAGAGGGCACAGGGACAATATCCTAATTAAGAAAATCAGAAATCAAAAGGGAGATATAACAACAGAATCTGAGGAAATCCAAAAAATTACCAGATCCTACTACAAAAGGCTATAGTCAACAAAACTGGAAAACCTGGATGAAATGGAAATTTTTCTAGACAGATAGCAGGTACCAGAATTAAATCAGGATTAGATCAATGATATAAACAATCCCTTATCCCCTAAAGAAATAGAAAGAGTCATTAATAGTCTTCCCACCAAAAAAAAAGCCCAGGACCAGATAAATTAAGTGCAGAGTTCTATCAGACCTTCAAAGAATTCCAATTCTTTTCAAACACTTCCCCAAAATAGAAACAGAAGTTATTTTACCCAATTTGATCTATGATGTTGCAATTACACTATCCTAAACCAAACAAAGGTGCAACAAGGAAAATGAACTTCAGACCAATTCCTCTTTTGAATATCCATGCAAAAACACTCAATAAAATTCTCACAACCTGAATCCAAGAACACATCAAAAAGATCATCCATCATGTAGGTTTCATCGCAGGGATGCCAGGATTGTTCAATATATGGAAATCCATTAATGTAACCCACTATATAAACAAACTCAAAGACAAAATCCAGATGATCATTTCATTAGATGCTGAGAAATCATTTGACAATATCCAACACCCCTTCATGATAAAATTTTTGGAAAGATCAGGAATTCAAGTCCCATAACTAAACATAATAAAAGCCATATACAGCAAACCAGTAGCCAACATCAAACTAAATGGTGAGAAACTGGAAGCAATCCCACTAAAATCAGGGACTAGACAAGGCTACCCACTTTCTCCCCAATATAGTACTTGAATTCCTAGCCAGAACAATTAGACAACAAAGGGAGATCAAAGCAATTCAAAATAGAAAGGAGGAAGTCAAAATATCACTATTTGCAGGTGATATTATAGTATATGTAAGTGACCCCAAACATTCCACCAGAGAACTCCTAAACCTGATAAACAACTTCAGTGAAGTAGCTGAATAAAAAATTACTCAAACAAATTGGTGGCATTTCTCTACACAAAGGAGAAACAGGCTGAGAAAGAAATTAGAGAAACAACAACCTTCAAATTTGTTACAAATTATATAAAATACCTTGGTGTTACTCTAACTAAGGAAGTGAAAGATCTGTATGATAAGAACTTCAAGTCTGTGAAGAAAGAAATTGAAGAAGATCTCAGAAGATGGAATTATCTCCCATGCTCATGGATTGTAAGGATTAATATAGTCAAAATGGCTATCTTGCTGAAAGCAATCTACAGATTCAATGAAATCCCCGTCAAAATTCCAACTAAATCCTTCACAGAGTTAGAAAGGGCAATCTTCAAATTCATCTGGAATAACAAAAAACCTAGGATAACAAAAAACTATTCTCAACAATAAAAGAATCTCTGGTTGAATCATTTTCCCTGACCTCAAGCTGTACTACAGAGCAATTGTGGTAAAAACTGCATGATACTGGTACAGTGACAGACAAGTAGAGTAATAGAACAGAACTGAAGACCAAAAATTGAACCCACATACATATGGTCACTTGATCTTTGACGAAAGAACTAAACTCATCGAGTGGAAAGAAGCCAGAATATTCAACAAATGGTGCTGGCTCAAGTGGCAGTTAGTATGTAGAAGAATGTGAATTGATCCATTACTATCTCCCATTAGAAAGCTCAAGTCTCAGTGGATCAAATAATTCCACATACAACCAGAGACACTGAAAGTTATAGAGGAGAAAGTGGGGAAGGGCCTCACAGATATGGGCATAAGGGAAATATTCCTGAACTGAACAACAATGGTTTTGCTATAAGATCAAGAAATGACAAATGGGACATCATAAAATTGCAAAGTTTCTGTAAGACAAATGACACTTTCAATACACCAAAAAGCAACCAACATATTGGAGAGAGATCTTTACCAATCCTTAATCAGATAGGAGGTTAATATCCAATAAATATAATGAACTCAATAATTTGGATTCCAGAAAACCAAACAACCCTATTAAAAAATGTGCTATAGAGCTCTAAATAAAGAATTTTTAACTGACGAATATCGAATGGCTGGGAAGCACTGAAAAATGTTCAACAGCCTTAATTATCAGGAAAATGCAAATCAAAACAACCCTGAGATTCCACCTCATTCCAGTCAGAATGGTGAAGTTTAAAAACTCAGATGACAGCAGATGCTGGCAAAAATGTTGAGAAACAGGTACACTCTTCTGTTGCTGGTGGGACTGCATGTTGGTACAACCACTCTGAAAATCAGTTTGGCAGTTCCTCAGAAAATTGTTCATAGTTCCACTGAAAGATACAGAAATACCACTCCTGGGTATATACCCAGAAGGTGCTCCGACATGTAATAAGGACACATGCTCCACTATGTTCATAGCAGCCTTGTTTATAATAGCCAGAAGCTGGAAAGAACCCAGATGTCCCTCAACAGAGGGATGGATACCGAAAATGTGGTACATTTATACAATGGAGTACTACACAGCTATTAAAAACAATGAATTTATGAAATTCTTATACAAATGGATGATTCTGGAGGATATCATCCTAAGTGAGGTAACCCAATCACAAAAGAACACACATGATATGCACTCACTGATAAGTGGACATTAGCCCAGAAGCTCAGACTCCTTCTTAGAAGGGGAAATAAAATATGCATGGATGGAGTTTACAGAGACAAAGTTGGGAGTAGAGACTGAAGGAACAACCATCCAGAGACTTCCCCACTTGGGGATCCTTCCTGTAAACAACCCCCAAACCCAGACACTATGGCAGATGCCAACAAGAGTTTGCTGTCAGCAGCCTGATATTTCTTCCTCCTGAGGGGCTCTGCCAGTGCCTGGAAAATACAGAAGTGGATGCTCACAATCATCCCTTGGATGGAGCACATGGTCTCCAATGAAGTAGCTAGAAAAAGTACCCAAGGAGCTGAAGGGATTTAAAGCCCCATAGGAGGAACATCAATATGAATTTGCAGTACCCCCATGAGCTCCTTGGAACTAAATCACTAATCAAAAACATCACATGGTGGAATGTGTGGCTCTAGCTGTATATGTAGCATAGAATGGCCTAGTCAGACATCAATGTGAGGAGATGCCCTAGGGCCTGTGAAGGATCAATGCCCCAGTATAGGGGAATGCCAGGACCAGGAATGAGAGTGGGAGGGTTGGGTAGCAGGGGTAAGGGGGAGGGTATAGGGGATTTTTGGAGAGGAAACCAGGAATGGGGATACCATTTGAAATGTAAAGAACATTTCTAATTAAAAAGCTTATAGAATAAAAGCATAAATTATTTACAAGAGTAAGATGTGATATAGATAAAAAAGCAATAATGAAAGAAGAAAAGAGATTATCTCTTTGTAGATACAAACTAGCAAAGGTAAATTTTGTGTTGAAAATAATGTACCCCGGAGCTCTTGACTCTAGCTGCATATGTATCAAAAGATGGCCTAGTCGGCCATCACTGGAAAGAGAGGCCCATTGGACTTGCAAACTTTATATGCCTCAGTACCATGGAACGCCAGGGCCAAAAAGTGGGAGTGGGTGGGTTGGGGAGTGGGGGGAGAGTATGGGGGACTTTTGGGATAGCTTTGGAAATATAAATGAGGAAAATACCTAATAAAAATATAATTGTAAAAAACAAAAACAAAAACATTTAACAAGAGAAAGGGAGTGGTGCTGAAAAGGTTTTTAAAGTACTTCCTGGGCAAGAAAAAAATATGAGATAAGATCTGTGGTAGCCTCATGATAACTAAGTGCAGTGCCATTAATCTCCAAAGCCAGTGCTGCGTAGACATAGATAGGAGGACCCTTAACACTCATTGAACTGCTAAGGTGACCAATTAACATTCTCTGGGCTCAATAAGAAACCCTGGTTCAAAGTGAAGAGTGAGGAAGACACATATATCATTGAGCTCTGGCTTCCATACTACATGAACACATAACACAGTCCTATGTACCTTCATGTATATTTCTACACAGAAATGAACATTTACCCAAATGTAAAGTACATACACACACACACACAGAGAGAAAGAGAGAGAGAGAGAGAGAGAGAGAGAGAGAGAGAGAGAGAGAGAGAGAGAGAGAGAGAGAGAGAGAGAGAGAGAAAGCAACTGCTAACAATGTCTTATGAAGATGAGATAGGATTGTTTCTAATTCAACTCCAATCTGGGCAACATAGTAGTTCCAATTCACCTGATTTACAGAATGAGAACACATTGGTAAAAAGAAAATCATTACAAAGCTTAAATTTCAAAATTGATGTCACACATTAATATTGGAAGACTTTACCACACCACTCTCACTAATACACAGAGACAAAAACAAAACAGAAAAATAATAATGAAACTAAAAGATATTATGAATCAAGTGGACCTAATAGACACATATAGAATATCTCACAAAGATGGAAATACTATATTTTATTCTCAGTACCTCATGGATCCTTCTCCATAATTGACCATGCAACCATTCAAAAAGCAAGCCTCAACAAATACATGAGAATTGAAGTAATGCTATGTATCTTCTCATACCACCATGGATAAAAGCTGACCACCATGGATAAAAGCTGGATTTAAACAACAGGAATACTGGAAATCCTACATACTTATAAGAAATTGAACAACTCTCTACTCAAAGATCTATGGATCATGGAACAAATAAAGATCAGCCATGTTCATGGATTGGTAGGATTAACATAGTGAAAATGGTCATATTACCAAAAGAAATCTATAGATTCAATGCAATTCCTATCAAAATTCTAACACTATTCTTTACAGATTTTCAAAGAACAAGTTTCAACTTCATGTGGAAGAACATTGTGCCTTCATTTTAGTTGGATTCTAGAAAGTATTTAAGGTATTTAATATTATTTGTGACTATTGTGAAGGGTGTCATTTCTCTAATTTTTACTCAGCCTGTTTATTCTTTGTGTAGAGGAAGGCCTCTGACTTATTTGAGTTAATTTTATATCTAGCTAGTTCACTGAAGTTGCTTTTCAGGTTTAGGAGATCTCTGGTGAAATTTTGGGGTCACTGAAGTATACAATCATATCATCTTTAAGTAGTGATATTTTGACTTTTTCCTTTCCAATTTATATTCCCTTGATCTCCTTTTGTTGTCTAATTGCTCTGGCTAGGATTTCTAGTTCTATATATAATAGGTAGGAAGAGAGTGGGCAGCTTTGTCTAGCCCCTGATTTTAGTGGGATTGCTTCGTGTTTCTCTCCATTTAGTTTGAGGTTGTCTACTGGTTTTCTGTATATTGCCTTGGTTATGATTAGGTATGGGCCTTGAATTCCTGATCTTTACAAAACTTTTATCAAGAAGGAGTGTTGTATTTTGTCAAATGCTTTCTCAGTATGTAATGAGATTACCATATGGTTTTTCATTGAGTTTGTTTATATAGTGGATTACTTTGATATATTCCCATGCATTGAACCATCCCTGCATCCCTGGTACAAAGCCTACTTGATCATGATGGATGATCGATTTGATGGGTTCTTAGATTTGGTTTGCAAGAATTTCATTGATTATTTTTACATGGATATTCATAAAGGAAATTGATCTGAAGTTCTTTTTCTTTGTTGGGTCTCTGTGTGGTTTTGATATCAGAGTAATTGTGGCTTCATAGAATGAATTGGGTTGAGTACCTTTTGTTTCTATTTTGTGGAATAGTTTGAGGAGTATTGGTATTAGGTCTTCTTTAAATGTCTTATAGATCTCTGCATTAAACTGGTCCTGGGCTTTTTTGTTTTTTGGTTGGGAGACTATTAATGACTGTTCCTATTTCCCTATAGGATATGGGATTGTTTAGATAGTTAATCTGATACTGATATAACTTTAGTACCTGGTATCTGTCTAGAAAATTGTCCATTTCATCCAGGTTTTCCAGTTTTGTTGAGTATAAGCTTTTGTTAGAAATGGAGTAATACTCAGCTATTAAAAACTATGAATTTATGAAACTCTTAGGCAAATGGATGGATCAGGAAGATATCATCCTGAATGAAGTAACCCAGTCACAAAAGAACACACATAATATACATTCACTGAGAAGTGGATATTAGCCCAGAAGCTCAGAATACCCAAGATACAATTCACTAAATAGATGAAACTCAAGAAAGAAGACCAAAATGTGGACAATTCGATCCTTCTTAGAAGGGGAAATAAAATACCCAAAGAAGGAGTTACAGAGGCAAACTTGGAGCAGAGACTGAAGAAAGGACCATCCAGAGACTGCCCCACCTGGGGATCCATCCCATATACAATCACAAAAACCCAGACACTATTGTGAATGTCAACAAGTGCTTGCTAACAAGAGCCTAATATAGCTGCCTCCTGAGAGGATGTGCCACTGGCTGACAAATACAGAAGTAGATGCTCACAGCCTTCCTTTGGTTTGAGCATTGGATCTCCAATGAAGGAGCTAGAGAAAGTATCCAAGGAGTTGAAAGGGTTTGCAGCCCCATAGGAGGAACAACAATATGAACTAACTATTACACCCAAAGCTCCCAGAGAATAGACCAAAAAAGTACACATGGTGGGATACATGGCTCCAGCTACACGTGTAGCAGAGAATGACCTAGTTGTTCATCCTTCAGAGGAGAGTCTTTTGGTCCTGTGAAGGCTCTATGCCCCAATCTTGGGGAATGCCAGGGCCAGGAAGCAGGAGTGGGTGGGTTGGTGAGCACTGGGAGGGAGGAGGTGATAGGGGAAAGGGGTTTTGGAGGAGAAATCTGGAAAGGGGATAATATTTGAAATGTAAATAAAGAAAATATGTAATTAAAAACGAATGGATAAGATCAAAAACTCAGGTGAAAGCCCATACTGTTGAGGATAGGAACAAGGGGGACACTCCTCCATTGCTCATGGGAGTGCAATATTATACAACCACTTTGGAAATCAATTTGGTGGTTTTCCAGAAAACCTCAAGACCCACTCCTGGGCTTATACCCAATAGATCCCACACTGAACCACAATTGAGTGGTTCATCCATTTTACAACCACTCCCCTCAGGCTTGTCCAGAACGTTATTGCCCATGTCATTGATGATTTTTGTCAAGTTGACAGTAGTTACATCTCAACCTCCACTACTTTCTCAACTACCCCTTTTTCTATTCATCTTGTATCTCTTTTGCATTACCTTCTACTTTTATATCCTTTTTGTATTTTAATCTATAGTTACCTTCTATTTCCATGTACAGTTTAAATCTAGATTCTATATAGAAACAGAAATATGAAGTATTTGACTGTTTGAATCTAGTTCATGATGTTTTTTGATTCCATCTATTAACCTTCAATTAAATTGGTTTCATTTTTATATCTGAATAAATTCCATTGGGCATATTACCAAACTTTTAAAAAATTTATTTGTTCATAAACATCTAGATTTACCCCATAACTACTCTACTGTTAATGCTATTAACAGTAACACAATACATTTAGGTTTTCAGTCATCTCTATTTTGTGGTTATTAAAATATCTTCAATTATATACCCAGGAGTGGTAAAACTGGATGATGCAGTGGTTCTTCTTTTTAAACTATGTTCATTTTGATTTTCATAGTCGAGTTACTAACGAATATTCTTACCAACTGTGTGTAAAATTTCTTTTATTTCCTATACAACTTATTAATTTTTAAAAATATTCCTGCCTTCATAAGGTATTGCCAAATTTCAGTGCTATGTAGTTTCTTAAAATTTATATTAATCTTTCACATGTTTGATATTTAGAAGTTATTAATATTTTCAAGGTCAAATTAAATCTTTTATAAGGATTAACTATTATGACATTTTCCTTTTGTGAAAATTAATGAAGCATGATATTTAGACTGAGAGTTTAAAATATACTCAGAGAAAATTTGAAATTAAATTTATATTTGGAACAGTTTTTACAACTGATGGGAACATTTATATGTAATGAAGACATCCAATAACCATTTAACATTACTGACTTTGAAACTTGCTCTACTGATATCAATTCCATGCAATCACATAATATATATAAACCTAAATATTTAGTGTGGTCAAAAAGCATGTTGAAGTCAAATTTACAAAGACACAAAACCAAAATTATTTCTAACATTCAAAAGTTGAGAGTCACTTTTGTTTTTTTAATGTTTATTGAATTTCAAATAATAGAGGATATACTAAAGTTTACATGATCATATTTCTATGTAAAACTGTGTACATTTATAAATGTATACTATATAATAAAATAGATTACTCATTTTGCTTTTTCTTCAGCTTTACACTACCTGATATTGAACTCAGTACATGCATAATATGCAAGCACTGTACCACTAAGTTACATCCCTAGTTTTATATTGTTATTTAATTCCACTTTTTGTTTAATTCCTCAAACCATACTTTAATTTGGTGATTCTTACTATTTATCATTTCTCTTTGAGATTTGTCAAAATCTGTGTTAATAAAGAAATTTTAGAGATTCAGCTTTTTGTATCAATAAAGTAAAAACACATTTCAAAAAGTACTATGAAAATGAAACTTACATTCCATAATTAACTTTTGTCAAATATTATATTATATAATATTAATATGTAAATGAAGTATTTATTTTAATAGTTACACTAGTATTTTATTGTAAGTAGCATGAATCTTGATCATTTTCCATGTTCTGTCCTATTTTCAATAACTGTCTCTTATACTTACAAATAAATATGCATCAATTGCACATATAGAGTTCTATTCCAGGTTTGGTAATAGTTGAAAAGAATTATTCCTTCTCTCAAAAAGGAGTATTGTGTTCTATTGCCTTTTAATATTATCTTCCTTTGTCTTAACATGTTTCTACAAGTTAAGCCATATTGCTTTCCTTTTGAAATGATTAGAAGGCATATATATATATATATATATATATATGTATATATATATATGTATATGTATATATATATATATTTCCAACAGCAGTCTATTAAATAGGTACTACATATAGGAGAGTTAAGAAGATTCTGCCCCAAACCATAATATATATATATATACAACCTACAGAAAACCTAGTTTAATTGAAGCTTTAAAACAAAAGTGGGATATTTGGTATACTGAAATTGCAGAAACTTCTTTCAGCTTAATGGTGTTTATTTTTGAAAAGTAGTCTTCCATTAATTACCATCTTCTCACTCATAATGACATTTGACATTAAAAAATGAAAGCAAATGAGTAAAGGGGGAGACAAAATCTAGTGTATTGTCACACACTCACAGCAGTGTTACCAGAGACATAGGCAGAATGACTTGAGAGTAGCTGCTCTCAGAAAACTTGTGACAGCAGAAGGGTAGTGATGTTTCAGTAGTAGGCAGTACAACTTTATTTTGTCTATGATTTTCAAGATTATAATCCAATTACATGATTTTCCCTCCCCTTTCCTCCTTCTAAACCCTTCCATATACTGTCCTTGCTTTGTTTCACACCCATAGTGGCCTTCTATCTTTGTTATTAGATGCTTATTCCATGGAGAAAGCTGAACATAAGGAAGCATAGCTTCACTAGGATGAGTTGTGAGCAGAGTTGTGACAAATAAAAACATGAGTCTGAGGCCTCAGAAATCATTAGTTCTTGTTTCAGTTGTGTACATAGTATTATTAGAGAATGTTGGAGAGTGGGAAACAAAATTAGAAAACGAAATAAGTTAGATTCATTCAGGCAGTAATATAATGCAGGTAGGTGAGGGAAAAGGGGGAGAAATAAGAGTTATTCGCAAAATGCAATTAATATTGGGCTCAGTATTGAAGATTTACAGTCTACCCAGAAAAGAATGCTGTAGTAGAAATACAGTATTGAATTTGGATAACTATTGCCTCATTCCTGTTTTTTTTTTGGGGGGGGGGCTCGGTAGGGGGCAGAGCACTGGTTCTGTGCAGTGGCAAGGTGCATTTAAGTGGTCTTAATTGATTCTGAAACACCATTTTTCAAAGCATTGTCTCTTTTTCAAGAACTCACATGCACTCATCCAGGGTGTGTTGGCCTGGAATGCTTTTTCAGAACAGTGTTAATATGGAGTCTGGTCCATAGAGAGCTCCATATATTGAGATATTTTTAGATACTTTGAATAATATAGCCCACATACCATTAAGTCTATCCAATTAGGAAATTTAGGTACCAGTGTTGTTCCTGTGAGGATTAAGTAGTTACAAATGATTACTTGTTTGCATTAAGTTCCAGAAAGATGATGATCCCTCACATGGGAGTACTTGTGCTTTTGAGCACTTCCAGCCTTTCCTGTGGATTGTTACACTGCATAACATTTCCACATCCCTATTTCAAAATATGTTTCTGTACAAGAAACTGAAGAAAGCTTGAAGCCTATGTCAGTCTGTACTCAGAAACAGGAAATCAATGAACAGTTATATCCAGCTCTGCTAGATAATGATATTCTCTGGCTTCAAGACTAGCAGGCAGCACAATGGGTGAGAAAAGGACAGAAACTGCTCCCTGCTGCTCATGCTCACTTTAAGAAGATGCAGAAGAAATAGCATAGAAAGAGTTCCTTCACAGTTGACCTTTCTGGAAGACAAGGAGCCTGATTGTTTTTCTTCAATATTTGGTGGAGAGAACAGGAATTCAAGGCCCATATTTAAACATAATAAAATAAATTTACAGCAAACTGACAGCCAATATCAAATTAAATGGAAAGATACTTGAAGCACTTGCTGTAAAATCAGGACAAGTCAAGAATGCCCTCTCTCCCCATATCTATTTACTATAGTATTCGAAGTTCTAGCTAGAGCAATAAGACAACAAAATGAGATAAAGGGGATACAAAGTGGCAAAGAAGAAATAAAGGTATCATTATTGGCAGATGATATTATAGTATATATAAGTAACCCCCAAAATTCTAACAGTGAACTTCTACAGCTGATAAACAACTTTAGTAAAGTGGGTGTATATAAAAATGACTGAAATTAATCATAGCTTTCCTTTATACAAATAATAAATGAGCTAAGAAAGAAATTAGGGAAACAACAAACTTCTCAATATTAACAAACAATATAAAATATCTTTGGGTAACTCTATCCAAACAAGTGAAAAATCTGTATGACTATAACTTCAAGTGTTTCAAGAAAGATTTCGAAAAAGATCTCAGAAAATGGAGAGATTTCTCATGCTCATGAATTGGCTGAATTAACAGAGTGAAAATGGCTGTCCTCCAAAACCATCTAGAGATTCAATGCAATCCCCATCAAAATCCCAAAACAATTCTTCAAAGACATGGAAAGAGCAATGCTCTCAAATTCATCTGGAATGTGGGAGTGGGTGGGTAGGGGAGTGGGGGGGGAGGGTATGGGGGACTTTTGGGATAGCATTGGAAACCTAATTAAAAAATATTAAAAAAAAATAAATGGATTGTTTTCTCTTTCAAAACTCAATGGTACATCGACTTAATATATTAAACATCATTATTCTTATAATAAGCAAAACACAGTTTTTCTCTTTAAACACTATAGCTTATATTTCTAAAAACTCTGCTCAGTGCATACATTTTCAATTGTCTTTTAATACTTTCTCTTACCTTGAAAGGGGCAGAAAACAGACAATCATAAAGAAGGAAGTAATCCTGCTATTATTGCAGTTGCCATGAATATAAGTATCATCTGTAGATCTAAAATTTCATTAAATAAAGCAAGATAAATTACTGTGATTTATACAACTATGGACAATGAGGCAATATATCTTATCTTATTAATTATATGAAAAATATGAACCTCATTTCCTCATTGTGGATAAATGATTAAGGTCTGTGTAATAGATAATGTTACTTCCAAATATAACACGTACAAACCCATATAAAATTCCCTCAAGCAGATTTTTCCTCTAGTATCTTTTAAACAGGGTTAATTAAATTGAAACTAGATGGAGAGATTACACTTCTGAAATCACACTTTAGAAAAAATAATCCACATTCAATTCTATTATTACTATTTAGGACTCCATAAAAGTAAAACACAATTCTCTGTGATGCTGATAAGATTTTATTTCCTTTTGTATGTGTGTGTCTGATATTTTCTCTCTCTCTCTTTTTTTAAAACTTACCACATTGTATTTTCCTAAAAAGTGATGATATCAACTTTAAATTTCCCATTATAACATAATGGATCCCTGAAATTAAAATAAAGCTCTAAGTGACTACTTTATTTGCTACACAAAAGGAACTAGATTTCTTCCCAACACTGTTATTTTTCTACCGAGAAATACTGGCTGGATATTGAAATAAAAACAATATTAATTCAAATACTCTTTCATTCATTTTTTATTCTTTTTTTTTTTATACTCAAGACTTTATCCACTTCACAGTCCACCCTCTGACTGTTCCACATCCCATACCTCCCCAGCAACCACTGTCTCCAAGAGGATGTCCCGAACCCCTATCCTCTGCCCCTGCCAGACCTCCCCACTCCCTGGGGGCTCAAATCTCTCAAGGGTTAGGTGCATCTTCTCTGACTGATTCTAGACCCAGCAGTCCTCTTTTCCATATATGATAGGAGCCTCATATTAGAAAGTGTATGTTACCTAGTTGGTGGCTCAGTGTCTTAGAGATCACAGAGGGCAAGTTATTTGAGACTACTTGTCTTCCTACAGAGTAACCCTCCTCCTCAGCTTCTTCCAGTTTTTCCCTAATTCAACCACAGGGGTCACCAGCTTCTGTCCATTGGTTGGGTGGAAATATCTGCATCTGACTTTTTCAGCTGCTTGTTGGTCTTTCAGAGGGCAAGCATGATACTTCATTTTTTGAGAGCACTCCATAGCCTCAGTAATAGTGTCAGGCCTTGGGGCCACCCCTTGAGATGGATCCCACTTTGGGCCTGTCACTAGTACTTCTTTGCCTCAAGTACTTCTACATTTTTGTCCCTGCAGGTTTGTTTTGTTTGTTTGTTTGATTTTCCAGACAGGAACAATTCTGGATCAGAGTTTTTGACTGTAGGATAACAACCCCATCCCTCATTTGGTGCCCTTTCTAGTGGAGGTGGACTCTACAATTTCCCTCTCCCCACTATAGGGCATATATTGTAAGGTCCCTACAATTGAGTCTTGAGTTCGATGTTCTTGCCTAATTTCTCTTCTATTAGATTCAGTGTATCTGGTTTAATGTTGAGGTTTTTGATCCACATTGACTTGAGTTTTGTCCAAGGTGACAAGTTTGGATCTAATTTTATTTTTCTACATACATACTGCCAGTTAAAGAAGCACCATTTATGGAAGATGCTTTTTTTTACATTGTATATTTTTGGCTTCTTTGACAAAAATCAGGTTACTTCTGGGTCTTCTGCTTACCCATTGTGTGGGCTTTTATTCTTTTTTTTTATTTTTAATATTTTTTATTACATATTTTCCTCAATTACATTTCCAATGCTATCCCAAAAGTCCCCCATACCCCCCCCCACTTCCCTACCCACCCATTCCCATTCTTTTGGCCCTGGCATTTCCCTGTATTGGGGCATATAAAGTTTGCAAGTCAAATGGGCCTCTCTTTTCAGTGATGGCCGATTAAGCTATCTTTTGATACATATGCAGCTAGAGTCAAGAGCTCCGTGATTAGTAATACCAACTTTTAGAGTTTCAACACGTTTTTTATGTAAACAGTAATAATTGTACATATGTTTAATTAAAATTTAGCTAAAATATACATGGAGTCAAAATTTTTCCTTTGTCATTTTCTATGATTTTATCATGTGATAATGAATTTATATTCAACTGCTGGGTGTTTTGTGTCAATATTATTCTAGAGTAATACATTAGTAAATGTATTAAATGGTTATATTTGGTTATCTTTTTAACTCATGAAAAGGCTAATAAACATTCATATTGATTCATACATTAATTAATTAATTAATTAATTAATTAATTTCAAGTTTGGACAATGACAAATCCACTGAATGAAACCAATAAATGAAATATTTATTTATTTTATCAGATAAAACACTACATTTTTAAAACATCTTTTTCCATATACTATAAAATTTTAATATAAAATTTACAGAATTAATTCTTTATAAAATATATTTTATACTTATGATTATTTTATTTACTTGCTAAATATTGTAAAATGAACATATTTCCAAGAACAAAGCTCATGTTATCTTTTCTAATTTATTTCCAATCATTGCCCATAAAATATATATTGAATCTAACTTTGATTCTTCTAAATATTTTGATAAACTGTAATTAATTTTCATATAGTAAAATGAAGCAACAAATTTCTTTTATAATGGCCCTCTATAATGGCCCTCTGCATCTTAAAGTGATTGTTAAAATTCTGGTAATTTGGAAATCATGACAAATGATTATTTTTTTCCTTCTTTTTTTTTTTTCTGATCAAGGCTCAAAGTTTAATGTTTAGCACTATATTTATATAGGAAGAGCCAACGAACCATCCTTTGTTTCAGCTGGATTATGTTGCTTTGTTTCAGCTTGAGGATGTTGTAAAGCAAGCCCAGCAGGCTCCTGTAGCAAATTGCAGGTGCTACAAGGCAGAAGATTCCACCTAGGTGTTTAAGGTCCACTATGGAAAACATTTAAGGTCTATTTAGTCTATTCAATGCTGCGGAAGCACATAATTCCTCCTTTTTTTGATTTATTTATATATTATATGTAAGTACACTGTAGCTGTCTTCAGACACTCCAGAAGAGGGCATCAGATTTCATTACAGATGGTTGTGAGCCACCATGTGGTTGCTGGGATTTTGAGCTCAGGACCTTTGGAAGAACAGTTGGAGCTCTTAACCACTGAGCCATCTCGTTTTCCATAATTCTGTCTAGGGTAAAGAGTGGCTAGAGGGCCGTACCTGCCTTAGGTCAGTGTCTATATTACTCCTTGTGACCTGTCATGGAGGACAAACATAGCTTTTTGATGCGTGGCTTTGTCTTATGTCAATGAAGCTCAAGAACACTCTTATCCATCTCTAGCTACCAGCCTTCAAAAGCATACTCTTTCCCATTCAGACCAAAACCATGAAGGACATATGAATATGCACTCAATGCATGTCTTCATAGCAATGAACAACTGCCATGATGAATAGCCGAGCTTGCTGAAAGGGATCCTATGTGAAGGCGACCGGTCTGTTTAACATACAAAGTCCAAAATTTAAAAGCAACAAGACTAAAGTTGTCTGCAGGAATGTCCCATGTATTTAATTCAGCAGCTAATTGACAAAGATCAAACAGAAAGTCTGGCCATGGGTTATATGAGGGATGGCTTTGAGAATTGATAGCAAGCACTTATTATACATTAAGAGTGGGGACTACACTTCAGGATATCTCAGCTGACTGATAGGGATTTTGAGCCATCTTCATCATTGGTATCATAATCGTTAGAAGACAAATGATTATTTCAAGGGCAAGGTGACATAGCAGAAAAGAGTTGACTTTATTTTTGTTTGTTATTTTGTTTTGTTTTTCTTTGTATGTATTCTTCTCTTACATATTACATCCAAAACTACAGTTTTTCTCTCCTTTTTCTTCCTCAGTATTCTCTTCAACTCCCTTTCCCCCTTGAATCCACCTCTTGCACATCTCCGCTTAGAAAAAGTAAGGCTGTCCAAGGACATCAATTAAATATGACACAACAACCTACAATAAAACCAGTATATATTCTAAATTTAAGGCTGAACAAAGCAGTTCAGTAGAAATAAAAGGGTCCTAGAGGAAGGCAAAAGAGTCAGAGACAGTACCTCATACCACTTTTAGGAATCCCAGAAGGACACTGAGTTACACACTATAATATATAGACAGAGGACCCAGGTCTGATCCATACCGACTCCCAGATCTCTATGAGCTCACCTGAATTCCAGTGACTTTTTCATTGATTTGAGAATCATGATTAATAGATGGATAACAAAGAATATAAGTTCACTCTATAATAAAAATTCATTCTACAAAGTGTATTTTTTGACAAATAGCCATTATGTACGAATTCCACCTATTATTATAAGAATAAGGACTACAGATAGATAATACATGAACTTCAATTTTCTGAAATTTATTTTCTAGTAGGAAGGACTTAACAATAAAAGATCAATAAAATATATTTTACTTGAGATAATAGTGAACCATTATAAGATTTTTTTGTACTCCTGAATATATATGTTATAGGGCAGTTAGGAAATTTTGAAAAAAAAAAAGAACGATGTAAAATTAATAATGTTAACAAAATTTTCCTGGTTCTTATATTTGGAATAGATTAAAATATACAGTGGTAGAGTACTAACTGAAAAACTAGCAAAATAACTATATTAAAAATAATTATTAGTCTAAGTTGTGAAAAACAGTGAATAAAAAGTAAATAAAACTTGTATAATCCTCTCTAGGAGTGTAAGAGAAGAAATAAAAAGATTGTACCTATTTAGGTAGGGGGATCATGACTTCTGAGGCAGTTCAATATTTTAATATAATGTGAATACAGCTGAGTGTAAACATTGATGACTTTTCTCCATAAACATCCTACATACCATTTTTCATCACTGTGAATACAAGGATGCAGATTTGAAGCTTCAGTTTAGATCTCAATTGGTTTCTTTGTATGCTCTTTCTAGACTGGATATGTTCAGTACTAGAGTACTACTGCTTATTTCTAGTGGGTATCCTGAGGGCCAGGAGAAAGAATGGAAACAAGCAACCTCAGGATTTAGGAGGTTGGCCGGACCCTCCAGAACGTAGCAGAAACCTGAGAGGTAAGAGACTTTCAGGACTCAAAGGGAGAGACCCTAGATAAAATGCCCTACAGGAGTGAGAAGGAACTTGTAGAGTCCAACTCCAATAGAAAGACAGGGCATCAAGTGAAGGATAGGTTTGCTATCCTATAGTCAAAACTCTGACCCATAATTGTTCCTGTTTGAAAGCACTGCAAAGATGGAAATGGAGAAGAGCCTGAGGCAAACAAGGTCTAGTGACAGGCCCAAAGTGGGATCCAGCTTAAGGGGAGGCCCCAAGGCCTGACACTTATATTGAGGCTATGGAGTGTTCACAAAAAGGGGCCTGTCATGCCTGCCCTCTGAAAGACCCAACATGCAGCTAAAAGAGTCAGATGCAGATATTTGCAATCAACCAATAGACAGAAGCAACTGACCTCTGTGGTTGAATTAGGAAAAAGCTGGAAGAAGCTGAGGAGGAGGGCAACTCTAGGAGGACCAACAGTCTCAATTAACTGGGACCCCTGAGATCTCTCAGACATTGGACCACTAACTGGGCAGCATACACCAGCTGATACAATGCCCCTAAACCATATACAGCAGAGGACACACAGGTCTAGGTTCAGTCAGAGAAGATGCAGCTACTCCTCAAATGACTGTAGGACCCAGGGAGTTTAGAGGTCTGGCGGGGTGGTGGTGGTGGGGATATCCTGGAGGAGATAGATGGGCAGAGAGTAGGTACAGTTTATGGAAGAGTTGGAGGGTAGACTGGGAGGGGAATAAAATCTGGAGAGTAAAATAATGATAAAAATAATAATAATAATAATAATAATAATATAAAATTCACAAACACATCTCAAATCAAAGATAAAAAGAGGAACCTACAGGTAGCTATGTGGGAACAATAGTAACAAACACATTTTTCTTCATATCATTATTTGATTTGTTTTTAAAAATATATAACATGACTATCAGCTGACAATAAGGGTAGTGTTAGCATTTCTGTTGGATTTTATTTACTGTTGTGGGGTTTTTATGTTTTAAGAGTTTTCATAAACATACATTAGTTATATATAATTAGCTTTAACATGCATTTTAATCATGTTCAACCTCTCATTTGTCTTGGTGAAAAAGATTCTGAATTCTTGGTTTACACTGCTCCCTGAAGTATTTAGAGTGTGTGATACAGTCAGCAATACAGTATTATTGTCCAGTCCAGTTATTAGATATTTTCAACTCTTATGTTCTTCAGCTATTACCTTCCATTTTTTTCCATTTCTAGACTTCTAAAGATTGTCTTTTGTTTGACCATTTCAATGTTAGTCACTAACTTTTGACTACCTACTACTTACGAACAGTAAGCTACTAGTAAGTTTAAATATGTTACTAGTTACTTTAAAAACATTTGCTTAAATAATATATAATAAATTTCTACTCTTAGATATGAGGAAATAGGTCAATAATTTTACTAGGAATTTGTCATGGGAAGTATGTACATTGTGCTAAAGGTGTTTTCTCATTTTCTTACTGCTGCTTGTAATTTGTTCAATGACATTTTCATCACCAGTACTTTATCCAGTACAGAGGCTCTCTATAATCACTAATGATTTTCAGATCTTTGCCCCATGAACTATAAAATTTCACAATCAAAATTGCTTATTTAAATGTATGAATTGGTATTCTTTTCTCCACACATAATCTATGAAGTTATCATTGAAAAGGCTGGCATTGCTATATCTTAAATAGAACCTACACCCCATAGAAATTGCATTTTAATAGTATAGTGAAGATGACAAATGAGTAAGTGACAAACTAAATAATACAACAAATATTTAAATATCTTTAAGGTTCATACATTGTTATGAAGGAAACATTATAAGATTGAACGTAACTATGGTACAAGAGAAATTTAATTTAGATCAGTGAATTGTATATTACAAAATAACCAGAAGAACCTAATATATTCTAATTTATAATAAATGGTGAAATTTAACTTGGTAGAGATGCTAATCTGTGTTGCAATAGCAATTTCACATTTTATTCAGAAATATGTGAAACTATTATCTGTCAATCAAAATTTTGTATAATTAGATTTATAAAAAGGAATTTGAATATGCTATTCAGCTAGGCATATTTGAAAGGTCTTTTCAAAAGCATTAATTTTTGTAACCTAATTTATAAAATAAATATTGGTGGTAGTATTTAGAGGCATAGTGCTCAAACACATAGCATCAAGTTTAAAGTCCAAGAAGGGATCACTGTAGCATGTTAAGACAGAGAAAATCAGATATATGGCTGGAGCATACTGAACATGAAGGTAATTATTAAAAAGATATTTGGAAGGATGATACATAGACTATGCTATCTTGGCTGTGTAAGTCATAGTAAGGAAATTGTAATAGTAATTTCAGTGTAATATGGCATACATAGTTTAGATCTGTCTTATATTTTCAAATTTTTGCTATGGGTACTGTGCTAAGGTGAGCCGACATGGTCATAAGAGAACATTTCAACTAATTGAATAAAAGGGTATAGTGATACAGATAAAATGAGATGGTGATTTGCATTAGATTTGGATGACACAATGTAGGAGTATTCCGTATAATATTCATGTAGTACATAATAGGCTATGAAGGAATAGTTACTTCAGGTATAAATGCTTTAGTTTTGTTTTGAGATGGTGATGCAATTATCTGATAAGCTGTTTTGGAATATTGTTAGCATTAAGGAAATAAAAAGTAAAAAATAATTTGACCATCTGGGAAATGGCTACTTATCACATGTTCATATTATCATTTAATTTTTATTTACTTTATTCTATTTTTATTGCAATAGTAAAATTATATATTGATAGCATTCCTGTGGTATATTTTGACGCATACATGCTGCATACATTGAACACATCCAGCCTCCCTTTATCCATTTTTCTTAAAATCCTTAATTATTAGTAACCTTGATTTTATATCCTAGGCAACATTTGATTTACGTTCCAATATGAAAGAAACCATGTTTTGTTTATCTTTCTGTGTATTTATCCTGTAACTCAAAATAATGATCTCTAGACATGTGTATTTTCCTGAAAATAACAAGTAGCCCAATTAAACTGTGTAAATGTCTTGAGTGAGCAGTGTTTCAAAGGGAAAAAAATGAAAGCAGTCAACAAATACATGGAGAAAAAGAAAACACTCAGTATTATCGACCATCATAGAAACAGGAATAAACTCTACAAGGAATTATAGGCTTACATTTCTTATAATAAATATTATCAAAATATTGATAAAATTAAGATTTAGTAAACATGAAACAAAAAGTTGCAAAAGATATTGATAAGAACATGAAAAAGGAAGAATTCAAAATAATGAAGTGTGTTTTTATTTACATGTGTGCTAGGGATTGTGTCTGAAGCCTCAAGGCTGTCAAAAGCACTTCCTAACAATAAAATTTAACTGGAACTCAAAAGTACTAGTTTCACCAAAGCACTAAACTATTTAAACTTAAAGATCAATCTAGAGATAGAAATATTTGACAACATACACATAATTTCTAAATTTATACACACACACACACATACACACACAAATTAGGAAGAGTAAATCTATTGGTATAGTATATAACACATAATACTTAAGAGACTAATTAGAATAGATTAGAATAGAAGGTCTAAAGTATACCACACCACTTAGAGGTTTTATAAAAGAGCATGATTGGAAAATTGGGAAAATTGTAATTCTCAGTGAGAAACAACAGAAAACGATCTTTGCTTCCTTTCTGTCTTGTTTTTGTTTATTTTGTGTTGTTTTAGAATAAAATATCACAAAAATAACAGCAAAAGCTAGTGTGAAAAAATAATTTCTTTCCTGATAAAAAGTTCTGACATTATGCAAGATAATTTCTCAATGACATTAATGTAAAGTGTGCCTTTGGTGACTTTGACACCAATAGTTCTATATAGATAAAGGAACATATCCTCATTTTATCACTGAGAAGTAGGAGTGTACACATGTAAAAATGTCAAAATCATTTTAACAGTGAATAGAGAAAATATTTGAAAAAGCTAGAGTACATTATGGGATAGGATCATACTAAGATATTAAAACAAATGAAAGAAAATAAATTATAAGGTCACAAAATTCCATATGTGGAAACTTGGGAGATGGATTAATGATCTAGAATACTTGCTGATCTTACAGAAGACTGAAATTCACTTCCCAGAGCCCACACTTAATGGCTCAAAACCACCAATTTCAGTACCAAAGGACCCAATACCCTCTTATTTCTCTGCAGAACCACACACACTCTTTTCATATAAGGACACACAGATAGACATATGCACATAATGAAAATATAAATATTTTAAACTCCATTTCTAATGTATTTGAAACAGCTGATAAATGTTAATAAACTAGTAAGGGATAAATTAATTTTGAGGCACATATGAAAGCATTTATTACTAATCATAGAGAAATAGAAAATAAAAGTGATCTTCAGAATAAGTGTCCTTTATTATATCATCTGGCCTTGGTTTTGTTTTTCATTAAAATTTTATTTCTTTTGCTAAAATGTTCAGTGTAAAGCTGAGCCTGTGTAGCTAGATTTCATTTTTTTTTTATTTCAGAACAAGAATACCAATCATGAAAGCTGTTTAAACTTATGGTATTTTCTAACTGATATCTATTTATGACTCCTATATTAGTGGACTTTCTGTGAGCTATTGAAATAATCTAAAAATTGTTTGGTGTTTCTGTGTTTATCATTTCAGAGACTGTATTAGAAATTTTAGATTAAATGCTATTATGTGTTTTGCATAATGCTTCATACATATGCCTGGTAAGTAATTATATTGTCTTTATCACTATGGATATCTCATAAAGAATATAGTAAGATAATTATATATTCACAAATACAGTCTATTGTACTGTTTTCCTTGGCTATAAACATATGTTGTGGTTTAGATGAGATTGATTCTCATATTGATGTTTGAATGCTTGGTCCTAAGTTACTGTAACTATTTGTGAAGGTTTTGGATGTGGCCTTCTTGGAGTAGGTGCAACTTTGGAGGAGTTGTGTCAGTGGATGGGGGCTTTGAAGTTTCTTTTCTTTTTTTTTAATATTAGATATTTTCTTCATTTACATTTCAAATGCTATCCCAAAAGTCCCCCATACTTTACACCTGCCCTGCTCCCCAACCCACCCACCCCTGCTTCCTGGCTCTGGCATTTCCCTGTACTGGGGCATATTATCTTCCCAAGTCCAAGGGCCTGTCCTTTGAGAGTTTCAAAAGCCCATGTCAGGCTAATTCTCCTTTCCTCTCTCTGCCTTCTGCATGTGGAGAATGATGGAAAACTCTCAGCTACTATTTTGTCACCAATCTTATCATCGCTCTGCAATGATGACCATGGACTAACCCTGTAAACCTGTAAACAAGACTCAAATTGAACATATTCATATCAAAGAAGTGCCTTGTTCATACTATCTATTTACAGCAATAGAATAGTAATGAAGACAATATTCTATACATGTCTTTTTGAATGGCATAACTAAAATTACTTCTTCTAATATTGGTGCAGATGTATCTCTGACTTTTTCCTGCTCTTGGGACTCTTTCACTTTTAATGAATTGCTGCACCCAGCCTTGATATGAAAAATTTTACCTTGTCCTATTGTATATTGTTTTGTGCTGCCTGGCTATAGTCTCTTAGACACCTGTTCTTTTCAGAAAAAGAATCTGAGAAAAATTGGATCTGGGGGACAGGGGAGGTGGGAGTAAATGCAGAGCAGTAGAGAGAGGGAAAAATGTGTCATAAGAATCTGTTTACATTATAAATAACAATAAATAAATAAATAAAATAATAAAATCTGCCCCAAGAAATGGCATACAATGAATACAAATATTAGGCAGATATAATATATATCTGTGTGCATTTTATGGCTTTGAATCAAATCCTTTTGTCTTAAATTTAGCAAAGGAGCTCTAATTGAAATTAACATATGACAAAATATATCCAAGAAGGGCTTTAATAGGTTGCAAATAAATAGTAAGATCTAGGGTAAGTAAGTTTAATAGGTAAGTAAGTTTTAATAGGTTGCAAGTAAGTAGTAAGATCATAGTAAGATCTAGGGTGAAAATAATCCAACATTATATAGGAACAGAATGAGAGAGTATAAAGATGTTTATATAAATTAACTCAATTCCCAAAACAATAAGGATTAGAAATTTCTATCCAATTTCTGGACGATAATGGACAGAAAATAACTAGATTAACTTAAGAAAAAAAATCAAGAGATGGAAACTGGTGGTGTAGCTAAATGGTCAAGGATATCAGTGACTGTTCTTGTAGAGCACACAGGTTGGATTCCTTGCGTGTGCATTGTGGTCACAACCATCTATAACACAAGTTACAGGGGAATCCATATTCTTCTGAACTCTGTTGGCAATTCAAATACGCATATATGTAGACAAATACATATACATATAAAATAAAAATTTAAAAACAATAAACTTCAAGGGTCATAGACTTGTTTCTAAATTGCTGTAGAAAAATTATTAATAAATTTGGACATAGTAAAGTGTCATACTAAAAAGACTCATAGGAAACTCATTAAAATTTGTCTAAATAAATACTTAAGACATTACATTACTGAGTTAGCATGTTCAGAAGAGAGATAAATAATTCATATTTAGGACGTAGGTATAATTTCCTTATCACAGAACTACACGAAAATAATTTTATATTAAAACACAAAATTTCTCAAATAGCCAACTCATATTTGAGGAGGCAAAAAAAAAATAATGTTAGAGACATCATAACACGAGGCTATCAATTATTCTACAAAGTTTTACTAACAAAAAACAGCATGGTGCTTGCACAAAATAAACATGAAAAGCAGTGAGACAGAAGAAACAACTCAGGAAAAAAACCTCATAAAACTTCATGAACACACACTAAAAAAAAGACATTTTCTTTAAGTGTGAGTCTAGGAAAAATGTATATTTGTTAGTAGAAAAGTTAAATTTAATGTGAAATAGTCCTCTCATTTCACAAAAAAATCAATTCAAATAGGATGAAAATTATTAATGTAACACCAGAAAATTTGAAGTAGAGTGAATCATAGGTGAAAACACATCTATGGATGTTCATTTGTAATGACTTTATGAATAGATCTCCAATAGGTCAGGAAATAGCAATATTTGGCAAGTGGGATTGCAACAAACTAAAAAGCTGCTGGCCAGCCAATAAAACAACAATGTGAAGACAGCTTACAAAACAGAAAAACCTTGTCAGGTGTTTAACTCACAGGGTATTGGTATCCAGAGTATATAATTTTTAAAAATTAAACATAAAAACTCCAAACAAAATAGGAACACATAAACAGTAAAGAATTTTCAAAAGAAGATCTACAAAGACCCTATATTGAGTGCAAAGATGTTAAACATCATAAACCATCTAACACATGCCAATCAAAATTATACTGAAATCTCATCTCAATCCAGTAGAAAGAGTTATCATCCAGAGGTCTAAAAAGAAATTCGGCTGAGGATGGAGATATGGGTAAAAAGCAGAAAAAGAATTATCTAAAAGAATTAAAGTCAATATAGCACAGAGATAGGTGTGTATCCATGCTTACTATAATACACTATTAACAATAACCAAGCTATGACTAACTTAGATGCTGATCAGTAGATAAATGGACAAAGAAAATACGGTATATAAACACATTAACATTTTATTCAGCAACAAAGATAAATAAAATCATGTTATAGTAACTGACTTGATTCTCAACTTAAGAATCGGGGATAGAGGGAACCTACTGAATAATACCTTGATCCAAAAAAGCCTGTTTACATATCTATAGGACATTTTCTCACACTTTTACTAATGTGAGCTGGCACAGATCACTTTGGGTAAGCAGGGCCGAGGTAGACCATATAAGAAATGTGGCTGTGCAAGACAGAGGAAGCAAACATGTAATAACCGCTCCCTCATGGTCCTTGTTTTATTAATTGCCTTGAGTTCCTAGCTAGTTTTCTATTGATAAAGAACATGCATGCCAAATAAATCCTCTCTTCTCCTAAGTTGTCACTGGCTGTTGTTACATCACTGTCAAGTGAAGCACACTAGGACAAGGTATAAGGAAAAGAAATAGGAAGGGGATCAGGAAGAGTGAGATTAGAGGGATGTATAATGGGAGTGACTGAACAAACCAAAGGGAATTAGTAGTAGCAGGGAAGAGGGGAAGGATGGATATCATTGTATATACATATATATATATATACATATTATTGAAGAAGCTAATATTTATGTCCAATATTATCCCTGAAAAATCCTTTAACTTGTACAACAATTACAAATTGATCAAAATGGTGCCTGTTGAATTAACATTGTAATTACATACCAAAAATATAATCATAAGAAGAAAGGAGGATATTTGGAATTTGGCTCATATATCTGTGAAGCGTATATTTTTAAAGTATACTGTGGTGCTCAACTTTGAGTGTGTGCACAACGCAGGAAATTTTCTAAAATGTTAACAGCTTTGCTAAATTCTCAAAACTTTTAATTATGTCTGATACAAGACCTGAAAACTTAAATTTTAGTAGCCATTTGAAGTGATTCTGATGTTTTTTAGTAAAGTGCCTTGTCAAAATTCAACACCTTATAGTATATTAAGTATCTCTGCACTTATTCCCTTTGTCAGTTTTATTTTGTTTCACCTCAGATTCATATGTACTTACAAGCAATGAAAAATTTCCCCACCTAAATAATGAGAACTCTTCATAGATGAGCTATCAGAAATCAATGAGTTTTTTTTTCAAAAAATACTTTATTGCTGCTAAATTGAATACTATTTAAAAACATTTGCTGGAAAGATTGAAGTAAATAATCTCATAGGCCACTAGATAACTTTAAAAATGTTAGAAACAGCTTTGCAAAGGTAATTTGACTCATATCTTTGAATAAACTCTGCTTATAATATTATGTTTATATTAATTATAGAAATATAACTACAACTCTATATTCATTAGTTACAAAAATATGTAGTTCAAATACTTATCCTTGTTTGAATGCAAAACACTTGAAATGATTTAATAAGGAGCAGTAAAACATGGTTGAAAGGTTTTTATACCACAAAGTCAAGGCTGACATCGTTATGGATATGAAAGATGAGGGGAATCATAAAGATATTAAAATTCTGTTATTGACACTTTATTTTGAGATGGACTTTAGAAATGTACCTCAAAGAAAAACTTTATTAAAGTCTAGAGGTCAATAGAGAAACACAGTTGGGAAAACATAATTAATCAATTTAAATATAGAATTTAAATGATCATACTAGAGGAGGTCATCTCTGGAGGGACTATTGGTAGAAAAAAAATGGGAGCCAAATTGATCCCTTAAGAGTAGTAATTAATTAGCACATAACTAGAATAGAAATAAATAGTAAAGACAAAGGTGGAGTTGATAGAGTCATAGGATCCAAGGTAAGAAAATATATTAGGAAACAAGGAGTTGTCTGTCATACCTAATACCATAAAAAAGTCAAATGAATCAAAATTAAGTGTTTCATGGCAAAATTGTATCACTAGTGAATTTAGGAATAGTAACTTTGTTCACAACTAAGAAAAATTTGAAGTCAGGGTCTGCAGATTTAGGAACAGAGAAGTAATTTTTTTTTAATTTATGCCAGAAAGGGATAAGAGCAAAGAGTAGATAATGGAAGAATGCTTCCCAGTGAGGGTGAGAGCATAAAGAATTTAAGGGCTAGAGAGGTGGCTCACTAGTTAAGAAAATTTGCTACCCTTAAAGAGGACTGGAGCTCAGTTTGCTGTTTCCATGTTGAACATGCCCAAACCTCCTGTAGTGGCATCTCTAGAAGATCTGATGTCTTCTTCGGGCTCATGTACTCACATATATGTATACATCGACACAGAGATATACATGTAAAAATAAAATGTACATGTAAAAATAAAATAAATTCTAATTTGAACTCATCAAACCCTGGGAAACTGGATGTGGAATTGTAGCAACCAGAGTAACAAAACTTATCTCTTAGTGTAGCAGGGAATTTTCATCTAGTCTCCGAAGAGCCATTTTACAATTTTAACAAGGCATTTGATTCATGACGGTGAGAGATATGTTGACACCAGTATGTCCCATGAGGACAGGCCTAAGTTTCTTCTATCCTTTGCTGCTGTGAAGTGATTTTTGTGATTGGAGTAAAAAAAAAAAATCAATCCATAAATGGCAAAAAATCACAGTACTACAAGCAGGAAAGGCAAAGTCATACCCAAAATTAGCATCTATTTCACTAACAAAAAAACATGGGCATGGGCAGATGAGTTAGCAATTAGGAGAACTTGCTTCTTGTGCAGAGAGGCTGAGTCAAGTGCCAATAGTAGTTCAGTTATCTGTAACTCAAATTCTAGGGACCCACCGCCCCCTGCTGGCTGTTGATGTTTAGTAGGTGGCTATGTATTGTAATGCTAAACTCTATACCAGGGGGTCTAGGCCTATGAGTGACTTCTCATGTTTATAGGTTTTTGTTGTGCATACCTTGTTTCTAGATTTCAACTATTGGTTAAAGCTAATACTGTAGTGATCACAGGTAGATGGGGGTGATGTGAGCTGGCACATGGAGTAGAGATACAGGGAGTAGGATGAAAAAAAAAAAAAAAAAGGCGAGAGGAAGCTATCATGAGGGGATATGGACCATGAGCACTTGTCCAGGAGAAATGGCGGCAAGTATCGAGTGCACAGATGGGAGATAGTCATGTCAGTAGTTCGAATAGTATAAATTAAGAGTTACCTCCAAAAATAATTGTCAAAGTCAAATAAAATAATTATAGTCTCATTTATTTATAAACTAGTCAGGGATATGCTTAATTTGGTTGTGCTACATCTGGCCTCTAAGGGAACTGGCCATGAGCATGCATACATGTATGCATTCAAAACACTCATACATATGAAAGTAAAGTAAAATAACTCTTTAGTAAAAACACTATCCCATGTGTGATGGAAGTGGTTTAATATAGTGAATCTGTCAGGAGATCCCTGGGTATTCATTCTGGGTTATAGTACTAATTCCAGATCTCATATCGATCTCTGCTTTCATCAGAACAATGTAGTAGAACAATGGTAGAGCAATGGCTGTATTCATTCAAAATATTTCAAGTCATGTCTCATGTTACTTATTCATATATGTAACCTATTCCATCACACAAAGAACCACACCATAAATTGAACTTATAAAACTGCTAAGCGACCTGTGCCAGCTAGATCTGTTTTACTTTGTCTGGAAGTTGATCATATAGTTTTTCCACAGAATCACTGGTGTAAACTGAGTGAGTTATGCTTCAGGAGTAGGAAAGTAGGAACTATGAGTTTTTGGACTATTTAATCAGTAGACTTTCTTGTGCCATCAGGTCTGCTATACTAACTATGCCCTCTGTGAGTTTAGCAGGATGGAGCTTGCTGTGAGCTGTGTATACTGCCAAATTTATACTTTATTGACTCAGGCAAAATCCATGCATTATGAGATCTCAATTATAACAGTCACGTGGCTAACTATTATTTTTAAGTTTTAATAGTAACATAAAAAGCTAAGATAAAAATTAATCAAAATTCCAAATAAAACAACTCAGTAGATAACCCTGTACAACTTTCATTATAATTTACATAGAGAGCACCATGCAAAGGCTCCTCTTTTCTACCACTCACAATTTAAGAATCACTGAATAGGCTTGATTATATAGCAGGAAAGCTTGTGTTACAACTGAATCTATTGCATGGCAATCTACTTTTCAGTATTCTACCAATTACAATCTTTTTATTCTTCCATTTACTTATGTATTTTCTGTGTATAGATGTTTTACTTGCATATATGTCTGTGTATCATATATATGTCTGCTATACATAGAAAGCACAAGAAAACATTTGATCTCTGGAGAATGGAGCTACATATATTAGTGAACCATTAAGTGGATGTTAAAAATTGAACCAAGACAATCTAGAAGAGCAGGCATTATGCTTAACTCCTGAGCTATCTCTCTAATTTCTAGTGGCTGATTTTTAATGTACTTATTAATACTTGCACACATATTCAAGTGATATGTTGCCTCCATATCCAAAAATACCCACAATGTACTGTGCCTCTTATTTCTAATAGGAGAAAGTGCTGGGTACAACATTTACATTCCACATAAAATAAATATTTTGATGTAGTCTATGTTATGGGCTGCTTTAAAATACCTTTTAAGTGGAAAGATTGAGATGTGTTATTGAAATGATATATTGACATACAAAAACGTTGCTATTAAGCATGAAGTAGTATTATTACTTGATAAATGAAAGCATTTGTCACTTGCTTTCACAAAAAATGAAATATAGAATGGTTTACGTATACAGAAATAAAAATCCATTTAGTTAATGGCTCTGGAGGTTCAATGGCATATGGTCGCATCAGCCTAGATTTGAAGACAGCTTTATTTATTTATTTATTTATTTATTTATTTATTTATTTATTTATTTATTTATGTATTCTGTGTCATTGTAGCAAAGGCAAGGTCAAGAACAAGTTTAAAAAACCAAATAAAAGGAGTCAAATTGTCAAGTGTGAGAATGCAGTGTCAGAAACAGAGAAGAGTGGATTTTTCTCTTTCTATAATATTAAAATTTATTGAACAGTAATAAGTACAAATTGAATGCAATATTCCAAGAATTCCCACTCTCCTCCATAACCTTATCTGAGTCAAACACTGGTGCTTTCATTCAAATTTTAATAGTTAATATTAACTCCTGAGATTGCACATTGCTCACCAGAGAGTAAATATGGGTACATGCTACAAAATGGTTACAACAGAGTTAGAGAGGCTATGGAAGAGTCTATGGAGTTTCCAATGGCTTGAGAAGCAATAGCTCAAACGAATGCAAAAAGAGTTTCTGTGGGAAAAAATATAACAAATCTAAGTTGGAAATGACCTGGGAACAATGCCCATGATGTTTCTATAGTCATGTTGCAGTGTTATAACTGAGCTACAGAAGTGGGGTATGGTCAAAGCTGTAGTGCTAGATCTGGATGAAGGAATATGTAAGGATGTGAGTGGTGGAGGAGGAAAATGAAAATGAACTGATGGGTCAGTCTCAGCAGTGTTGAGCTGAGCTTAACTGAAGCCCTTAGAAGAGTCAGCTTGTTCTCCCTGTCAATATCTTTTGTACACACTGGAGGATTTTAGATGATGTATCTTCAGAGACATTGCCACCAAAACATTAGGAGCTTTCATCTTTCTCTTCCTTCTTTTTTCTGGAAGGTTATTGCACTAATCCTTAAGCCTGGTATGTGTGATAATTCTCAGGCATGTTTTCCAGAAGTAATTTCATGCATTAATGTGCTCTACAGTCCAATTTATTATAAAATGGAATATCTCTGAGCAAGGCATAGTATAAAAAATAATGTTTTCCATAATAAGGAATAACTTAGGGTAGGGCACATTTTAATCTTAAAGGAGGAGAGGACAGAGGGCATTTTAAGAGACAATTACCCAGACTTTACAATGATAGACATTTTTCAGGCTTTTAATATTTGATTGAGGTTATTAATTACTTCCTGGCCTCTGCAGCAAGCAAAATGTGATGCATGCACAATATCTATTGACCTTTTCATTCCTTTGAGAAAACTGAAAGATTCCATGAACTGTCATCAAAATCATTATCATGTATCTCCAACAAATTAATGCAACCTCTTCGTAATATTCACCAACTGTAGTGAATTAAATTTTACGTGTGTGAGAATAGTCTACACTATCTGCTCATCTTCTAACTTAATTGGATTGCTGACCTATGTTTTTCAAAATACACAGTACTTTTATGTGTGTGTGTATGTGTGTGTGTGTGTATGTGTGTGTGTGTGTGTATATATATATATATATATATATATATATATAAATTTTAAACATTAATTCCCTTTCAAGTAATAAAAGTAAAGTAGATTATCAGGAAAAGGACAGATGAAAAGAATGTTATCAACCACCTTGACCTAATATTCATGAAACATCATATTCAATTCAAGATGTTATTAATTCAGCCAGATATTTAAGAAGAGAATAACCTCAGTTATATATAATCCCTTCTAGAAGCTAGAAGAATAAATACTCCTTTTATGAGTTTGGAATTAGCATAATACCAAAACTAAAGAATACAGACTAATTTTCACTCATCAACAAAGATGTAAATCCTTTAAGAAAAATGTTTAGTAAATCAACCCTAGTTATGTATGAGTGACAGTATATTATTATGTCAAGACAAGTTTTATCTCAGAAATACAAAGGTGATTAAACATTGCAATATTAAACAAATCGATATAATTTTCCATAATAATAGTCTAAATAAGAAAAATGTTCATATTAATAGATTCAGAATTCTACAAAATTCACTATCTTTTCATAGTAATTTGGAAAAAAAAAAAAAAAAAACTCCTGAAAAGAAACTGTGTCTACAGGTGACTGATTAGAATTTAAATACCAGGAAGATAATGGAATTTAACAGAACCAGAGCCTAATTGCTGCCCAGAATAGCTATCTCTTGGCCACCTATTAGTTCGCTGTGACAGAACTAAAATGATTTGAATAATATAAAGGGGATAACATTTGAAATGTAAATAATTAAAATAACCAATAATTTTTAAAAAAAAATAAAAAAACTATACATTTTTATGAGTTTGGAATTGTCATAATTTCAAAACTAAAGAATACAGAATAATTTTCACTCATCAACAAAGATGTACATCCTTTAAGAAAAATGGAATATCTTGACTTAGCAAACCCACTGGATTCAATCAACAAATATATCATCAAAGAGCATTTTAGACATATTGAAAACCCTCCCCCATTTTGCAGTGACCAACTCTTTGATGTACTCACTGGCATACTTATAATTAACCTGATTTATGAGTTTCTTTGTTCTGTAAAACCATATAATTTCGTGAAAATATTGCTATGCCATAACATGGAATTTGGGTTAGCCTATGTGGTTTCACAGATCATGGTCATTCAAAATGACTCCAGATTAGTCTCTTATTCATCTTATGATGAGAGCTGTGAATATAGCACTGGCAATAGGAACCACTACCATATCAGTGGTAGAAAATATTTTCTTTGGTTTATAGTGCTATCTATAAAATATCAGTAGTTCAACACTACTTTATTTTGAAACAGTGTGCTTTATCCTTCACATCTAAAAAAATCAAGTATATCCTCTTGGACCACTCCTAGTCAATATAATAGTGGGAGTCTTGCCCAGCCAAATAAATAAAGAAAAATAAATTAAATGCAAAGAAAGTACAACATAGCAAGTATTCACCTATTATATGAACATCTATGTAAAAAAAATTCAAATTGCTTCAACAAAAGAAATAAACCACCCAGTGGGACAAAGCAGTATGTTTGTAGTATCAGAGAACACATGATCAAGGTCTATATGCAAACTGTATATATTATAACAAATTAATGCAATTTGTAATAACAACAAAGGAATTAAGTATATATGTAAAATTATAACAAATTATGTACAAAACTAAAATCAGTGACCAAATCATAATAGACATTGAATGATAAGTTTTGTTTTCAAATGAGAAGTCAATAATTTTCAAGCATTCTCTACAACTTAGTGAATATAATTACCAGTTCCTAAGCAATATTATAGAAATCATTATTATCAATGACACCAAGTAGATTCTAAAATCATCAAATAAAAAACCCTTGTGAGGGAGAAGCTAACACAAACAAATGAAATATAATAATGAAGGCATATCTGAGGAACTAAGACACAGATTGAGGTATTCCTTTTCTGGAGTTCAAGACATACGAATGTGAATGAGAATTCTTTTTTTTTTTTTTAATTAGATATTTTCTTTATTTACATTTCAAATGTTACCCCCTTTCCTAATTTCCCCTCTGAAAATCCCCTATCCTGTCCCTCTCCCCCTGCTCACCAACCCACTCACTCCTGCTTCCTAGCCCTGGCATTCCCTATACTTGGACATATAACATTCACAGGACCAAGGACCTCTCCTCCCATTGATGAGTGACTAGGCCATCCTCTGCTACATGGTGAATGAAAATTTTTGAAAAAGTATATTTGCAAAAACTGATTAACTGATTAAAACTGCAAAACTCAACCAACTTCATTTTTTTAATATCTCATTTTGGGTGAAATCAAGCTAAAATCCAATTCCAGGAAGAAAAATTACAAAGTACATCTGAGCAAAGATCCTGTGGGTTCTTGGGAATAATTTGTTTTTTACCTATAATATGTAAAATATTTGTATTGGGAATATGCTGGGTATTTTTATTGTATACTTATAGTAATCATTCATTTGGAGAAAAATACTATGTAACCATATTGTAATTTTTTATATGGCTTGAAGGATTTCGCTGCTATATATAAGCTGTGGGACAGGAAAAAAAAAACATGCTATGGCAAACCACCCCCCTTACCAACAGCTAACATTATAACATTCAGGTTACAATAGCAGTACCAAGGTACATAGAGATAACCTAAGACATCCTGCAGAGAATAGATAGCCTGACCATCATGTTTGTCAGGTGGTTCTGCCCTCTAGTGAAGACCTCGAGAAGATAACCTCCACAAAAATGAACTTCACAATTAAAAATGAGGTATAGAACTAAACAGAGAATTTACAATAGAGGAATATGACTCTGAGATTCCACCTTACATAAATCAGAATGGCTAAGATAAAAAAAGAAAAACAAACAAACAAAACAAACTCATAGCACATGTTGTCAAGGAGTGAAGAATGTGGAGAAAGAGAAACACTCCTCCATTGCTGGTAGGATTGCAAACTGGTACAACCAATCTGGAAATCAATCTAGAGGTTCCTCAGAAAATTGGAAATATATCTATCTGAAGACTCAGCTATTCCACTCTTGAGCATATATTCAAGAGATGTCCCACCATATCACATGGGAACATGTTCCACTATGTTCATAGCAGCCTTATCTGATGTTGTGTCTGGCCAACAGATCACAGACCTGGGTTCTAGCCTGGACAGGCATTTTGGAAACCTGGAAGAGAAGAAGGGCTGGGCTGCGCGATATAAGGAAGGAACCAAGACAAGCTTTCTGTTCAAGGTTCAATTTTAATGTCAGCAAACACGCCGTAAAAAGAAAAGGGGAGGCCCATCCCTGGCCAAGCAAGTTCCTTAGAAGTAGATAGTTCAGCATTTTAGTGGGAACTCACAACTCAGTTCGCAGTTCGGTGTTAACTCCGGAAGATTCCTGGAAGAGAACCTGTTTGGCCTCTGGCAGGTTGGGCCTCAGGCAGGTAGTGGCACATCAAAGGAGCAGCACAGCAGGTGGCTCTGCTCAAGTGGCAGTGGATGGTCACAGCCAGCCTTGCTAGGCTGGAAGGAGGTAACAATCTGAGATAGGCAGAAGTTGAAAACAACCCAGATGTTCCACAAGGTTAGAATGGATACAGAAAATGTGGCTCATTTACACAATGGAATACTACTCAGCTATTAAGAATGAGGACATCCTGAGTTTTGCAGGAAAAAGGATCTAGAAAATATCATCCTAAGTGAGGCCACTCAGACCCAAAAGGATATTATGGTATGTACTCACTAATAGGTGGATATTACCCCCAAAAAGTACAAAATACTGAGGATACAATCCACAGGACTCAAGGAAGTCAACAAGCTGAAGAAGGGTCCAAATTTGCTGTAACCACAATAAAAATCTTAATCCACTAGGCGCAGGGAACTAACTCTGACTTTTGCAATGGTAAGAGTGTGAATGAGCTTGACTGAGAGCTCATAATAAAGACCCTTATGAGTTTTACACAGGAATTGGCTTCTAAGTGGTCTTGGGTATCTGCCACTTGGGTATAACAAAACTTCAGTGATTGTGGTTAAGTAGTAAATTTGCAGGAGCAGAGCCCATTGCAAATATATTGGGCTATATTTAGCCCTCTAAAGAGCCATTCCTTATCCAGACCTAACATACTAACTAGTGGATAAAGCTGAACGTAATATCCTGATAAATAAATGAAAATCTTTAGTGTGCATTAACATAATAAAACATTATTCTACAGTAGCACAAAGGTGAATCATACTTTCAGATAGCCTCTTAGACTCATAATTGGGATTCTTCTGCCTGTTTTAAATTTCCATTTGATGTTAACAACTATGCATTTGGAAGTTGCCTTCATTTAATATTTCTTTGTTCTGTTATGATAAAATCATAATGAAATTGTTTCTAGGCTGAAACCTGGAATTTGAGGTATCCTATATATTTCTTTCCAGACCATTGTCACACAGATTTTTATCCAAAATAAACTGGACCTTAATTTTATTTGGGGTCACAACTGTGCTTTTGTGCCACATAAATATCTTTAACTAGATCAACTGATGTTTTACAAAGCTCCATCACTTTGATAGTTAAATTTTTAGTTCTTTGGTATTTTAGTGTAGTCAGTTACCAGAAACCATAGGATCCTGAGATTTGAGGGAATGTTGATTCTCCATGTGCTGAGAAAGGAGCTTTCAGGAAGCAGAACTTTGCAATTACTCTAGTTTATCCAACAAGGTTCCTTGAAGAGCTGTAGCAGGAGATTGTGTAAATCAAACCCAGCCACCTGAAGGAACTCAGTAAACAGTGTCCCCAGATTTAGTCGGAACATTTTGAGGTAGAGAAAGACAGTGTTTCATAGCCCGTAAGAATAAATGCTCTGCCCTTGTTGAAAGTGGGCTAAATGACTCAGATGAGAATTGAGTAATTGAGATTAAAAAATCATACTTCTTGCAACATCTCAGACAAGAAGAGAATGTGTGTGTATTGGGGTGGGGACATCAACTATCCTTGAATGGAGAAAGAGCATCTATTGTTGTTGTTCTTTTTGTGTATATATATATATATATATAAATGATTCTGTATTGACTGGGTACCTATATGTTAAAAACTAATATAGATACATATTTTATTTTGCATTCGAAGTTTAAGCCAGGAATATCAACCTTAAATATAAAAAACAAAACCATGAATATTCTTGTAAAATATCAAAGATAAAAATCTATTCTACTTACCAAACAACCAAAAATTACCTCCCAATTAAGAGAAGCTTTAGTTTATTAATGTTAAAATCAATTTTACTTTTTGTAGGAAATAAACTGTCAATGACATGACCATACAAAGAAACCATTTCCAAGTACACTAATTGAGAACTATGTTAACTAGATTATGTCTCACTAAAATGTATGCAAAGATTGTAATTTTATATTTATATTATAGGACCTTTATTCATCATCAGTAAAATTACAAAACAGAAAGCAACAAATCTGTTAATCAGTAGAGCAGTTCATTAAAATTATAATTAAGTCAGATAATTGTCTAAGTCACATAAAACATAAAAAATAAAATGATAAACCTTTGATGTGGGCATGTACATAAATATGTCTATACCTAAACTCAAAAGGGTTTTTTAAAAAATAAATTTTCTTTATTCTTAAGAATTTCATACATATATACAATGATACTTATTAATATCTATCCCTCATTTCCTTATTTTCAGTACATCTATTTCCCATCTTTATTTCATCTCTTTTCATAATCTACTAAGTTCAATAAATGTTGCCTATCTGTGAAGGCCAATCTACTGGAGGATGGGAACAGCTACAACTGGTAATACCCTCAATGAAGTATGATGCTTTCTTCCACATCCCCACTCTTCCAGCAGCTACCATTTGCCTACAGCTCTTCAACTAACTATGAGATCCATATATCATCTCTCCACCTATCTAGGAATATTTGCTGGCTTAATCAGTACAGGTCTTATGCACTGTGAATTTATTAATAGAATAGAGAAGTTCTATCCAGTGGAAAACATTGTATAGCATCCCTTTCTATCCTCTGCCTCTCAACATTTCTGAACACAACAAACTTAATTTTTGATCAAATTTTAAACATTCTTTTTTCATCAAGAGACAGAACAATTCTTTCAAAGAATATTCATATTTCTTTTTTATTATGTATTTATTTCATTTACATTTCCAATGTTATCCCAAATGTCTCCCACATTCTCCCACACCCACTCCCCCACCCATCCACTCCCACTTCTTGGCACTGGTGTTCCCCTGTATTGAGGAATATAAAGTTTGCACGACCAATGGGCCTCTGTTTCCACTGATGGCCTACTAGGCCATCTTCTGATACATATGCAGCTAGAGACACGAGCTCCAGGGTTTACTGGTTAGTTCATATTGTTGTTCCACTTATAGGGTTGCAGATCCCCCCAGCTCCTTGGGTACTTTCTCTAGCTTCTCCATTGGGGGCCCTGTGATCCATCCAATATTCATATTTCTTACCAAAACCAAAAATTTCTTTATCCTGTGGACATACAACATAAACATTTTACTTTTATTATAATCAACTCTAACCATATGGTCTTAGATAAAATGAAGTTCATCAGCTATATAAATCTATATATTTGACCTGATTTCTCCTGAAAAATCATCACATTTTCACAAGAATTTGTCAATTTCATGGTAGATGTAATTCTGCTACAAAACTGTCATTCAGTACTGATTTTTCTCACTAAATACAATGAGATCATAGAATGTATTCTGTATGATTTAGTTTATTTTAAATTCATTAATGACTGTTGTTTTTTAAAAACAAGTATGTTGTCTAAGAAAATATAGAATTTCCAGGAAGTTGTTCTACAGATATCACTTGCTATCAAATGACATATAATGTTAGTTAATTATTTGATTACCTTCTTTTACTTTGGTTTACATTTTCTATACATTTTAGAAAGTGAAATAATGATATTTTGAAAGTTACTGTTGAATTTTATCCTATCAATTATTCATGTGTTTGATTCCAATATTTCAGAGTTATGATCTTTCAGAGTTTTCAAATGCATGCTATCTATGGCTCAAAGCTATTCCTCCAGTATGCTTTGAATTAGAACTGGTTGAAATCTATATCAAAAGTTGCAGATTTCTGTTAGTGCTTATGAGTTTATGAGTGTTATACATCCTGTATGGTTTAATATTGTATTATTAATAAATATTTTGGTTTACCTATAGTAATCATATCTCTTTGTAAATCCATTTAGTCTTTTATATATATATTATGTATTTTCCTCAATTACATTTCCAATACTATCCCAAAAGACCCCCAAATCCTCCCCCCCACTCCCCTACCCAGCCATTCCCACTTTTTGGCCCTGGCGTTCCCCTGTACTGGGGCATATAAAGTTTGCAATTCCAATGGGCCTCTCTTTGCAGTGATGGCTGATTAGGCCATCTCTTGATACATATGCAGCTAGAGTCAAGAGCTCTGGGGTACTGGTTAGTTCATAGTTCATAATGTTGTTCTACCTATAGGGTTGCAGATCCCTTTAGCTTCTTGGATATTTTCTCTACCTCCTCCATTGGGGGGCCCTGTGATCCATCCAATAGCTGACTGTGAGCTTCCAATTATGTGTTTGCTAGGTCCTGGAGTAGGCTCACTAGAGACTGCTATATCAGGGTCCTATCAGCACAATCTTGCTAGTGTATGCAGTGGTGTCAGCGTTTGGAGGATGATTATGGGATGGATCCCTTGATATGGCAGTCTCTAGATGGTCCATCCTTTTGTCTCAGCTCCAAACTTGTCTGTGTAACTCCTTCCATGGGTGTTTTATTCCCAATTCTAAGAAGGTGCACAGTGTCCACACTTTGGTCTTCATTCTTCTTGAGTTTCATGTGTTTTGCAAATTGTAACTTATATCTTGGGTATCCTAAGTTTCTGGGCTAATATCCACTTATCAGTGAGGACATATCATTTGAGTTCTTTTGTGATTGGGTTACCTCACTCAGGATAATGTCCTCCAGGTCCAACCATTTGCCTAGGAATTTTATAAATTAATTCTTTTTAATAGCTGAGTAGTACTCCATTGTGTAAATGTACCACATTTTTTGTATCCATTCCTCTGTTGAGGGGCATCTGGGTTCTTTACAGTTTCTGGCTATTATAAATAAGGCTGCTATGAACCCACAGTTCCAAAGAAACTTTCTTTTTAAAATTAAACTGTGTCTTTGATTCTAAAGTTTTTCTCAAAAGTATATTATTACTGTTAAACTCACTGAATCTGAAAAAAATATCTACATTCTAACTGGATTCCTTGATGAATTCATTGTAAATATAAAGATTTATGAATTTATATAATCTAATTCATTATTTTTTTTCTACTTTAAGTCTTTTGTAATTTTGTTACTCTATTGTTCTTTTGTTTCCTTTATATCAGTTCAATAAGGTTTATACTTTTTTTTATGTAAAAGCAAGAGGTTTATTTTCTGACATGTCGGGTTCCACCCACCCTAAATCAGTCCCTCCAGGTGAGTAATGAGAAGATGATGCTGAATGGCTACTACAAGCAGTTTTTATACTTTTTAGGGGAACAGATTACATAAGCAAGGTTACAGTTAAAATTGATGCCTAAGCATATTGACCTTTAAATCTATTGGCTAGTCAGTATAACATACATTTGAACTCTACCTGGAACTTTCCAGAAGGTCAGGTGACTATCAGTCAGTGCATTCTGAGATTGGTTTACTTTAGAATGCTCCTTTGGGTGAAGAATGGAACGTGGCATAGCCTTGAACCCTGACAGGAGAGGGAAGCTGTAAGGAGGGTGTGAGTCTGGAAAAAGCCCTTAGGGTTCCTCCTTCCTCTCTTTTTTCTTTACAAGCTCATGGAACTACATTCAGGGGTTTTGATTAACTAACTCATATTCTTCTGGTCCTGTCCTCAGGGTCTCATATTGTTGCTGTAGGACCATCAACTGCACTGCCACTATTCTCTCTTTTATGAAGGCTATAAATTTGTTCAATATGCATGCTCCAAATGTCAACAATAGCAGGAGAACAATTGGAGGTCCTAACAAGGTGGATAGGAGGGTGGTTAAACCAAGACTCATAAGCAGACCTGACTCTTGTTCCCTTTTTCTCTTCTGCTTGGCTAGCCAGTCCTTCTCACACCTTGGCCATTGAATCTTTAATTCCCCTGGAATGGTCTCCAATATGTGCTTTCCAATGTTTCATATCCCCAGGTAGGACAGAAAAAGTGTTTGCCCCCCCCCCAACACTGATGAGTCTGCTGTTGGCTTTTTCCATCTCTGGAGAACACATATAATGGGGATTTCTTGCAGGACACTCCTTAACTTTGGTGTACACACCCTAAGCCCCACACTCTAAGGCTGCTTCTGGGACATGGTTTAGATTCACAAGTCCCTTGTTCCCCATGTTTGGGCAATCCCTCCTCCTGTGTCTCTAGGTGGGGATATCTCAGGAGTCAAGGCCCACCACTAACTTACAGAGATCAAAGACAAGGTCCAGTCACCAGATATAAGACCGGTGTTTCTCTGTAGTGGACTAAACTACATACCCAGTGGCTGAGAGTAGTTGCCAAGTCACTTTGTTGGAGCTGCAGGAGGTTGCTGAGGCTCAGCGCCAGAAGATGCACCATAGCCATCTCATGGTTTCTTTGGTCTTGCAGAAGTGGGTTGCTGCTATCCAGTTGATATCATGCACTGGTGCTATTCTGACATGAGTTATGTGAACCCAGGCAGTTACACCCTCTACTTTAATGGAGGTAGGGATAGTCAAAAACACCAGGAAAGACCCTTTCCACTTTGCTTCCAATTGTTCAGCACAATGTCTCTTAACATATACCCAGTCTCCAACTTGTTACTCATGTGGAAACTTTGGGGTACCTGAATTATAGAGTCAATAAGTTTAGGCCACAATTCCTGGCAGCTGATCTGGAAAGCTTGCAATCAAGCCATAAGATCCTTGCCAGTCTGAAAAGTCATTCTGGGATCGTCAAGAGCCAGGATCAATGGAGTGAGGGACCCATACAGAATCTCAAAAAGGCTCAGGTTAAAATGATGGGGGCTGTTCCAGGCTCAGAACAGGGCCAGAGGAAGGAGCACTATACAGTCAGTGCCAGTCTCCAAGGCCAATTTAGCTAAGGACTCTTTTAGGGTTCTGTTCATTCTCTACCTGCACTGACTGACTTCTGGGGACAGTATGTACAATGGAGCTTCCAATTAGTCCCCAATATCTCTCCCAATCCCTTAAAACAGAACTATTGTACGATTCCAATTACCTTGGGCCCTTTGAACTTCCGGAAATTTTTTTCTAATATCTTCTTGGCTACCATGGTAGCTGTTTCCTGCGTGGTGGGAATACCCTCAACCCATTCAAAGAAAGTATCTGCAAATACTAGAAGGTATTTGTAACCATATTTTCCTGACTTAACTTCTGTAAAATCGACCTACCAAGATACTCCAGGCCGTTCTCCCCTAGCTCCTTTGCCATGTTTACTATTGGCCACATAAGCTTTCACTTGATGGCATACCTTACACTGTTTTACTATCTCTCTGGCCCAAAACCTGAAGTCCATTATATATACCTTAGATCCCTTAACTGCATAGACAAGCTTTTTATCTCCGAAATGAGTCCATCTGTGCATTTAGCCTAGTAAGTCTTTTGTTTGCTTTCTGGGGAGTATAGCTGTCCCTTCTTATGTCTGCCTTTGTCCTTCCTTCTCTAAGTAATAGTTTGTAGGGTGTCTAGCAGTCTGAATCCTTTCTTCTTCTGTATATTTTAAGTGAAGCTATCCCTTTGTCCAGTCCCATACACCAGTGGGTGTCTCTTTCAGGCTCATAACTAGAATAGGTTCTTGCATAGCCACTCCTCTAGCCACTTGATCTGCCTAAATATTGCCTCTGCCACTGAATTTCTTCACTTCTGATGTCCTGGGCAATGAATAATACTCAAAGTTGCAGGCTTCATCAGATCCAAGATTTCCTGTTTGTTTTTTTTTCCTTTCTTTCTTTCTTTCTTTCTTTCTTTTCTCTCTGATGTGAGCAGTCTTCTCTCTTGGTATATAGCCCAGTGGATGTGGGCTATGGCAAAACCATACTTGCAATACATGTAGATGTTATTTTTCTTGCCTGCCCCAAGTTCCAAGGTTTTGGTAAGATCAATTAGTTCTGCTTTCTGCACTGATATTCTGGGGGTGGTAGAGGTTCATCCCAGATGACATTTGTGCTATCCTCCATGGCAGCACCCACTCATCTCTGTCCTTCATGGAGAAAAGTGCTGCCATCTGTAAATCAGGCTCCTGGCAGTGGTCAGTCAAAAAGGTCTCTCCTCCACCCATGGGCTCTCCTTTTGGTCCAGTCAGTTGTGCCCTGTCAGGCAAGAAGGGTATCTTGGCCTCCATCTTTGAGAGTAAGTCTTGCCCCAACAGAGGGTAGGGACAGTCTGGGATAACCATAAGTGAATGAAATAACTGGGCCATCCTTTTCCACTGTTTTTCAGGTAGTCCTTGAATACATTTTGGTGCCAGTGGGTCCTTGGACCTAAGTTTTTTTTTTTTTTTTCCTTGGAACCAGCTTGGAGGAGTACCGAGTATTGAGACCCTGTGTCCACCAAGAATTTAATGGGTTTCCTCTCAACTCTCAGAGTTACCCTGGATTAAAGGAGGTGGTCCAAACCCAGTTTCCCCTAATCTCCTCAGAAAACTGGAAATAGATCCTACCTGAAGACTCAGCTATCTAACTCTTGAGAATATACTCAAAAGATGTCCCACCATGCCACAGTGGCAAGTGTTTCACTATGTTCATAGTGGACTTATTTAAGATATCCAAAAGCTGTAAAAAATCTAGAAGTCCTATAACAGAAGAGTGGATACTGAAAATGTGGTTCATTTGCACAATGGAATACTGCTCAGCTATTAAGAACAAGGACACCCTGAGTTTTTCAGGCAAATGGATGGATCTGGAAAATATAATCCTGAGTAAGGTAACTCAGACTCAAAGGACATGCATCATATGTACTCACTAATAAGTGGATATGAGCAAAAAAGAAAAAAAAAATCCAGATATCCAAGATATAGTCCACAGAACTCAAAATGTTCAACATGCTGAAGTGCCCATGTGAGGATGCCTGAGTACCACTTGGGAAGAAGAAGAAAGCAATCACAAGTGGGGAGGGAGGAAGGGACCTGGGGGGAGTGGATGCTGGGGGAGGAATATGGGACAGTGGAGATTCTGATCTGATATTGGGTGAGGGAACAGGCCTGAAGCCCTGAGGGCCAGCAGAAAGAATGAAAACAGGCAACCTTGTGAGGTAGGAGATTGGGAGGACCCTTCAGAATGCACTAGAACCCTGGAAGGTGAGAGACTCTCAGGACTCAAAGGGAGGGACCTTAGATGAAATGCCAGAGAGTAGGGAAAGGGAACTTTTATAGCTGACCTCTAGCAGGAAGACAATGTATCAAATGATGGAGAGAGGGGGCCATCACATAGTCACAACTGTGACCCATAATTGTTCCTGTATAAAAGAATTACAGTGATGGAAATGGAGAGGAGCATGAGGAAAAAAAGGTCCAGTGACAGGCCCAAAATGGGTTCCAGCTCACAGGGTGGCCCTAAGTTCTGACACTATTACTGAGTCTATGGAATGTTCACAAAAAGGGGCCTGTCATGACTGCCCTCTGAAAGACCCAACAAGCAGCTAAAATAATCAGATGTAGATATTTTCACCCAACCAATGTACAGAAGCTGCTGACCCCTGTGGTTGAAACAGGGAAAAGCTGGAAGAAGCTGAGGAAGAGGGTGACTGTAGGAGGATCAACAGTCTCAATTAACCTGTATCTCTAAGATCTCTCAGACACTGGACCTCCAAGCAGACAATATATACCACCTGGTATGAGGCCCCAACACCTATACAGCAGATACCTGTCCAGTCTGGGTTCATTCACTGAAGATATACCTAACCTTCAAGAGACTGGAGTACCCAGTGAGTTTAGAGATCTGGTAGGATGTGGGTGGGTATGAAGGCATCATCCTGGTGATAGGGGGCAGGGAGGAGGTATGGGATATTGAACTGTCAGAGGATGAACAGACAGGGGAATAAAATCTGGATTGTAAAAAAAAAAGTTAAATAAAAAGAAGGAATATAAAAAGTAAAGAAAGGAAATGGTTAGTATAAATTAACAATAGTTTTTCCCTGAATTTCTGTTCTGTTTAATATAATTTAAATGGAACAAGCTAAAAAAAAATGTGTACCTTACTTTCACAGAATATTGAGCAAATGATTTAGAAACAAAAAATTATGAACAAAATATATCACAAAATAAATAAAGTGATAAATAATTCTAATTACTTAAAAATTTCCACTGAAATTGTTTTTTTTTTCTCTTTTTCTAGAGAAGGAAATCTTGACCAAGAGAAAACAGTACTTAAGAGTCCTTTACATAACAGTTATTTACCCTTGAGATTCACTATAGATTTTTCCAATAGTGCCATATTTGGGCACTGAAATTCAAAATAAGCTCCATTACCACATGACTTGTCAATTGGCACTTTGAAGAGCCTTACTTTTCAGACATGTGGGGGTCTTTTGGGATAGCATTGGAAATGTAAATGAAATAAATACCTAAAAAAAAAGAGAGAGAAATTGGCATACAACAATATATTGATTGTGGTGTGGCAGAGAGGGAACTGCAGATACCCCTGAGATGTAGGGACCAGGTATTTCTTAAGTAGTGAAATCTAGTAATTCAAGGTTCTTTTCCTGTATGTGATTATTCTCTATGTTAATTATTTTCATTCTTAGTTTGATTGTACCTAGAGTATTATTATTTATATTTGTTAAGTAATCAAGGTAGTACTCAGGAGAATACTTTCAGTCTAAACAGGAAAAACAGGTCTTTGCTTCTAATTAGACCTTAAAAGGGAAGATATTCCTACTAATTCCCTTTTTAGTAAAATAATGATATTGAGACATTTTAAAACATTCATATTTTTAATTTACTTATAGTGTTCCATATTTAATGTCTATGTCACTAATTATTTTGCTTTCTAATAAGAGAATAAAAATTATTCCAAGGAAAATTTATGTCCAGATTTTATGATATCATAAAACAAATAGCTACAAGTCATTCTTTTTCACTATAAAAATTAATATATTTCCATTAATTTTTGCTATGGCTGATTCTCTGTTCTAGGTAAATTCTTGTTTTTCCTGAATTAGTGCAAAGATTTATAAGTATCCTGAGCAAAAGTTAAGTCATTAATTTCATAAATAGTATTAACACTATGTAAATTTTTACAGGTATTTTCTATGCTCTTAAAATTTTCTTCTTCCTGAATAATTGTGCAGGATATCAAACCAGAATGTAGTATGCCCTTGAGGTATTTGCTTAATTAATTTCTCATATATGTCAAGTACAGTGGAGGAGTACTTCAAAAAGTTTTCATTTTAAGTATCTACTACCTTACTAAACATGTTTGAAAATTAGTAGTCTAAGACAGAAAGTGAACACATTATTATATCTAAAGTCATGGCTGGACTAAATACATAATTCCTAGAAAGGTAAACACCTCAGGATGTATTAAACTTAGTGATGGGTACTATAAAACTTACAGTTTTCAGGCAGTTTTTCTTAGACATGCCTATTTCATTATTTCTTTTTTTTTCTTTTTTCTTTTTTTTAATATTTTTTATTACGTATTTTCCTCAATTACATTTCCAATGCTATCCCAAAAGTCCCCATACCCTCCCCCCCACTTCCCTACCCACCCATTCCCATTTTTTTAGCCCTGGCGTTCCCCTATACTGGGGCATATAAAGTTTGCGTTATTTCAAACTAATTTCTATACAGCTTTAGGGTCCTGTCCTGCTTGACTCTAATTTGACACATATTTGGACCCTGTTTGACTAATATTTTCTGATATTTAAGAATGTATATATGGCTCAATATTCTTCATGATAGTAGTAAGAGATTATAATATTCGCATTAAAATGGAGGGAACTATGATTAAAAAATTTCTATAATCCAATACCTATCTAAATACTTCAACATAGGTTTGGTACTGTAGTACATATCTAGATCCTAAGTAGATGGATGACAAGTTCCAGACATATACAGAATGACTATGTTTCCAAACATTCACAAACTAAGCAAGAGCAATGTTGACAAAAAACAAACAAACAAAAAACATTAAAAATATTGCCCAAGCAGGAAATCATATGGTCGAAGCTGCTAAAGTTGTACTATTTACTTAGACTGGAACATGGCCCCTTCTTTCAGTTACATCTCTACAGAAAGTTACAGCTTTCTGTCTTTCATAATTTATTTAACTGTTTAAGCTTGGCTGTCTTTGAACTTGTTTTTTGAACTGACCTTGAACTCTGAGATCTGCATGCCTCTGCCTTTTGAGAGCTAGGATTAAAGACAGGTATCAGGATGCCTGAACCTAAGCTTTTGTTTACGTGGAACTTGCTCTGTACCATGCTAGTCTGGAGCTCTGTGATCTGCTTGCCTCAGTTTCCTGTGATTAATGTCATATATCACCAAACCTGGACCTAAGCTTGTCTATAATTCATTTTTACAAGATCTTTATAAGCATGAAGACTATACCTCGATACTAGGATTGAATCACAGGAGTGCCATCTATTTCTGGATTGTAGTTCATTTCATATATAGTCTAGTTGTCAACAAAGAAAAGCCATCATATTCTATCATTTATCAATTTGACACACAGTTGTATCACTTTATGTCCAAATAAAAACAATAACCACATCATAATAATGCCAAACATGATATAACTATTCCTTGTTCAACTGTAAATATGTAAACAAAAAGCTTAGCTCAGTGTGATCTTGCTCAGAGCTCAACATTCCCTTAATTCCATCTGATATACTTAAACAGAGGATTTAGTTCCATTTCACTTCCTGGTGCCCCTTTAATCCTGGAACTATACATTCTGGTTTTAGTTGTTTATTTCTAAGCTTACTATGCTTGATCTAAAAGCTTTTTTATAAGAGTGAACTAGAGGATAGAGTCTGTGGGGCAAGTAGAACCATGTCACGAGACAGAAAAAACTGTTAAGGATTAAGGAACCCTTGCAATTTTCATAATTGAAAACAGAAGGCATTTGGATCTGCTCCTGACCATGTTCCTGTCCTAGGGCACGTGACCATGACACCCCACCAAAAAAAAAAAAAAACAAGAAAACTGGTCACGTAGTAAGTAGTCTAGATTTCTCCATGTTAATGAGGTATCTAGATGGTCCAGCCCTATGGGTTTAGCCAATAAACTTCCATTCCTGGACATTTCTTCCTGTAAAATGTATTTAATATCCGGTCTACACTAAGTATGTCATATGCACCCTTTTCACCATGAATAAATACTTTGGAAAATCAAAGACTATCTTACTCATCAAAAAAACACCATGAGGAGAAGCCCCTGTTTCCAAATCACTGGGCTTAAGTGTCCTGTAAAAGGCACCCCACCCACCCATCCCTTCTCAATACCTTATGTTTTCCAGCAGTATCTGGGGGCCTGGAAATTACAAAACTACAGCCTCATCGCCATCCTGAACCATTTATCACCAGGAGAAACAAAGACTGGGGCCCAATCGTAGGCTGTGTTCTGCCTCCACTAAACAGGTGTCAGCATTAAGTGAGACAGGGACCCCTGATGGTGATGTGGAAGAAACACAGCCTGGCAGCCTTGTGTTTTGTTTCTTTGAGTGGCGTTTACACACCCCAGCAGCAAGGTGAAACACAGACCCACAAGATTCCATATTGTCTATATTTGGATTTTTGAGATTTCCTTTTTCAAAGCAATTATACTAAATGTCTTCACTTCAATCTCAGGCAGACTCTTTGGACAAGGAGAAAGAGTAGCCATATTCTTCATCAAAATAGAAAAAGAATGATCTCTAGACAGTATACTAAAATTCTTCTCCTCTGAAACTACTTGATCTAGATCCCCAGAGTTCAAATCATCCTCAACAACAATGTCTTCCATATTTCTACTAGGAAGGCTCCGTAAGCCCATATAAAGAATTCCATTGCTTTCAATATACACAGTCATAAATTCCACATTGTTCCAATTTAAAAATAAAAATATAAAAAAGGAAAGCAAAAGGGAAAAAAAAAAAAGAAAATACCCCAGTCCCTGGTACCAGATTCTGTGTCAGGCTTTTATTATCATGAAGTGATACCAAGGCCAAAGCAATAAAGGCAAATATATAACTTCAATCTCTGTCTTACAGTTTCAGGCATTCATTCCATTATTATCATTGTAATTGTGGTGGGAAACATGTCATCATGCAAGCAGACTTGGTGCTGGGGAAGGACCTGAGAGTTCTACATCTTAATGTGAAGGCAACCATGTGGAAGCTTGGATTCCACATTAGGCAGAGCTTGAGAATAGGAAACCTCAAACCGCACCATCACAGTAATAAACATTCTCCAAGAAGGGGACACCTACTCCAACAAGGCCACTCATCCTAATAGTGCCATTCCCGTTCCCTATTGGACAATAATTCAAACACATGGATTAATGGAGGCTGAAACCATTTAAAGCCATCATAGTTGTGCCTCCAAAGTTAAAAAAAAAAAACAACAAACAAACCCACAAACAAAAAACAAAGACAACAACAACCAAAAAACCAAACCAAACACACATACACATATAAATATGAAGTATGTTGGCTAGCTTCTTCTGAGTATGAAACCTTCCCTGGAGTATGCTTAATATACCCAGAGTTATTCTACTAAAGAAAACTGATTTTTCAAAATGACTTTAGAAAAGCATTTGTGTGTGTGTGTGTGTGTGTGTGTGTGTGTGTGTGTAGACTTGGGCAGAGAAGTTCTAAAATAGCTCACTTGTCATCAAAGATGTTACAACCAGATGGAGAAACGTGTCTGTCTGTTGTCTAATACAGAGCCATGCTATGTACAAACAGGCAAGAAAAAACTAAGAGAAAGACTGCAATACCCCATGCTATGAAACACATTCACTAGAAGCTGGTAATAGTCTCAGCTTGACAGAGGACATAGGTCAGAGGAACATGTGTATTTCAAGTCAAATTGGCAAGCTGTTCTCTGTGTGATATAGGTAGAGTTTCTCTTGAAAATTGTATGCAAGAATTCTGCCAAATTTCATGTTGGGCAAAATTTGTATGTCCTGAGAATTAGGCAATTTGAGGAGTTGTAGTTCATGTCTGGGTCTATCATATACATGCCCACACTGCTATCAATTTTAGAGGGAACTTTAACTTGGAATGCTTCTTCCCTGATGGCTTCTGTTTACTATTCTTTATACCATTTCCTACAATTTTTATGGCTTCTTTTCTTTTCATTTCTTTCACTTATTCTCTATTCTGTTTTCTCCCTATATTAATTTCAAAGGGAAAAGAAAAGAAAAATGTATCTTGCTGGTAGAATTTTAATACATGAATTTCTATCATATATAAAAGAAAGAAAGGAACAAATCTCTCATTATGATTGCTACTCAGCCTAACAATTTTAAAACAGTAATGATTGAACTATTTTTTGAAATACTACTGATCATAATCTTTTACATAAATAACATTTTATTGGATAAGAAATAAACATAAAATTCTGTGCTTCTAAAATATCTTTGATTATTAAAGAACTATTTGAATATATGTTATAAATTTTGCTTTTAATTCCTCAGATGATGGGATAAAATGAGATCTGTACCCAATGTATGAGAACACAAAGCTTGTGATGAGCCCAGAGTGTTTCATTATGTGTTCTAACTATTCCTAGGCTTAAGCTTGGAAGCTTCTAGCCTCCTTACAATCTCATCTTCCAAGCTGACTGATTCAATCTGGTTTCTGTCTGCTTCTTACTGAATTTCTCTGCTTGACATCATATTAACTTTGGCAATGTATTCTAATCATATGTCTCCTTATTCTCTGATTTTTCCTTTCTTTACTTCTGTCTAACTTGTTCTCTCTTCCAACTGTCTCTGTAAAACAGTCCTGGTAAAACTCTCATACACACACAAAACACATTTTTCTCTCTCTCATTGCTCTTAACGAACCACCCTTTCCTGTACTGTTTTCTTTGTATTGGGCATATCCTATATCTGACTCATTCTGACATCTTTCTCTTTTTTCACTTTGTATGTCCCTCTATTGGATATAACTTTCAAACATGGCATCTTCTTTCTACAAACTAAACTTACCTACATTGTTATGGATTAAAATTCTGTAATAAGGATGTGGCTGTATATCAGAGAGATCAAAATATAATCTACATCCAGCTGAATTAAATAGATCTAAAATATATTTGGATGTGATCTTTTGCCAGAACAGCCATGTTGCTGGATTAAAATTCCTTCACAATATATAATTTCCAAACATTTAATAAATGAAGCCTAACAATAAAAAATGGTTCAGTGAAATGTTATAGAGGTGCTTGCCAAACTTACTAATCCTGCCATGTTTTTCCTCATGTTTTTCTTATGCCCAGCTGTAAAATTATTTGTGTTTTTCTTTCATAACTATCATTGATTTACAGAGTATCTGATATGGGACCCCTACAAAAGGGCCATTAGACTACTAAAGGGTTCTTATCCCACAGGTGTTTGAATATAATCACTGTGTTATAATTGAGTATATAGATGAAGAAATATTTTTGTTGTTATATTGGGTATCATGTACTGTGTAACCACAAAGCTCAAAATACCCCCTTGCATATATAAAATATCTCCCACTAAAGATGAGGTAATCTAAGGGACTATTTAAAGTGTAATGCTGCTTATTTAATCTCAAGTAATATTCTAAAATTACTGTAGCAGAAGCAAAGAAAAGCTACAAAGAAGTGTGTGATGTCTAATTTTGGTTTTAAATTCCTATTCTTATTTAATAGAAATCCTAAAATTGAAGAATTTCCTCAATTTGATTGGCTTGTGTGGCTCCTCCTCGTTCTTCTTTTTTTTTTTTAATTACTGTGAGGGGGTCAAGCCCACTATATGCAGTGCTAAACCCAGTCAGGTGATCTTGGCTTGTATTTAAACGCAGTCTAAGGAATCTCTGATAGCTGTAAGCAGGTTTGCAACAGCATCTCTGCGTTAGTTCCAATGCCCATATTCCTAACTTGAGCTACTGCCTTGGTTACCCTCATGACAGACTCGAACCTGTGCGATGATATAAACTCTTTCTTCCCCAAGTTGCTTTTAGTGTTTACTGAATCAGCTTGTGAGTAAAAATTAGTTAACGTGTTTTTGAAATGCCTAATGTGGAACATTATAATAGGATTAAGTGTTTAAAATTAATGGAAAAACATGGGCATTTCAGTAAGTAGAGAAAATATAAGTGAATATAAAGGCACAGAGAACTACCAGAACTAAGCTATTGCTAAAACTTAAAAGCTAAGATTAAGGAGGAAGATGAAGGAATAAGGTATACTCATACTTTCTTTAAAATTAGAATTCTAGGGCCTGAAGAGAAGCTTCAGCAGTGTTTGTTGCTCTTGGAGAGGACTGAGATTCAGTTTACAGCACTCATATGGTACATATAACACCTGTAACTTCAGTTCTAGGTGATCCTACATCTTCTGGCCTCTGTGGAACCAGGCACACATGTGGCATAGAGCCATCCATGCAAGCAATGTACCCACACACATAAAAGAGAAATAAATAATTCCAGAAATAATTAAGCTAGAATGTTATCCAAAATATAGAATCAACAAAGTTATGAGTATGAAATTTTTGTTTATCTATGTGTGTGCATGTGCATGTATGCATACAAATACTAGACCAAGAGTATAGTGTTGATTGTAAGGATATAATTAAGCAAAAGGATTAAGAGGTAGCACAAGAATATTACAGGTTCATTCAGCGTCACATTGAATACAATACTGAATTATTTATCATAAACTAAATTACATAATGTACAGTGATCAAATTTAAAATTCCACTATAAAAATCTTAGATCCTATATTTATAAAGTTGCTTCTAACTCATAAATATTATAGATAAGAAAACAAAAATAAATGCAGAAGATGTGGTACAAGCCTGCAAACCAATATGAGGATCAGAATTCAAGATCATTCTTAGGCTCAGAGAAATTTCCAAGCTATCCTTTGGGATGTATGAAAGTCTTCCTCAAAATAATTAAAAATAAATATAAACAATAATAAAAGATATTCATTTAAATTATGTAGAATGGCAATTTTGATCTGTTTATTGACATTTTCAAAAATTAAACTAATAATTTTAATAATTAATATGTAATTAGACAGGATATGAAAGCCATGCATATTTTAATAGAAAATATTTGGTTTTGTGAGCATGTGAAAGATTCACTGAGATTATTATTATTTCCTTTGAACTGACCATTATAATTGCATTCACATTAACATAATTAATATTTTGTATTAAATTAAGATTTATTTTACTTTCCAAATTTCATACAAAAAACCCTCTGAACTAATTGAAATAAAATATTATCTCATCTTGTTGATATTTTATGATAATCCTCAGACTGTAAAGGAGTACATAAACACAGGAATAGTTGTGCATGTTTGAAATACAAACACCTGGAAAACTGAGGTAAAAGCATAACACATTCCATGCTAGCTTGTGTTACATATAAATTTTAGGAATTGTGACTCAAAAACAAAGGAAAATTGAGTATGAAGGATAATTTAATGAATAAAAGTTTTAAAATATGGCAAATTCAATTCTCCTAAAAAAATCAAGATGTTTTCATTTTGTTGTCATATGTATTCACACTTTTGTGACTACCATTTGTGACTACTACACAGACCTATGTTCTTTTGCATGAAATTTGAGATTTTTATCTTATAATGTTCATATAGATTCATTATAAACCATATGCTATATTTTAGCTCTTAGCAAATCATTTTAGTTTTATGATAATTTTTTGAAAAATAAATGCCTTGTTTTAAAAGTTATTTCTGGATATATTGGACATATTGGTTACTTTGGTTAACTTGATTCAAACTAGAATCATGAGGGTAGAGGAACTTGAATTGAGGCAGAGCCTGTATAAGATTGGCATATGTTTGTGTGTGGTGGGGGGGTTGTACTTTCTTCATATTAATTAGTATAGGGTATTTAGTCCTAGATAACCATTCCCTTTATGATATTACTGTAGTCATTTTGAATAAATTCACATCCTGCTTAGCAGAAGGAAATATTTACATGGGTACCTATTTAGTGGGCCTCCTCACTTTCAAGTTACAACATAAATGTTAGGCAAGTCACCCCATAACAGTTGAATAACCCAAAAATGGGAACAGGAAAACTGTACCACAAAAACATAATTATAAGGATGTTCACTATCCCTAAATCATGATGTGTCAGGTAACTTGGCCGATATGTTGTGGTTTTCATGTTTAGAAAGTTGTGTTGTATTCTGGCTTATGGTTAAAGTCTCAGCTCCCAAATCTGACCTGAGTCCCTAAGTGATCAGTCCCAAGGTATGTGTTCAATTAAACTATACAAGTTTTATTGAGATCTCTGTCTATATTTTTGTGGGATGAGTTCTAAACCCCAATATAGGAGAATAAAGTCCATTGTGGGTATTCCAGGGCAGCTGTGCCTGGATTATATAAAAAATTTAGCTGGAGCAGCCAAAGAAACAATTCTCTGAGCAGCAGTATTCCTTTATTTAAAAAGAAAAAAATAAGAAATTGCATTTCATTTTTTTGTTGTCTTTATAGCTTTTCTTTCCAAATTTAATGAACTCTACCTTAGGATAAGATGAAAATTGTAGGTAGAATTTGTCCAACAGAAAAACTTTGTTCTCACTTTTTGGGCACTATGACAATAAAGGAAAGGATTGAAATAGTCTGGAACCCCAACAAAACTGCTGTAACATATAAGGGTCACATGGAGTCTGGATTCTGGTAAGCACTCTGGAGACAAGGTTGCCCAAGCACAGGTTTACCTCTGGCTGGAATACAGACATATACTTAGTACACACCTTTAATCCCAAACAATGTAGATAAGATTATTTTGTAGAAGGAAGCAGCCATGTTTGAAAGTAATCTTAGACTGAAGTGCAGAGAAAAGGACATATCAGCTTAGAACATATTGTCAGTTAGTATGAAGCCAGACAGAGCAATTCTGTCAAATTCTGTCAAAGCCAATTCTATCAGTTATCTTAGAGAGTTTGACTGAAAACAGTTGACTTGAACCAGACATCCAAAGTTCAGAAAGAACTAAAACTGGTTAGTCATTCAGAAGTAAACCTCCAAGGCAACTATATCTGACAAATAAAAATTACTTTTAGAGTAGAGTATTCCACTAACTATTCTATGTCTTCCTCTTTTAAAACATTTCCTCTCTACCTCTTTTAAACATTTCTTCTCTTCTTTCGAGTGTTATAATGGCTTTTGTGGCTTCATAGATCCCATTGTGTTAGTGTGTGTGTGTATGTGTGTGTGTGTGTGTACGTGTGTGTGTGTGTGTGTGTGTGTGTGTGTATGTGTATGCTTAAATCTAGATACCATATATAAGAGGAAACACATCATATTTCTTTTCTAGTATGGTTTATTTCAACATAACCTGCACTTGTATCCAGTACCTATGAATATACCTGTATAAAAGAAACCAATGTGAAAGAGTTACATTCAGAGAGTTTCTCACAGTAAGGATACATTAAAGAGACACCTATATAAAGGAGGTAGTATTACTCAACAATTAAAAACAATGAATTCATGAAATTCTTAGGCAAATGGATGCATCTGGAGGATATCATCCTGAGTGACGTAACCCAATCACAAAAGAACACACATGATATGCACTCACTGATAAGTGGATATTAGCCCAGAAACTTAGAATATCCAAGATACAATTTGCAAAACACATGAAACTCCAGAAGAAGGAAGACCAAAGTATGGATACTTCGCACCTTCTTAGAATGGGGAACAAAATACTCATAGAAGGAGTTACAGAGATGAAGTTTTTAACAGGGACAATGTGGAGGACTACAAATGGGATGTTATGTAGAGAGGACATAAATAGGGCATAGTAGCTAATTTCTATCATACACAAAGGCACCTTGAATTTCTACACCTATATAACTTCTTTGTTTTTATTTCAAATATCTATAGATGTCACATGAATATTCACATGATTTTTGGCTATTTTGGCCAATTGTAAATCATATATGTGTTTTATGTGTTTTATTTATAATAAAATGATATTCATGTTATGTTTTAAATTTCATTTCATTTTTATATACTCTGAGTAACAATATTTTTAATAAGAAGTCAGATTTTTTATTATACTTTAATTCTTCATAAAAGAAGTAGCAGAAATTCAGGGTTGATTTTAAAACTCAGAGAATCAACATGTTAAATATTTGTTTATTTTATTTGTATGTGTTTGACTGAGTGTATGTATGTGCACCACAAATATTTAGATACACACAGAAGCCAGAAGATGTAATCTGCCAACAATAATGGCTCCATGATAATCAGAGACAGCATGAGTCCAGGAGATGAGGATGTGGTTATTGTCTCAAGAAAATGGTAGAATGCCATGACCTTCAGGACAGTCCTTATGGTTGTGGGAAAGAACTTTGAAAATTGTGAGCTCAAAAACACATAATTTCTCAACTATGTAAAATATAAGGGTATAATATGAATTATATTATGGACTTCACAGACTTTGAACAGAAGCAACTGTACTATGAGGCATCTTGACAGAAAGATAAAAAGACATTCATATTCCTTAGTTCAAGGTTAGCCTAGGACAGAGGGAATTTAGGTCTAGGACCAGGCATGGTAGAAATGGTAATGTGGGTATGTGTGGGGTCCCACCCAGCTAACTTTTTGTTTATACTTAACAAAGGCAGGCAGATCTCTGAATATTTCTGAAATGATAAAAAATGTACTTGCTGTATCTTTCTAATAATGAAGGGGCTAGGGTCACAGAATGCTGATTCATGGGATAATCCAAAGGGAACCTGGGGTAATAACTAAATTTATATGTAAATAAAAGATTGGAAATCTGTCTCGAGAAAACACACACAGTCACACACACAGAGACAGATAGACAGAGAGACAAAATGACAGAGACAGAGAGACAGAGATAGAGACAGAGAAAATCAGAAACCTGTCTCAAACAGAACATTGCTGTCACCTTGTTACCCACTATGTGACCTCAAGTTGTTTGTTTTGCTGCTCTCAAACATCCCTTTCTCAGAACCCCTCTCCAAGCTGAGGCTGATCCTTGGCACTATTTATTTCAAAGAGACAAAATTTAGAAGTACATCTCATATTTCCTTTCACCTCTTAATTCAGATTTTAACAACTCATAAGTATGCTATTCATCCTGTACTCCTTGCCTGTTTGACTACTTTAATTTCAAAAGCTCTTCACTACAAAAAGAGTATGCAAAATGACTATCAATACAAATCTCCTTAGAAAGTAGCTAATTTCTTCAGTAAGTGAATAAAATTGATCTCTGTATGCCTGTTTATCTTTATTGCATCAATTATTTTGAAACTTTTAGTTTCTGAGGACATAAATTGTACTTAACTATTTCTCTGATATTCTTTGAAGGCAAACTTTAAAGTACCCTTAATTTCTCTGTACATGAGTACCAAATTATAAAGCATAAAATGGATAAACCACAGTGATATGAGAATTCTAAAATGGCTGAATGATTCTCCATGACTACTTCCTTGCTCCATTTTTTGACCTCTCTAAATCCAGACTAACTTATTTTATTAGCAAAAAATGTAGTTAAGAAAGAGAAGTTAGTGGTGTGCAGATGTAATTCAAGTGTTCAGCAATTATAGACAGGAGAATTAGAAATCTAGGGCCATTGTCAACTACACATCAAGTCCAGGAATACCTTGCTATATGAGATTCTAACGCAAGGAACAAAATGGAAGCCTAAGCAAATGCTGGTTAATATTTTTGTCATATTAATGACTTAGGCAAAATTAGCTAAAATTAAATTGTGTCATTTTACTCTTTGTCAATTATGTATTTCTGTAGCAGGCTATAGAGTATAGTACTTTCAGTGATATATTATACATATCATTATATACTATTTTATTTATATAATTATATATGCAAATATATATATATATACATATATAATTTTTAAAGAACAGTTTTGCTTGTTAGTATTGCACAGGTCTGACTGATGTATATATTAAGGTCAGAGAGCAACTGAAGAGTTGAATTTTCTCCTTCTACCTTTAGTGGATTCCAGAGATCAAATTTAGATCAGGCTAGGGTAGATGTTACTGTTAACTGTTTAGTCATTTATTCACAATCCAATGGCAGAGCAGAGCATTTTCAGTTTCTCAAAAGGTTACTCTGAGGTTACCCTTCAACTTACTTTGCTTACCAGGCTGGACCGAAACACACTGAGATATCTATCTCCACAGCAGGGAATAAAAAGCGTGCAAGACCACATGCAGACTGGATTTAGAAAAAATTAAAATAAAAATTATACATATTTGAAAAGCTGTATGAGCCGGGCGTGGTGGCGCACGCCTTTAATCCCAGCACTTGGGAGGCAGAGGCAGGCAGATTTCTGAGTTTGAGTCCAGCCTGGTCTACAAAGTGCGTTCCAGGACAGCCAGGGCTACACAGAGAAACCCTGTCTCTAAAAAACAAAAAACCAACCAACCAAACAAACAAAAAAAATAAAACAAAACAAAACAAAAAATTAAAAAAAACAAAAAAACAAAAAACAAAATGAAAAGCTATATGTTTGTAATTTTATATTGTTTGCAGATACATTGAAATGTGACATATCTATTAACCCATATAATCATTGACTTAAGTGTTTTATGTCAGTTAAAACAAGTTGAAAATAAAATACCCTAGTACAATTTATAAAATCAATAAACAGTTCACTAACATTAATTTTTATGTTTGTAAAATTTCACATTTGTTTTAATCCATATAACAAATATAGATATGTTTTCAATGTAGCCATGAGACAGCAATAAAAGCTGAAATGGAAGGAGCTGTATAATGTATCAATAGGTAGAGGAAAGAGACAGAAACTACAACAATGGAATCAAACACTGCAACATGCACTCAAAATAAATAAAAAGCTATTCACTCACCAAATTCCATTAAGGGCATAATTTATTTATGACATCAGAACTCTCATTTTTTTATTGTATCTAGAAATTCCAGATTATACAAGCAGATATTCATTAATCCAATCAAGTGGACAGTAAACACAATCTACCAAAAATAAATAAATAAATAAATAAATAAATAAATAAATAAATAAATAAATATTTAAAAAATGCCAAGTACTGCAGAGTCAGCTCTGTCAATAAAATTCTTGCTATGCAAGCATGAAAACCTGAATTGGTTGATCCTCAGTAGTCATAAAAGCCAGGGCATAGTGATACATGCCTAGAATTTTACTGATAAGGAGTCAGAGAACAGAGGATTTCAGTGGCTTGGAGTATCCAGTGTGTGTGTGTGTGTGTGTGTGTGTGTGTGTGTGTGTGTGTGTGTGTGTGTGAATATGTTTATGGTGCAAGGGACTGAACCCAGAACATTGCCTTGGTTACAAATGCCATTAGCCTCTGAGACATCTCACCAGTCCTGTGTGTTTTTGTCCATTATAAATATAAGCTTATAATTCTATAAGTGTTTAAAGTTTTTTCTTATTAATTCACAAATACTTTTAATTTAGATGAAGTTAATTTTGTTTTCTGTTATCTTTCCTCCATGTTTTTTTTCTCTATGTTTTGTTGGGTATTTATTACATTTACATTTCCAGTGCTATCCCAAAAGTCGCCCACATGCTCCCCCACCAACTCCCTCACCCACCCACTCTCACTTCTTGGCTCTGGCGTTCCCCTGTACTGAGGCATATAAACTTTGCATGACCAATGGGCCTCTGTTTCCACTGATGGCCCACTAGGCCATCTTCTGATTCTTATGTAGCTAGAGACATGAGCTCCTGGGGGGATACTGGTTAGTTCATATTGTTGTTCCACTTATAGGATTGCAGATCCCTTTAGCTCCTTGGGTACTTTCTCTAGCTCCTCCATTGGGGGCCCTGTGATCCATCCAATAGCTGACTGTGAGCATCCACTTCTGTGTTTGCTAGGCCCCAGCATAGTCTCACAAGAGACAGCTATATCTGGGTCCTTTCAGCAAAATCTTGCTAGTGTATGCAAAGGTGTCAGCGTTTGGAAGCTGATTATGGGATGGATCCCCGGATATGGCAGTCTTTAGATGGTCCATTCTTTCGTCTCAACTCCAAACTTTGTCCCTGTAACTCCTTCCATGGGTGTTTTTTTTCCCAATTCTAAGAAGGGGCAATGTGTCCACACTTTGGTCTTCACTCTTCTTGAGTTTCATGCATTTAGCAAATTGTGTCTTATATCTTGGGTATTCTAAGTTTCTGGGATAATATCCACTTATCAGTGAGTACATATTGTGTGAGTTCTTTTGTGATTGGGTTACCTCACTCAGGATCATGCCCTCCAGGTCCATCCATTTGCCTAGGAATTTCATAAATTCATTCTTTTTAATAGCTGAGTAGTACTTCATTGTGTAAATGTACTAAATTTTCTGTATCCATTCCTCTGTTGAGGGGCATCTGGGTTCTTTCCAGCTTCTGACTATTATAAATAAGGCTGCTATGAACAGAGTGGAGCATGTGTTTTTTATATTATCTGAGATGCCATGCTGAATTCAAGGTAAAGAGCATTAAATGAGTTGTATAATTATTTCTGATATTTGGGATATTTATACATTCTGAGTTAACTTTTAGTCAAATTGTCTCTCTGCTTTTGGTTTTAAAATAAGGGGTTATTTCCATTCTTCACTCATGGAACATGTGAACTCTGTAACCATGAATAGTGCTGCCTTTAAACATCTGTGTACAAATACTATGTGAAATTATGGTTTCATTTCCATTTAGTATTTACATTGAATTGTAATTGTTGTGTTATGTAAAATTCTGTTTAATTTATATAGGAAAAATGGCAATTTTCTCAGTTGTCTGATATATTTGAAATCTATGCAGACTCTACTTTTTCACAACTATACTGATATATCTTCATTTAAAAATGATAACCCTAGTGCACGGCAAATGCAGTCTTACTCAGCTCTATTTTGCATTTTCCTAATGACAAAGTATGTGGTATTACTGAAGTGAGGTGACAGCTCATTGTGTATTGTTTACATCCCCTCATCATCAAATGATGACTTACTCTTTTCCCTATCACATATACCTCTTATCTATGTTATTTTGTCTATGTACGGAAATGTTTATTCATAGCCTTTTTTAACCTTTTCGTTTTATATTTAGGATATTGATTTTTCTTGCTCTTGAGTCTTGAACAGACACAATATTTTTTGCAGGTTAATCTTTTTATCAAATCAACATGTTTCAAATATTTTCCCATTCCTTCAGCTTACAGGGTATTGAACATTCATTCTTTGAGCAGTTCATAACACTAGTATTTGTGTCTAAATTAATTGCTACAGTATCTCACGACATGGTAAAATAGAAGTCCAAGGATCTCCTTGACTTAATACATATTGTCTCCTTTCTCCATCTGTACTTGCAATCTAATGTCCCATAAGTACTTAGACTTAATTACAGCACTCAGCACATTGACTTACTTCTTTACTTATTGATTTAGAAGCATCCATGAATAAGCCGATAAAAGAATTGACTTCCAAGTCAATACATTTTGTCTTCTGTCAGAAGCACTTTTTTTCCTTTTAAATTAAGCCTTATGGATCAGTAGAGCATGTGATTGTAGGGACAAGAAGTCAAATTTTGATACCATAGCATTATAAATAACAATGAGAAACTCTACTTTTATTACTACTACTTAATTCCTAGATCAGAGAATACTTATATCCATGGAGAATACTCCTTATAGTAGCAAAGCAGTAACAAACTTACAAGAAACTTCAAAAGGGTATTTTAACATTTTGTCAAGCTTGGTGCTGCAGAATGGAAATGAGCCAATTTCACATAGTTGGGCTCATTGCGTCATTTCCTTTACTGTATTTTATGATTCTAAGTCTAAAGAAGCAATCCATGAAATATTAAGAAACCGTACAAGGTTTTCTGTATATTCATGTACTTTCATGAATGGTAGTTTGGGCAGAGACATTATGTTGAAAACTACTGTAGTAAAATCAATGCAAATATTTAATTACTAATAGTTTTTTGTCTGATTGATTTTTTAGATTTCTAGATAAAGAATTTGTGGCTAGTATGGTTATTTACATTAGTCTTTTGATAGCATGCAAAGTACCTTTCTGTATTAAAGATAGTGGAACATAAGGAGTAAAGGCTCTATGTAAGAACCAGCTCAACCTCTCCATGTTTATTATAGGTATTTTCTTCAGCAACTGCCATGAGATTGTACACAGCAACATGTAGTCTTGGCAACAGCCTAGGTTATTTTGGATTTCTCATGAGACTTTTGGGCCAATAACTCAGTTAAATTTAACTCAGTACATATACTAGAAGCTCCATTTGTTGGCAAAAGATAGCCAGTTTTGATTGTGCCTCCCCCATTATTGTACAAAATATATATATATTTTTTTCTCCTTTCATATATATATATATATATATATATATTCATTTTCTATTTGTATTAGGTTTCCATACCAACCCCCAAGTGCTATCCCAGTATTTGCTCCCACAACCCCCTCACCTAATTCCTATTGCCTCAGGCTTTTCCACTCCTGCCTAATAAAACCTCGGAGGCTCAATATTATCTGCAAATGCCTAGACCACATAGCTTATAGGCTATATCCCTGCAAAACTCTTATTACCCCCCCTTTTTTTTAAACCTGAGCTCAGCTACATGACTGGTTTCCACTCTCTGACTTGTTACGTCTCTCTCCTCTGTGTTCCAGTCCAAAATTTCTTCTCCCACCTAACTGTCTTCCAACCAGAAGTCCCAAGCTCAAAGTCCTGTCCTCTAATCCTGTATCAGCTTATTGTCCTTTACACTTTTATTGACAGGTGATTCTTCCACACAGTACACAGGAGTTTGTCCATAATTTCCTCCATGTAGTCCAATAAAAAGCTCTTTCTCTAACATCAATAAGCTATATACAATAAAAACAATTATGAAAACTACCAGGTTAGAATTCCACTCACAATGTTCAGTCCATGTGCATTTGGTAACCTTGAATAAAGTATTTTGCTATTTATCTTATCTTTTGGGGCCTAAAATTCTGTAGTTAAATATTTTCCAATCATAACTTGCATCAACCTATAAATATTATTTTACACCTTAAACTTTTAAAATTAAAAAAATTCCTTAAGATTAATTGTGAAACATAAGATTATACAAGCACAAGAGACTAATGGTGACCAAAACTACCCATAGCATAATGCAAAATACATTCATTCCAAATTCAAAAGTCACTGTAATCTATACCAATCTCAAAAGTGTTAAAATTCCAAAGTTCAAAGTCTCTTCTGAGATGCATGTAATGGCTTAACTTAATATTTTATAAAATCAAAATTCAAAAATAAAGATAACATACTTTCACCATCACAGGATATCTATTACCACTTCACAGCATCATATTAATAGAATATTGAACCAAAAAGCAAGACCAAATAACAGTAACTTCCAAACTCTTCATCTCCATGACTAATGTTCAAATCATTGTAGCTTTGTTGCCTGCAACAGTTCTTTCTCTTGGGCAGTTAGCAGCTTTCTTTGACTGGTATCCCATGGGTCTGGTATCTCTAACATCTTGAGGACTCCAAGGCAACTTCAATTTCACAGCTTCTTGTTCCAATGTCTTCAACATACACATGATATTCTGGGCAATTTCAAAGGGCTTGGGCAAATTCTCCAGCTCTACTCTCTCTAGCACTCCAGGCTCTAGTTGACTCCACTCCACTGCTGCTACTCTTATTGGTGGTCATTCCATGGTACTAGCATCCCCAATATTCTGGGGTCTTGCACTATAACTAGGCTTCACCAATAGCATTTCATAGGCTTTCTTTATGATGTCACCCTTTCAAATTCATTGCATGTACCCTTTATTCATGGGCTGTCAACTTCAAATGAGGATGAAACTTCAGTAATGGCATTTCCTGATATCTCACAGTTCCAAGGTTCAGCTCTTCTCCATGAACTCTTCATGTACTCAAAACCAGAATGAGATTGGTGATTTTTATATAATACCAAGTTTGTGTGCCAACATGATGTTTATCTCTGGAACACAGGTTCTGTCTCCTGGAATTAAACACCTATACCACAGTGTCTGGTCCTAAGCATTTCTTTAATTCCCTTTTACACAACCTTTATAAGCATGACTACTATGCCTCAAATTATGACAGTAGGTGTGCCCTTACTTTCTTGAATTTAGGTTATCCCAGATATAGGCTTTGATTTTTCTAGTTGTTTTTCAGAATAGACTTTTTTTCATGGACAGGAAACAAATCGCTCATGGATTTTTTTTTTTTTATTAAGATGCCTTTTATTGCAAGTTCACTATAGCATAATATTTGAGTACTCTTTTCTGTGTTTTGATTCTTTTGTCAATGGGGAACCAACACAAATTCCACTTTTAATCTGTAATGTAAAAGTCTAACTGAAGACTTCATATTTTACAAAAATAGTCTCAAGTGATATTTCACTAAAACAAAGAAAGAATATTAAAAGCAATAAGTGAAAAAGGTCAAGTAACAAATAAAGGCAGGCCTATTATAACTACACCAGACTTCTCACCAGAGACAATGAAAATCATAAAAAAAAAAACCCAGTTTTTATGATTTTTTTGGTTGGGCTTTGAGTAAAGCCCCTTAGGATTTGCCTTAGATATCTTTGGATGATCTCCATGCATGAGCCTTATGGATGATCCTTCTACATCTTTATTTTACAAAGGAAACATCCTTTATGAATTATTATTATAGAAGCCTGTATCATCAGAAATTGTTTGTTTATAGTCCTTTAAGGGATGTACTGAATTTTCATAGACATATCAATGGGCATTTGAAACTTAGGTTATCTTTAAAATTATTCAGCGCGGCCAGGCGTGGTGGCACACACCTTTAATCCTATCACTCGGGAGGTAGAAGCAGGCAGATTTATGAGTTCAAGGCCAGCCTGGTCTACAAAGTGAGTTCGAGGACAGCCAGGGCTATACAGAGAAACCGTGTCTCAAAAAAAAAAAAAAAGAAATATATATATATATATATATATATATATATATATATATATATATATATTCAGCTCAACCCCATTATTCAACCTTGTCCCAAGCACTTATAGATCTTTGTACAATGTTCTAGGCTGATATCATGAAGGATAATCTGTATTCTTAATTCAGAATATAGAACTTTACATAGTACTTGATCCTTTACAATATCAATGAGTCTGGTTTTCCTTTGATTAAAGCCTCATCTTTATATAGTGTTGGACATTGTAATTGAGCTCCAGACTTTAAGATTTCTGCGATCTAATCTCTCCAATCTTTTGGGATTATTCAATTATTGAATATTTGTTTTATATAGATTGGATACATGCCATAAATTGTTACTCCTTCCTTAAATCTTTTTAAATCTTATATCTCTATAGGTTGCCATCTGAATTCTTGATAACCCTATGGATTTATTTCATTTCCATCTAATTTTATGAATAAGATTGGAAAATTATTTTAAGTTTTATAACAGATATAGACTGTCTTTTGGCAGTTTTGTTAAATGGTTCCCCAACTATGTCTTAACTTAATATCTTTTTATTCTAACCTGAGTTCAACTCCATGGCTTGTTTCCTCTCCTCATCTTCCTATGTATGTCTCTTCCAACTTCCAGTCCCAATTTCTTCTCCTACCTGTCTTCCAGCTGGAAGTTCCAACCAGAAGTTCCAACCAGAAGTCCTTCTTGCTCTTCTAGTTCTTGTTCTTGTTCTTGTTCTTGTTCTTGTTCTTGTTCTTGTTCTTGTTCTTGTTCTTGTTCTTGTTCTTGTTCTTGTTCTTGTTCTTGTTCTTGTTCTTGTTCTTGTTCTTGTTCTTGTTCTTGTTCTTGTTCTTGTTCTTGTTCTTCTTGTTCTTCTTGTTCTTCTTGTTCTTCTTGTTCTTCTTGTTCTTCTTGTTCTTCTTGTTCTTCTTGTTCTTCTTGTTCTTGTTCTTCTTCTTCTTCTTGTTCTTCTTCTTCTTCTTCTTCTTCTTTTTTTTGTTTGTTTTTTGTTTGTTTTTTGAGATAGGATTTCTCTGTATAGCCCTGGCTGTCCTGGAACTCAGACCACCAAAAAAACAAAAATACACTTTTCTGTATTCAATCATATGAAACTTTCAGTCACTTACTAAATTCCATAATTAGCATACATAAATGAAAACTATGTTTATCCAAACAGATCAATCAGACATATCTTCATAAAAAATATGGAAAGGACTTCTTAGTAGTCTTTATCCCCATTGAATTTCTAAATTTTTACTGACAAGAAAGTAAGTGTACCTTTGTTAAGTGGATTTATTCACCTTCTGACATGTTCTACCAATAAGTCTAAAGGTGTGGATATTGCACTTTAATCAACAGCTGTAACTACTATGGTATTGCATACTAATTTCTGACAAAGGTATAGTATATCAGTTACACCTGAAAGTGAAGCAGTCACTGTTTTCTTGTTTGTTTGTTTGTTTTGTTTTTTTCCAAATTAAAAGAAAAATCTAGTATTGTTACCCTTCACTGTAGAAAGTAAAGCACTTACCACATCAGTATTGGCATACCTGAAGCTGACTCTGTGTTAATTTGTAAAACCAGTGAAACAAAAACATGTATACAATAACTGTATGCCCAAATCTAGGTTAATCATATCATTTAATTTCTATTAAATCCGATTTTCTAACACTCAAATGTTCGATACCTGCTCAATATATCAGTGAATCTTATTAGTTGAATGGTGATGGCTTGAATCTGTTGTTTGCCTTTTTGTCTTGTTTACAGTGCCCTTTGCCTTACAGAAGCTTTGCATTTTTTTGAGGTCCCATTTGTCAATTCTTGATCTTAGAGCACAAGCCATTGCTGTGCAGGAATTTTTCCCCTATGCCTATGTCTTTGAGGCTTTCCCCCACTTTCTCCTCTATAAGTTTCAGTGTCTCTGGTTTCATGTTGAGTTCCTTGATCCACTTAGACCTAAGATTTGTACAAGGAGATAATAATGAATCAATTCCCATTCTTCTACATGCTAATCACAAGTTGAGCCAGCACCATTTGTGGAAGATGCTGTCTTCTTTTCACTGGATGGTTTTAGCTCCTTTGTCAAAGATCACAAGACCATAGGTGTGTGGGTTCATTTCTGGGTCTTTAATTCTATTCCATTGATCAACCTGTCTGTCAATGTACCAGTACCATCCAGTTTTATCACAATTGCTCTGTAGTACAGTTTGATGTCCGGAATTGTGATTCCACCAGAGGTTATTTTATTGTTGAGAATAGTTTTTGCTATCCTAGGTTTTTTGTTATTCCAGATGAATTTGCAAATTGCTCTTTATAACTTTGTGAAGAATTGAGTTGGAATTTTGATGGGGATTGCAATGAGTCTGTTGAATGTTTTCAGCAAGATAGCCATTTTGATTATATTAATCCTGCCAATCCATGAGCTTTGGAGATCTTTCTATTTTCTGAGATCCTGTTCAATTTAATTTTTCAGACACTTGAAGTTCTTATCATACAGATCTTGTACTTCCTCAGAGTCACAACAATTTATTTTATATTATTTGTGACTATTTTGAAGGTTATTTCACTTATTTCTTTCTCAACCTGTTTTTCCTATGTGTAGAGAAAGGTCACTGATTTGTTTGAGTTAATTTTATGTCCAGCACTTCACTGAAGTTGTTTTTCAGATTTATGAGTTCTCTGGTAGAATTTTGGGGTCACTTTATATATATAAATAAAAATATATATATACTATCATATCATCTGCAAATAGTGAGATTTTGACTTCTTCCTTTCCAATTTGAATCCCTTTGACCTCCTTTTGTTGTCTAATTGCTCTGGCTAGGACTTCAATTACTATATTGGATAGGTAGGGAGAGAATGGGCAGTCTCTGATTTTAGTGGGATTGCTTCAAGTTTCTCAGCATTTAGTTTGATGTTGGCTACTGGTTTGCTGTATATTGCTTTTATTATTTTTAGGTATGGGCCTTGAAATCCTGATCTTTCCAAGACTTTCATCATGAAGGGGTTTTCTCAAATGCTTTCTCAGCATCTAATGAGATGATCATGTGGTTTTTGTCTTTGAGATTTTTGTCCTTGAGTTGTCTACGTTGACGGATTTCTGTTTAATGAAAAATCCTTTCATCCCTGGGATGAAGCTTACTTGATCATGATGGATGATCCTTTTAATGTGTTCTTGGATTCAGTTTGCAAGGGTGGTATTGAATATTTTTGCATCTTTGTTCTTAAGGGAAATTGGTCTGAAGTTCTCCTCATTTGTTGGGTATTTTTGTGGTTTAGATATCAGAGTAATTGTGGTTTCTTAGAATGAATTGGGTAGAGTACCTTGTGTTTCTACTTTGTGGAATAATTTGAGGAGGATTGGAATTAGGTCTTCTTTGAAGATCTGATAGAACTCTGCACTAAACCCATCTGGTCCTGGGCATTTTTTGGTTAGGAAACTATTAATTTCTTTAGGGGATATGGGACTTTTTAGATTTTTAATCTGATCCTGATCTAATTTTGGTATGTAGTATGTGTCTAGAAAATTTTCCATTTCATCCAGGTTTTCCAGGTTTGTTGAGTATAACCTTTTGTAGTAATATCTGATGAATTTTTTTGGATTTCCTCAGATTCTGTTGTCATATCTTCCTTTTCATTTCTGATTTTCTTAATCAGGATACTGTCCATGTGTCCTCTAGTTATCCTGGCTAAGGGTTTATCTATCTTGTTGATTTTCTCAACAAAAAAGCTTCTAGTTCGGTTGATTCTTTGTATAGTTCTTTTTGTTTCCAATTGGTTGATTTGAAGCCTGAGTTTGATTATTTCCTGCCATCTACTGCTCTTGGGTGAATTTGCTTCCTTTTGCTCTAGATCTTTTAGGCGTGCTGTCAAGATGCTACTGGAAGAGTTTTTCTAACTCTTCCATTGGAGACCCTGTGCTCAGTCCAAAGGTTGACTGTGAGCAACTGCTGCTGTATTTGTCAGACTCAGGCAGACCCTATCAGGAGACAGCTAAATCAGGCTCCTGTCAGCAAGGACTTCTCTTCATATGCAATACTGTCTGAGTTTGGTGTCTGTATATGGTATGGATCCCCAGGTGAGATAGTATCTGGAAGGCCTTTCCTTCAGTCTCTGCTCCACATTGTGTCTCCATATTTGCTCCCTTGAGTATGTTGTTCTCCCATCTAAGAAAGACTGAAGCATCCATACTTTGGTCTTCTTTTTGAGCTTTATGTGGTCTGTGAATTGTATCTTGGGTATTCCAAGATTTTGGGTTAGTATCTGCTTATGAGTTAGTGCATACCATGTGTGTTCTATTGTGAATGGGTTACTTCTCTCAGAATGATATTTTCTAATTCCATCCATTCACCTAAGAATTTCATGAATTCATTGTTTTTAATAGCTGGATAGTACACCATGGTGTAAATGGACATTTTCTATATCCATTCTTCTGTTGAGGGACATCTGGGTTCTTTCCAGCTTCTGGCTATTATAAATATAGCTTCTATGAACATAGTAGAGCATGTGTCCTTATTACAAGTTGGGACATGTTCTGAGTATATGTCCAGGAGTGGTATTGCTGGATATACCGGTAGTATTATGTCCAATTTTCTGAGGAACTGCCAAGCAGATTTTCAGAGTGGTTGTACCAGCTTGCAATCCCATCAGCAATGGAGGAGTTTTCCTCTTTTCCACATCCTTGCCAGCATCTGCTGAAACCTGTGGTTTTGATTTTAGCAATTTTAGACTGGTGTGATGTGGAATTTCAGGGTTGTTTTGATCTATACTTAACTGATGACCTATGCTGCTGAAAATTTCTTTAGATACTTCTTAGACATTCGGCATCCCTCAGTTGAGAATTCTTTGTTTAGTGCTGTACCATATTTTTAATAGGATTATTTGTTTCTCTGGAGTCTAATTTCTTGATTTCTTTGTATATTAGCCCAATATTGTATATTTGATATTAGCCCTCTGTCAGATGTAAGGTTGGTAAAGATTTTTTTCTCAATCTTTTGTTTGCCATTTTGTCCTATTTACAGAGCTCTTTGCCTTACAGAATCTTTGCACTTTTATGAGGGCCCATTTGTTGAATTTTTTTTTTTTTTTTATCTTAGAGCATAAGCCATTGGTGTTCTGTTCAGGAAATTTCCCACTGTACACACTTGTTCTAAGTTCTTCCTCACTTTCTCTTCTATTAGTTTCAGTCTAACTGGTTTTATGTGGAAGTTCTTGATCCACTTAGACTTGAGCTTTGTTCAAGGAGATGCAAATGAATTGATTTGCATTCGTCTAGATGCTGAGCTCCACTTGAACCCACACCCATTTGATGAAAATGCTGTCTTTTTCTCCCTACCTATTCAGTGCAGTATTTGAAGTCCTGGCCAGAGAAATTATACAACAAAAAGAGGTCAAAGGGATAGAAATTGGAAAGGAAGAGGTCAAAATATCACTATTTGCAGATGATATAATAGAAAGTATACTTAAATGACCACAAAGATTCCACCAAAGGACTCGTAAACCTTATAAACAAAAGTAACTGTATATAAAATTAAATCAGAAAATCTGTAGCCTTCTTCTCATAAAAGGATAAATATTAGTCACAAATAATAATAATAAAATACCTTGTTGTAACTCTAACATTGCAAGTGAAAGATCTGTATGAGAAGAACTTCAAGTCTCTGAAGAAAGAAATTGAAGAAGATCTCAGAAGTTGGAAAGATCTCCTATGCTCATGGATTGACAAGATTATTATAGTAAAAATGGCCATCTTGCAGAAAGTAATCTACAGATTTGATACAATCCCCATCAAAATTCCAACTCAATTCTTCACAGAGTTAGAAAGAGCAATTTACAAATTCATTTGCAATGATAAAAAACTCAAGATAGTGTAAAGTATTCTCAACAATAAATGTACTTCTGGAATAATTATTATTCCTGACATCAAGCTGTATTACAGAACAATAGTGATAAAAACTGCATTCTATTGGTCCAGAAACATATAGATAAATGGGACAGAATTGAAGACCCAGAAATGGATCCATACACCTATGGTCACTTGATCTTTTTCTGATCCATTCCTCTGTTGAGGAACATCTGGAATCTTTCCATTTTCTGGCTATTATAAATATGGCTTCTATTTACATAGTGGAACATGTATCCTTATTACAAGTTGGAGCACCATTTGGGCATATGCCCAGGAGTGGTATTGCTAGATATTCTGGTAGTACTATGTCCCATTTTTCTGTGGAACTGCCAATCTGATTTCCAGAGTGGTTTTACCAACTTGCAATCCCACCAGCAATGGAGGAGTAAATACTCACTGTCATCCATTGGAGGGAACACAGGTTCCCAATGAAGGAGCTAGAGAAGGTACCCAAGGATGTGAAGGGGTTTGCAGCCCCATAGTAAGAACAACAATGTGAACTAACCAGTACCCTCAGAGCTCCTAGGGACTGAATCACCAATCAAAGAAAACACATGGTGGGACTCATGGCTCTTGCTGCATATGTAGCAGAAAATGGCCTAGTTGGTCATCAATGGGAGGAAAGGCCCTTGTTCCTGTGAATGTTCTATATCCCAGTATAGGGGAATACCAGGGTCAGGAGGTCAGAGTGCGTCAGTTGGGGAGCAGGGGGAGGGCATAGGGGATTTTTGGATTGGAAAATAGAAAGAGGGATGACATTTAAAATGCATATAAAGATAATATCTCATAAAAAATGAAAGTTGGGAAAACAAAAAAAATTTCTGTGTATTAACAAAAAAGTTGTTTCCCTTAAAAAAATAAGAAAAAGAAAAAGAAAAAAGAACTAAAATTATCCAGTGAAAAAAAGAAATATAGCTTTTGAAAGCATCTCCATATCATCCTTTGGAATTCCTCAATGTTGGTTCCTTTGTCTTCCCTTTCATATATCATTTTGTTTACTTGGAATATCTTCTTCTAGTACATTATTTAGATAATAGCTTATCTGTCTTATTGATTTTTACAAAAGGGAAGAAAGAAAGAAAGAAAGAAAGAAAGACAGACAGACAGACAGACAGACAGACAGACAGAAAGAAAGAAAGAAAGAAAGAAAGAAAGAAAGAAAGAAAGAAAGAAAGAAAGAAAAAGGAAACAAAGAATAATGCCCTGTCATTCCATTAACTGTATTTTTTTGGTTTGCTTCTTTCTTTGCATTTTATTGATTTCAGCCCTAAGCAACTACTTCTTGATATCTACTTATTTTGGCTAGTGGGTATATTTCTTCTCCTTCTCCCCCTTCCTCCTCCACTCCTCCTCCTCCTCCTCCTCCTCCTCCTCCTTCTTCTTCTTCTTCATCAGATATTTTTTCAGGTATGGAATGAAGCTCTGAATATGAGGTTTCTCCATTTTCCTTTTTTAATGAAGATACTTATTTCTATAATCTTGTCTTTTAAGTCTAACTTTATTGTGCTACATAGTTGTATTATAGCCCTGGCTCTCCTGGAACTTCCTTTGTTGTCAAGTCTGAACCTGAACTGACAGAGATCTGTCTGCTTTTGTCTCTCAGGTTCTTGGATTAAAGACATGTGCCACCATACCTGTCTGGGATTGTACCCTTTTGATTATTAATTTTTATTAAAAGTTTATATAATATATTTGACTATATTATTTCCAATTTCCCAATTCCTTTCCAAGCTGTCCCCACTGCTCTCATAATCTGACCTTATGTTTTATCATTCTCTTTCTTTAAATAAAGCAAAACCAAACACCAACCAAAAAGTAAAGTCAAAATAAAAATAAACTCAAACAGAGCACAACAAAATAAATGATGAAAATTTAACAAAACCATAAGCAACGTCCCTCCACAAAATTTAAACAATGGAATCTTCTTTTTGTGGCTCACTACTTCTATTTATAGTACCTGCCTTGACGTGTGATAGGTATATCCAGGGACATTTCATCGGAGCAAAAGATTTTTCCTTTTCTCACCAGGTATCCATTGCAACTACTGTCATGAATAGGTGTGACAATTTTGTGTTCATTTTCTCTTATCAGTGCTGGGATTTTGTCTGATTTGAACCTATGCAGGTTTCCTGCTTGCTGTCACAGTCTCTATGAGTTCATATGTGAGTTATGTGTATAACTGAGTTATGTATATAAATATGAGTGTATGAGTCTCTGAGTTATATATACAAGTCCTGCTCTGTCTTGGAGTCCTCCACCATCTTTGGTTTTGACAGTCTTCCTGCCTTATCTTCACACATAGATTGCTGAAACTTGAGGAAAGGAGTTTGATAAAGATAATTTGTTTAGGTTTTAGCCTCCAAAATCTTGCATACAATGCATACAGCCTAGTTGTGGTAATTACCATCTGTGTTATTTACCATTTTCTGCAAGAAGCTTCTCTGATAAGAATTGAGAAATGTTAATTGTACTTTTGAGATCATGTCTATTATAAATACTAAGGTTATATAGATTTATTCCTGTTTTTGTTGGATTTTTCTAGTCTGCTTCTTGTGTTTATATCCTAAATCACCTAAGGTCAGATTCTATATGGTTTGAAATTCCACTGTAATCATTCACATGCTGTGTCATAATCATTTATTCCAGGACTATTTTTTCCATCGTTGAGTTGTCTTGTCAACCTTGTAAAAATTAATTGGCAATAGATGCATGGGTTAGTTTTTAAATTTTCAATTCTATTCTGTTACTCTGCATATCTTTCCTTATGATTGCACCATACTTTTTCATTAGCATATTTTTTCTGATTTATAAAATTTGGAAATGCAATATGCTGATTTATTTATTTGTTTTCAAAAACTGGCTATAATATAGTATAAAGATTGTTAGTTCATGTTTTAAAATTATCTTTTATGCTTCTGAAAAATGATTATCATAAATTTAATAGAGATTGCCTTGAATTTGCTGATCATTCTGCATCAAACTTCCACATTAGTACTGTTAATTTCTCTGATCTTTGGATATCTCATCTCTTTCCCATTATTTCTTAATTTTTCTTTTAGCAACAACTTGTAGTTTTAGTCAATTATGTTCTCCTCTGTAGATAAATGTATACATGAGTATTTTTATTTTCTATTGGCTTTTCCATAACTTTATTTCAGGAATTTTTGGTTGTTGTTATGGCTAGTATACAAAAGTCAGTTGTAGTTGTATTAAAATTACTCTGAAACATTGGTGAACTTTTTATTAATTTCAATACCTTTTAACTGGTTTACTGGGTTTTTCTAAACATAGCACCATATCATTGGTGAGGAGAAATCTGAGATTAGATATGCTATGGGCTTAAGGGAAACCATATTGCTATTATTTTCCCAAACGAATATAATGCTAAAATTATTCCTAATGACATACTGCTACATGTCCATAGATTAGTGCTTCACAGAGCCCACATCAGAGAAACTTCTTACAGTAGGTGGGAATTAACACAGAGATCCACAACTAAACATCGTGCATCTCATAGACTAAGTCTTAAGTCAAAGTAATTGTTTAATCCCATAGTATTTAGGCTGCTATTGCTCCCATGCTTATATTGTGCTAGCCAGGTAATTATTGTATCTATCAAAGTTGTAGGTGGTGAGATTTATTATTAATTTTCTTTTTCAGTAGCATATATAGTATCTTCTAATAATATAAAATCTAGCCAGTGTGAGTGTAGAGTAAAACTTTCTGTTGAATACCATCTATATTCCTACATGTGCTGTGACATACCTATGTGATTCTTTTGGCAATAGCATCTTACTCTCAAGTTGAGGAGGGTAACCACTCGTACCTGTAACAGTTGGTAATGCTTGTGTAATATATGAGAACCTACTGGCCTACAACTTTAAAGTATGTCACCTTGCAACCTTTCCTGGTTCTTGAGGGTTTATTTTGGTAGCAAATGATATCTAGTTGAAGTATTCACTCCTAACTCCATTATAATTTGAATGTTTGCATAATATGTGGAAGCCTTTCCAGAAGTATGTTTTAATATCACATTTTGAAAGGTCCTTTAGTGTTAGTTATCCTTCTCTCTATTTACTCCAGTACCTAACCTGAACTGTAAATAAATAGTCATTCAAATTAAAGACTCTGAAAAAGAAAAACAGTATGATTTCTTTTATATATGGATATTAGCATTTATATTTTAGTTATGTTTGCTTCATTGGAGTATGCACAGTTGTTTGGTAGCTTGTAAAAAATTTCCAGGAAGTTACTATTCAAGAAAGTAGAAAAAGAATTTAGTGTTATAAATGGATAAAGTAGAAATTAGTATAGGATGATTAAACTGAACCATATTGTTTTGGACAAGCAAGTTTTAAAACTGGGCAGCTACTCAGAGTAGGATAATGGAGAAGAGATGGAAAATTAAGCTGTACAATTTTTGTTAGACTGGTATCAAGGTTAGCCACTTGACAGAGAGGTGTCTTTAGAGAAATATTTTTAAAATGCATAGTTTTATGCACATCATGCTTAGATATACATAGAAAGAGGAAAGATACACATTTGTGACTAATTCAGGAAATAAGGCAGACTGATGAAACAGCATGGATGCATGCTTGCAGAGATCACAATATGATCTGAAATTCTAGAAAATAATAGTCTAGGAGCAGTAACCCTGTACAAGACACAGGAACATATGTGAATGGAAGAATAATGTTCAAGAAAAAGAGATTATCAACTTGACATATAGTATAAAGGGATAATTATTCCACCTGTCTTTAGCATATAACTTAAGATAAGCTTACATTACTAGGGTAGTCCTTCCTGACTGAGGTGTACTCCTTTAGCCTGGTGATTAAATTCAAAATTGGAATATTAACTCTCCATGTAGGCCAGAGAATATTTTCTCTTGACTAGATGTAAATTCCCTTATTGGAATTTTTTGACTGACACTTTTATTTAAGTTTTCCCGTTTGTCCTTTCTCAATAGTTCAGAGATCAATAATAACTAGAATATCTTAAGTGTCTATTACAGTAAATATTTTGAACATGTATATTAGCTGTAAGAATATCTAAATTGCTTAGAATCTTCTTTTGAAAAACCCATGAGTATTTGATGACTTAAAAACCTTTTTCGTTTTGCATTGACATGACAGACTTACATTGAGTATTTTTCTACTCCAAACTTTTAAAATATCTCATTAGCATCTATTTATTTTATAACATTCATCCAATTTTGCATTAGGATTTCCAGATCACAGTGCATATTTATTTTCATATAAGAAAATATTTACTATTATATTTCTAATACTAATGTATATATTTGAGTGCTTAGTCAGCAGAGACTGGCAACTCTTGAGAAAGATTAGTATGTCTTGAGAAGGTTTAGGAATAAGTGTGACCGTGTCAGAGGAAGTATGTCACCGTGAAGTGGGTTCTGAGATTTCAAAAGCTCAAGCCAAGTCCAAAGTATATCTATTTCTGCTGTGTCTGTATCTACATGTAATAATAGCTAGTTCTTCAGCATCATGTCTGCCTACATGCCACCATGCTTCCTCCAGGATTATAACTGACTAAACTTCTGAAACTATAAGCAAACCTCAATTAAATGCTTTATTTTATAAGGGTTGTCATGGTCATGGTGTCTCTTATCAGCAATAGAATACTTACCAAGGCACACATATACATATATGATTATAACAATAATGATCAAATATAAATTACCACCTTAAGATATGGGGAAGGGTTTGAGGGAGAGTGTCTAGGACAGCCTGAAAGATGAGAAGGAAGGGGAGAAGTGATATGACTGAATTTTTTATTAATTATTTTATTTATTTATATTTCAAATGCTATCTCCTTTCTCAGTTAATTTTCCACCAACCCCCATCCTATTCCCCATCTTCTCTCACTCCTTTATGAGGGTGCTCCTCTACTCACTCTTCCACTCCCCCCTCAATTTAAAAACATAAAAATAATAAAAAAATAACTGCATTAGTATGTCATAGGCCCATAAAATTTATGCAAGTTTGATGATGTATTGGTGAGTATACTTTTGTAACATATACTTTTAAAACTAAGATATTATGATATCCTAGCATTTTTTTTCTTTTAGAAATATCACTATGTCTTTTGTGGCTCTATAAAAATTATAGTAATGTTTTACTTTACTATAAATCCCATACACTTGTGTGTATGCATGTGTCCATCTCAGTGTCTGAACATTTGAATATGTGATGTTGTACAAACTTAAAAGACAATTATCTCCTATCATGTAAACCTAGGGATTGAACTCATTTTTTCAGCTTAAAGCATCTGTCCTTTGAGCCATCTCACCAACATCAGCTCTATCTTTATATGTGCAAGATATTGTTAGTATTTTTGTGGAGATTGCACTGTATTTTCACATTTCATATATGTATGTATGCATGTATGCATCTATCTATATATATGAATTATATATGTATATATGAGTATGCAATATAGTTATTTGAAATGTATATTTAAATATGAGCAAAACTCTCTTGATTGTTGCATACTTAATAATATTTATAATTAGTAAAATAATGACTCAGATTATTGATTATATGTCATTATAGGTGTTTTACTTTTATTCATACTTATAAGTAATGTATTTATTTTCTGGATTATATTTTTATCAATTTTGATTTGGGTATTTTATTAATAAGGAAAAATGAGAGAACATTTCTTTAATATATTGATTTTATAGATTGCTACTTCCTTATGTCAGCTTGAACCATATTTTCACAGAATACATAGATTTTTTTCTGCGTAATATCATATAATCATTAAACATACATAATACTCCTTTATTTTACTTTTTATGGTTTATGGTTTTAATGTAATTAAGTAATTTTCTTCTTTGCCATTCTCCCTCTAACACCGATTCTGGAATTTTCTTGCTATTGTTCTAAATGATGGCCTTTCTTTTTTAATTGTTGTGACACAAGTAATATTATTTGGACTGAGAAGCTTGTATTTTTAAATGTAGGAGTATAATGTTTTTGATACTTTGGGATACTATATCACATTTATTTGCATGATTTGTCATATTATTACTTTCAAATTATTATTAAGTGAGTTGAACAGGTAAGAATCTTTGTACTGATATATTGATATTAGTCTAAATTTTAGAGGAAACACTTTTTTTTCCCATTCACTTTATTGGCTATAGGATGGCTGGCACATAAAGCATTTTTTACTTTGAAGTCAGCTCCATTCAACCATAATTTGTTAAAGCAAAATATTTACTGTGAAAAAATGTTATTGTTATGGCTATATGCAGGCCCTACAGTTAAAACATGAGTTGTTTGAATGTGTAATGTTTGAGTTGTTCTTCTTAGAACCTACAAGGTATCTCACAACTGAATTTAATTCCAGTTCAAGTGGTTCCAAAACTCTCATTTGGCCATTTCAGAATTTGGCATTCTAGTGTAATAAGATATACAGTCAGAAAAACACATTAACAAAATAATTTTAAAAAACTAATATTAATCCTGGTTCAACATCCTCTTCATTTATTTTAGTTGTTATGTGTATGGTATATTTGGTTTGTTTGTTTCATTCTGCATTTTGTTTTATGTGTTTTTGTTTTTCATTGTATTCATTTCTGAGCATTTATGCATGCATCTACTCCTTCTACAACTCTTTTTTTGTATAAAGATTTAGATTGGCACTATTTTATTGAAAAAAATATATTCTACTTACCAGTAAATATTGGTCTACATGTTTCTGTATTTGTCTTTGGCTAGTTTTCCTACGCATAACATTAAATTGTTAAGAAAATCTGTTAACAGAAGTGGATGCTCAGTCAGCTAGTGGATGGATCATAGAGCTCCCAATGGAGGAGCTAGAGAAAGTACCCAAGGAGCTAAAGGGATCTGCAACCCTATACGTGGATCAACAATATGAACTAACCAGTACCCCCCAGAGCTTGTGTCTCTAGCTGTATATGTATCAGAAGATGGCCTAGTTGGCCATCAGTTGAAAGAGAGGCCCATTGGTCGTGCAAAGTTTATATGCCTCAGTACACGGGAACGCCAGGGCCAAAAAGTGGGAGTGGGTGGGTAGGGGAGTAGGGGTGGGGAAAGGGTAAAGGGGACTTTTGGGATAGCACTGGAAATGTAAATGAAGAAAAGACCTAATTTAAAAAAAAAGAAAATATGTTAAAAGTATGATTTGCCATAAATAATGAAACATTAAAGAATGAGAAAAATATAACGTTTAAAAATATACCCTTCTTTCTGTAGCCAGTAGATTTTCTTTCCCACAGAGGTACAAAATTATGCACTGGTTAATAGAAAACTTTTTTGATAATGCATATATAAAACAAGAAATCTTGTCCTAATATTTTACTAGATATAAAATTCATTTAAAAATTAAGAACTTCTATGTAATATCTGAAATTATAAAAGTATTAGAAAAATATTGGGGAAATATTTCAGGTTATGGAAATCATTTAAATGTTTTCAGACGGTATCCTAAGTAAGTCATGTCTGCATATCATTATACTAAAAGGTACATTAAAAAAAAAGCTGATTCAGAAAAAAAAAAAAAAAAAGGTCAGCAGGGTGAGTAGATACACTATGGAACAGAGGTATATACATTCAGTACTAAGTGAATTTCAGCCAAAAATGTACAGAATAATCAAAAATAATCCACAGAACTCAAAGAGGTTAACAAGCCAAATGTTACAAGTGAGGATGCTTCAATCCCATTAAAGAGGCAGATGAAAGGAATCACAGGACGGGGGGGGGGGGGGGACAGAGGGAGGGAGGGATCTGGATGGGAGAAATCACAGGGAAGGGAAAAGGGGTACAATATCAGGTATTAGTCCGGGAGAACATGAGTGAATCCCTGAGGGCCAGCAGCAAGAATTGAAACAGGCAATCTCAGGAAGTAGGAGGTTGAAGATTCTCAGGCCTCAATTGAGGGACCTTATATGAAATGCCCAAGAGTGGGGATACAGAACTTTTAGCGTCTATCACCAGAAGAAAGACAGGGCAAAAGTGGGGGGATGGGTTGCCATCAAACAGTCAAAACCTCTGATCCAGAATCGTGTCTGTCTAAAAGAACTGCAGGGACAAAAATTGAGAAGAGACTGAAGGAAAGGAGGTCCAGTGATTGTCCCATCTTGGGATCTATTTTAAGGGGGGCTCCAAGGCTTGACACTGTTACTGATGCTATGATACAGACAGGAGCCTAGCATTGCTGCCCTTTGAGAGGCCCAACAAACAGTTGAAACAGTCAAAAGCAGATACTTACATTCAATCAATAGACAGAAGCCTGGGAACCCTGTGATTGAATTAGGGGAAATCTGTATGAAACTGAAGGGGAGGACAACCCCATACAAAGTCCAGCAACCTGAACGAAACTAACCTGGACCCCAGAGATCACTCAGACACTGAGCCATAGTGCACACTAGCTGATGAGGCCCCCAAATCATATACAGCAGGTGGATTTCCTGGTGTGGTCTCAGGGAGAAGATGCATGTAACCCTTGAGAGACTTGAGGTCCTAGGGAATGGGGAAGTCTGGTGGGGTGTGGGGAATGGAGGCATCCTTTAGGAGATAGGAAGTAGGAGGAATGGGATAAAGAAATGTTAGATGGCAGAACAGAAGGGGGTAATGACTGGACTGTAAGAAAATTAAAGATAATAAGAATATTAATAATAATAAAGAAAAATGAATATGAATCTATATGAAGAAATCCAAAACATTATTATTCATTGTAGCAACATAATACAAATGTCATTTATATCTCTTTATTCATTTTATTGCTTCTTGTCTACATCAATCATACTCAAAAATTTAAAGGATATATTTACAATTAAATTATAATTAAAACATGTTTACTGATTTTTTTTATGAGTAGATATGAGTGTAATGAACAAATAATTGGACTAATGGCACAGCCATTAAAGGCTAGACTTACAACGAAGTATAATATCATGCTTTGGTCAATTTTATCAATCATGGTTACACCATACAGGCAAGTGTGCTTTTTTTCCATACTATTTTACCCAGGAAATTTTTTTTCTGTATATATTTTATACATAGTATATTTTACATACTATCATATATCTAGAGCGTTAATTACAAAAATGGGGAATATATTTATATAATGTATATATTTTAGAGACTAAGAATGAATAGATGTCAGTTATTTTAAATCAAACTTCAATTCTACCTTTGGTAAATCTTTGCTGGTACAATTAATATCCTGTATGAGTAAAGAAGAAAACACTGAATCTTATTTTTATTTTTTTCAGGAAGAGAATAAAGAAAGAAAAGTTCCATTAGAGAAGAACATTTCATTGAAACTTCAATGATTCTGTGCTAATGGAAATTCAATTTATTGACTCTACTTATCTGACATTTCTGCAGCCAGCATCTTTGTTAAGGAGTCCAGTACATCAGGTTTAAAATCCATATTTGTCTGCTTGAAACTATGGAAACCATGATTAATTGATTTGAGAAAGTAACTTTTGAATGTGAAACTCAAAACACAAGAGGTTTTAGCTCTTTTTCTATTAAATCTCCTGTGGTATTATCACTATTCTGAATTTTATTTTCAGTTTAAAAGATTGTAGTAAGACTACCATTTAAAAATTATATTTGACATATCTTTTTGTTTGGTATTAAATACATGCTATGTTTTGATAAATTACCTCTGTTCACCATAAATCCCTTTCCTATATCTTTCAAATGTATTCAATTCCCCCTTATCCTAACTTATTTGATCCTAACTTATTATATTTTTTAGTTACAAAGTGTAATATAAACATGTTTATCTGAATTGTGCAGAACAAATACTTTAAATAAAATATATCAAAGCATTCTTTTTACAAAATGACAGTAATATTTTGGGAATAAATTTTGTTACCACTGTGAGATTCAATTGTCTAACAAAATAGTCCAAAGCAACTCATTAATTTTAAACTGTGTATAATACTATAGGTCTGAAACTATTATGTAGAATCTTAATTAGTAAAGATTTTATCCATGTTAATACCACCTATCATCAAAAAATAAAAAGAAACAAAATAAACACAGTTCCCATTGAACATATATAGTTAAGCTAGCAAGGTCCTTGAATTATCAAAGGAAATCCAAGCATAGAACAAATAAAAGGAAGTCAGATGACTAAACCATGTTACCATACTCATAGTATAGTTCATTAGAACTAACATTATTCAGACTCTTGCATCTCTTGATTCAAGCATGGAGAGAAATACACACTGTTTAACAGAAAAAAAGTCATGTTTACACAGAAAAAAAGACCCTAGTGCTTGACATATTTTAATAGGGTAAGCAAAAGAGTTCATCAAAATTTTCTTATAGAAAACTAAGTAATAAAGTGAAAAATATGAAGAAATTGAAAGAATAAGAAAGCATGGCCTAGTGGGCCATCACTGGAAAGAGAGGCCCATTGGACTTGCAAACTTTATATGCCCCAATAAAGGGGAATGCCAGGGCCAAAAGAATGGGAATGGGTGGGTAGGGAAGTGGGGGGGCGGTATGGGGGACTTTTGGGATAGCATTGGAAATGTAATTGAGGAAAATATGTAATAAAAAATATTAAAAATTAAAAAAAAAGAAAGCATACAGTGAAGCAGAAAATAACACACTTATTGGGGATGAAACAAGAGAGAAGCCACACATTTTTATTTTATTTAAGAAATAAATATTAAAGTTGCCATATTTTAAAATATTGATATTTCAGAAATGTATGACTTTACCAGAAACAACATCCACATTTTAATTATGGGGCTATGGGCAAATGTTTTCTACTACAAATGCATACACATTTCTCTAGAGTTCAGATAATTCTTTGTAGGTAGTCTCATTTATATGTGTAAGATTGAAGACAGATAAGTTGATGGTTAGATGATAGAATGATAAATAGAAAGAGAAATTGAGAGAGAAAATGATAGATTGATTGACACATAATAGATTCTTCCCATTCTATATGTGTGCTAATAGTTATATCTCATGTCTTACATGTGATGCCTGTCAAGTACTGTACCACTAATCTATATTGCCCATTCCTCAAAGACATTAATGACTAATCTCTTGGTTATGTCTGGCATAGTTTGTTGTCTGTTTATATGAAAAAAAAGTTCCTGGATTCATGATACTAGTATTGACAGATGATGCTTACGTGATTAATTTAAACATTAAGAGGATGTGACACTTTCACATCCTGAACTGCTAGCTTTTGAAGCTGTTGACAGAATTTAGCCTAACACATACATCCTAAGTACTCAAAATATCTCTGAAACTCTTCAATTTTTATGTATTTTGAAGGCCAATAGTTTAGGTCAATTACCTGCATGTGGGTTTTGATAATATATCATATTCTGAAATAGATGCTGACTACTTTTCAAGTTCTTATGGCAGCAAACACATCATTTGAATATCCATCTGGGTGTTTGGAATCATTTCAAAGATGACTAACATTGGTAGTTTTTTAGAATGACAAGATATCTGTCAAAATCAACCAAAGGAATTGTGAACTTTGGAATTCTGTAATATAATAATTCTAATTATAAAGATCCAAGAGTAGTCTAATATAATTTATAACTTTACAAATTCTATCACTCAATTTGCTAATGCACAAATAAAATTTTGGCATAAAATATGAAAAATTAGCTTAAAATGACATGTTCTAAAGATTAATTCTTATAGGTTCTTGTAAGCGATCCAGGTTAATGAATGAGATATATTACATTTAAAATAGGGTCCTAAGACAAATCCATTAACATTGTTCAGAAATGTAACTGAAGAAGCAAATTAAACCTTCCATTTTCAAAAATATAAATAAACACAAAACCAGCAGCTACCCATCTTATCAGTAAGGAAAAGTACAGGTGATTTCATCAAAAGTGTATTATTTGATATTGGAGAATAACACTGTAATGAAAATTTTCCATTTATTCAGCATTATTTTTTTGTTTGATGTGGTCTCAATTGTTGGCCACTAATAATCAATGTTGAAGATACTCATTAGGAGAAAATATTATTCCTACATTTTATAATTAGAAATACTGAAATTAAATCATACAAGCATTGTCTTACTATGCTTGAAGACACAGAGATAACTTCCACAAATTTTGGTCCTGATTTTGCTCATGATTTTAAAATACAAAAGATGAATTTTTGTATTTAAGAGACTTTTGTTTGCCGAACCAACTTTGTGACTACACTTGCACTCTTTACTATATACCTCAATAATGAATCTATAGAAATATTATTTTTACCCAGGTAATATAATTTTCCATAAAGAATATATATAAATATCATATATATAAAATATAAATATATATATATATCATATATATATATGATAAAATCTATTTTGAAAGAGTAAAATAGAATATAAATTGACAATGATCATGGATATGATCAAAGAAAAGAAATGACAACATCATTTAATGGATCTTGCTGAAAGCATTAATCAGATTTTTTGTTGCTCTCATGAATACAAGAAAACACTATAAAGGATAAATATTTATTTCAGTATATAATTTCAGAAGATTTACTTTATGTTCAGATTATGGGGCTAGGCATATCTTCTCCCACCGAGCCAAGAAAATGCATCGCAGCTAAAGGAATGTATTCTATAGGTAGGTACCAACTTTTGTTTTGTGACCCACTTGAAGACCAAGATGCACATGTGCTAGATGCCTGTAAGAGGCCTAGGTCTAGCCCATGTATGTTCTTTGGTTGGTAGTACAGTTAACAAGATAGACCAAGGTCCAGGTTAGCTGTTGCTCTTTCATTGGAGTTACTATCTCCATTGAGGGATCTCAACACTTGCCTTCAACTTTTTCATAAGGATCTCTAAGATACATCCAGATTTTTGGTTGTGGGTCTCTGAATCCATCTGAGTCAGCTTCTGGGTGACAACTCTGAGAAAGCACCCTGTCTAGACTCCTGTTTGCAAGCATAACAGAGATTCATTAATAGTGTAAGGTTCCTCTGCTATGTATGCAGCAAGAGTCATGGATTCTCTTTGGTTGGTGGTTTAATCCCTGGGAGCTCTGTGGGCTCTGGTTGGTTGACAGTGTTGTTCTTCCTATGTGGTTGCAAACTCCTTCAGCCCCTTCAGTCCTTTCTCTAACTCTTCCACTGGGGACCCTGTGCTCAGTCCACCGGTTGACTGGAAGCATCTACCTCTGTATTGGTCAGACTCTGGCAGAGCCTCTCAATAGATAGCTATATCAGGCTCCTATTAGCAAGCACTTCTTGGAATCAGCAATATTGCCTTGACTGGTTGTCTGCACGTGGGATGTATCCTCAAGTGGGGCAGTCTCTGGATGGCCTTTCCTTCTGTCTCTGCTCCACTCATTGTCTCCATATTTCCTGTACACAGGAGCAATTCTGGATTAAAATTTTAAGAAGGGTGGGTGGCCCCATCCCTCAACCTGAGGCAGTACCTCATTTTTGGATATTGTCTCTACAGGTTCTCCCTCCCCCTATTTGGGATATTTCAATTAATGTCATCCCTATTAGATCCTGGGAGCCTCTTGCTTTCCTGGCATTTGGGACTTTCAGGTGGCTACCCCCAGTTCCCCATCCCCTATTACTACACAATTCTGTTCAATTTCTCCTCCTACTCCTAATCCTGCCCCCGCTTTTCCTCTCCCCCTTCTCTCTTCCTCCCAAGTCCCTCCACCCTCTTTCTCCCATGAGTATAGTGTTCCCCTTCTAAGAAGCAATAACACATCCACACTTTGGTCTTCCTTCTTCTTGAGCTTCATATGAGCTGTTAGTGGCATAGTGGGTATTCTGAACGGTTTGCCTAATACCCACTTATCAGTGAGTACATAACATATGTTTTCTTTTGTGACTTTTGATCAGGAAGATATTTTCTGGTTCCATTCATTTGTCTGAACATTTTATGAAGTTATGGTTTTTAGTTGCTGAATAGTACTACATTGTGTAAAATGTAACACATTTTTTGTAACTATTCCTCTGTTGAGAGAACCACTTCTTGTTTAACATCTTTGGGTCTGTGAAATATAGTGTGGGAATTCTGTATTTTATAGCTAATATCCACTTATAAATAAGTACCTACTATGAATAACTTATTGGATCTTGTTTATTACAAAAATTTCTTTCTTAGCCATTTATCATTTGTATAAAGGAGGGATAGTAATTTTATTTTTAAAATTTATTTTGGGTTCATCTACTTTACTGTAGGTTTTTCTCAGCTGTAGGAATTTTGTGGTAGAACTTCTGGGGTTTCTTATTTATACTATCATTTCATCTACAAATAGAGATACTTTGAATTCATTCTTTCAAATTTGTATCCCCTTGATCTTCTTTAATTGTCTTTTTGCTCTGGTTAAATCTTTAAGTAGCTGCATATGTATCAAAAGATGGCCTAGTTGGCCATCACTGGAAAGAGAGGCCCATTTGACTTGCAAACTTTATATGCCCCAGTACAGAGGAAGCCAGGGCCAAAAGGGGGGAGTGGGTGGGTAAGGGAGTGGGGGGGTGGGTATGGCAGAGAAGCACATGAAAAAATGTTCAACATCCTAAATTGGATAATAGCAAATATTTTTATGCAATTACTGAAAATGCTGTGGACACTTATTTTGCACCTGGTTAAGGACCCAAGCTTAAGTGAGAAGAAACCTGAAAAACTCATATTACTTTATGTCAAAATACATATCAGGGCTTCTGAGTGAGATCACCAATTTAAAAAGGCCTCTGTGCTGGAATAACAAAAAACCTAGGATAGCAAAAAGTCTTCTCAAGGATAAAAGAACCTCTGGTGGAATCACCATGCCTGACCTAAAGCTGTACTACAGAGCAATTGTGATAAAAACTGCATGGTTCTGGTATAGTGACAGACAAGTAGACCAATGGAACAGAATTGAAGACCCAGAGATGAACTCACACACCTATGGTCACTTGATCTTTGACAAGGGAGCTAAAACCATCCAGTGGAAAAAAGACAGCATTTTCATCAAATGGTGCTGGCACAACTGGCGGTTATCATGTAGAAGAATGCGAATTGATCCATTTCTATCTCCTTCTACTAAGTTCAAATCTAAGTGGATTAAGGAACTCCATATAAAATCAGAGACAGTGAAACTTATAGAGGAGAAAGTAGGGAAAAGCCTTGAAGATATGGGTACAGGAGGAAAATTCCTGAATAGAACATCAATGGCTTATGCTGTAAGATCGAGAATCAATAAATGGGACCTCATAAAATTGCAAAGCTTGTGCAAGGCAAAAGACACCGTCAATAAGACAAAAAGACCACCAACAGATTGTGAACAGATCTTTACCTATCCCAAATCCGATAGGGGACTAATATCCAATATATATAAAGAAATCAAGAAGGTGGACTCCAGAAAATCAAATAACCCCAATAAAAAATGGGACTCAGAGCTGAACAAAGAATTTTCAAGTGAGGAATACTGAATGGCAGAGAAGCACCTGAAAAAATGTTCAACATCCTTAATCATCAGGGAAATGAAATCAAAACAACCCTGAGATTCCACCTCATACCAGTCAGAATGGCTAAGATGAAAAATTCAGGTGACAGCAGATGCTGGCGAGGATGTGGAGAAAGAGGAACATTCCTCCTTTGTTGGTGGGATTGCAAGCTTATACAACCACTCTGGAAATCATTTTGGCAGTTCCTCAGAAAATTGGACATAGTACTACCGCAGGATCCTGCAATACCTCTCCTGGGCATATATCCAGAAGATGTCCCAACCGGTAAGAAGGACACATGCTCCACTATGTTTATAGCAGCCTTATTTATAATAGCCAGAAGCTGGAAAGAACCCAGATGCCCCCTCAACAGAGGAATTGGATACAAAAAATGTACATTTACACAATGGTGTACTACTCAGGTATTAAGTAGAATGAATTTATGAAATTCCTAGGCAAATGGATGGTCCTGGAGGGCATCGACCTGAGTGAGGTAACCCAATCACAATGGAACTCACACAATATGTACTCACTGATAAGTGGATATTATCCCAGAAACTTAGGATACCCAAGATATAAGATACAATTTGCTAAACGCATGAAACTCAAGAAGAATGAAGACCAAATTGTGGACACTTAGCCCCTTCTTAGAAATGGGAACAAAACACCCATGGAAGGATTTATAGAGACAAAATTTGGAGCTGTGACGAAAGGATGGACCATCTAGTGATTGCCATATCCAGGGATCCATCCCATAATCTGCTTCCAAACGCTGACACCATTTCATATACTAGCAAGATTTTGCTGAAAGGACCCAGATATAGCTGTCTCTTGTGAGACTATGCCGGGGCCTAGCAAACACAGAAGTGGATGCTCACAGTCAGCTAGTGAATGGATCACAGGGCCCCCAATGGAGGAGCTAGAGAAAGTACTTAGGGAGCTAAAGGGAACTGCAACCCTATAGGTGGAACAACAATATGAAATAACCAGTACCCCGTAGCTCTTTTCTCTAGCTGCATATGTATCAAAAGATGGCCTAGTCGGCCATCACTGGAACGAGAGGCCCATTTGACTTGCAAACTTTTTTTTTTCACTGTTTTTTTTTTATTACATATTTTCCTCAATTACATTTCCAATGCTATCCCAAAAGTCCCCCATACCGCCCCCCACTTCCCTACCCACCCATTCCCATTCTTTTGGCCCTGGCATTCCCCTATATTGGGGCATATAAAGTTTGCAAGTCCAATGGGCCTCTCTTTCCAGTGATGGCCGACTAGGCCATCTTTCGATACATATGCAGCTAGAGACAAGAGCTCAGGGGTACTGGTTAGTTCATCATGTTGTTCCAACTATAGGGTTGCAGATCCCTTTAGCTCCTTGGGTACTTTCTCTAGCTTCTCCATTGGGCGCCCTGTGATAGATCCAATAGCTGACTGTGAGCATCCACTCCTGTGTTTGCTAGGCCCCTGCATAGTCTCACAAGAGACAGCTATCTTTGGGTCCTTTCAGCAAAATCTTGCTAGTGTATGCAATGGTGTCAGCGTTTAGAAGCTGATTATGGGATGGATCCCTGGATACAGCAGTCTCTAGATGGTCCATCCTTTCATCACAGCTCCGAACTTTGTCTCTGTAACTCCTTCCCTGGGTGTTTTGTTCCCAATTCTAAGAAGGGGCACAGTGTCCACATTTTGGTCTTCATTCTTTATATGCCCCAGTTCAGAGGAAGCCAGGGCCAAAAGGGGGGAGTGGGTGGGTAAGGGAATGGGGGGGTGGGTATATGGGACTTTTGGGTTAGCATTGGAAATGTAAACCAGTAAAATACCTAATAATTTTTTTTAATACGGCCTCTGTGTGACTCAATAAATGAGAAGAGGAGAGAGTGGAGGGAGAGTGGAGAGGAGAGAGAGAGAGAGAGAGAGAGAGAGAGAGAGAGAGAGAGAGAGAGAGAGAGAGAGAGACTGAAACTAGAAACATTGATGGTACAGACTGTAGCAGAGATTAGAAGCCTGAATCATAAATACTGCAGGAATCCATGAGTTCTTGGGTACTGCCTCTACAGTTCTTAGGAGAATGACAGAAAAAAAAAAAAAAAGATTTATGAGTGTACAAAGAGGAATGATGAATACCCTACTTAAAATTTTAAAATAAGCTCAAAATCAATTAAATATATAAATGGCTAATCTTAGAGCATAATACTTCTAGATAGGCTCTAAGACAAAATATTAATTATGTTGATCTTGGGTATAATTCCTTGGCTATCAAAACTTTTACAAAGGTTCTTCAGGTTTGAACCTGCAAATGGAGCAGACCTGGGGCAATGACTCTGTACCCCCCACTACAACACTCAGAGGGAGCCCGGCTTCAAGTGCTCTGTAATGCCCAGAATCACAGGTGAGGCCACAACATCTGTCCCAATTCTGGAGTAACAGTAACACCTGGGATCCAGGCACAGACAAATACCTTCCAGTTTGAACATGCACCAGGAGCAGACCTGTGAAATCAACTCTGCAACTAGTCCCATAACACCCAGAGAAAGCTTTACTTCCAGGTTCTCTGACACTTACAGGATCACAGGTTCACAGTATCACTGAGGAAGCTCAACTCCCAGGAGATCAGACACACCCAGAATCACTGGAGCTCTGACACTCTCAAGATCACAGTTGAGGCCATATCATTCCCAACTTCCAACTTCCAGCATAACTGGGAACTCCACAGGAACCAGGGAAACATGAAGCCCCACCCAGCCAAAGGCACCTATGAAGACAGAGGGTTTTGGCTCCCTCCCACTCCTGCAACACCCAGAAAAAAGTTTCACTTCTAGGAGCCCTGACAAAATAGGATTACAGGAGCTTGTTCACACCAGTATTTCAGGATCACAGAGGTAGCTTGACTTACAGGAGCACCGACTCACCCATGATCTCAGGATCACAGGACCCCAGAATCACAGGATCACAGGGACAGCTGGACTCTAAGGAGTTCTGAAAGAACCAGGATTATAAGAGGGACAGGCTCCAGTCAGAGACAGCAAGGGCAGTTAGCACTAGAGATAACCAGATAGTGAGAGGCAAGCACAAGAACATAACAGCAGAAACCAATGCTACTTGACAACATCAGAACTTAGTTCTCCCACCATACAAAGCCCTGGATACCCTAACACACCTGAAAAAGCAAGATTTGGATCTGAAATCCCATCTCATGAATATGATAGAATTTAAGAAGGACATAAGTAACTCAGTTAAAGGAATAAAGGAGAACACAAGCAAAAAGTAGAAGCCCTTAAAGAGAAAACAAACAATTCTCTTAAAGAAATACAGGAAAACACAATCAAATAGGTAAAGGAATTGAAGAAAACCATCTAGGATCTAAAAATGGAAATAGAAACATTAAATAGGACATAAAGATAGACAACCGTGGAGATTGAAAACCCAGGAAAGAGATGAGTAACAAATGCAAGTATCACTAACAGAATACAAAAGATAGAAGAGAGAATCTGTCATAGAAGATACCCTAGCAGACATTGAAAAAACAATCAAAGAAAATACAGAAAGCAAAAAGTTCCTACATTCCAGGACACAATGTGAAGAAAAAGCCTAAGAATAACAGGTATAGAAGAGAGTGGAGATTCCCTACTCAAAAGACCAGCTAACATCTTCAACAAAAATTATAGATATCCTCCCTAAACTAAAGAAATGATGACCATAAACATACAAGAAACCTACAAAACATCAAAGAAATGGGACGAGAAAAATCCCTCCCATCACATAATAATTAAAACACCAAATGCACAGAGTAAAGGAAGAATATTGAAAGCAGTAAGGGAAAAAGTTCAAGTAACTTATAAAGGGAAACCTATCAGAATTACACCAGACTTCTCAACAGAGACTCTAAAAGCCAGAAGATCTTAGACAGGCATCATACAGACCTTAAGAGAACCAAAGTGCAAACCCAGGCTATTATATCCAACAAAACTCTTAATTACTCTACAGTGAGAAACTAAGATATTTCATGACAAAACCAAATTTAAGCAATATCTTTCCACCAATCCAGCCCTATAGAGGGTAATAGAAGGAGGGAAATTACAGCCAAGGAAAAGCAAAATAACTAATCTTTTCACACACACACACACACACACACACACACACACACACACACACACAGAAAAAAGTAAAAAGAAGAGAACCAAACAAGCATAATTCCACCTCTAAGAAGAAACATAACAGGAAACAACAAACATTGGTCCTTAATATCTCTCAACATCAATGGGCTCAATTCCCCAATAAAAAAGAAAGACTAGCAGGGTGGATAAATAAACAGCACACAGCATTTTGCTGCATATAAGAAACACACCTCAGACAGACACTACCTCACAGTAAAAGGCTGGAAAAAATTTCCAGACAAATGGTACCCAGAAACAAGCTGGAGTAATAATCCTAGTATCCAATAAAACAGACTTTCAACCAAAAATTAACAAAAAAAGATGGGGAATGACACTACATGCTCCTCAAAGGAAAAAAAAAATCTATCAAGAGAAATTCTGAACATCTATGCCCCAAATGCAAGGGCACCTACATATGTAAAAGAAACATTACAGAAGCTCAAAGCACACATTGAACCTCACACAATAATAGTAGGAGACACTCACAAATGGACACATCATAGAATCGGAAACTAAACAAAGACACAATAAAACTAACAAAAGTTATCAAACAAATAGTCTTAACTGATATCTACAGAACATTTCTTCCTGAATCAAGAGAATATATCTTCTTCTTAGCACCTCATGGTATCTTCTCAAAAACTGATCATGCATTTGGGCACAAAACACACTTCAACAGATACAAGAACATGGAATTAACCCCATGTATTCTATCATACCACCATGGACTAAAAACAACAGAAAGCCCACAGACACATGATAACTTGGTCAGGGAAGAAATAAAGAAAGAAATTAAAGACTTTGTAGAATTTAATGAAAATAAAGGCACAACATACCCAAACTTATGGTACACAATGAAAGCAGTGCTAAGAGGAAAATGTATAGCTCTAAGTGCTTCCATAAAAAAAAAAGAGAGAGAGAGAGAGCATACACTAGCAGCTTAATGGCACATCTGAAAGCTCTAGAACAAACAGAAGGAAATACACCGAAGAGGAGCAGACAACATTTGAGAGTTGGCCACACACCCACCTCAAAAATATTATTTCTGAATTCTTCCTGTCAAAAGTAAATGCAGGGACAAAGAGTGGAGCAGAAACTTAAGGAAAAGCCATCCAGAGACTGTGTCCCCAGGGAGCCATCCCATCTGCTGACACCAAAACCAGATACTAATGTTGATGCCAAGAAGTGCATACTGACCGGAGCTCAGTATAGCTATCCCTTGAGAGGCTCTGCCAGAGCTGGACCAATAAACATGCAGATGTACACAGGCAAACATTGGAATGAATGCAGGGAACCCAATGGAGAAGTTAGTCCAAGGACTGTAGTAGGAGTTGAAGGGGTTTGCAACCTTATAGGAAGAACGATAATATCAACCAACCAGATCCCCTAAAGCTCTCAAGGAAAAAAAACACCAACCAAAGAGTACACAGTTGGTACCCATGGCTCCAGTTGGTTATGTAGCAGAAGAGTACCTTATCTGGCATCACTGGGATGGGAACTTCTTGGTCCTGTGGATTCTTGATGACCCACTATAGAGGAACACTAGGGTGCTGAGGCAGGATAGGATAGGTGTCCAGTTGGAAGATCACCCTCATAGAGGCAGGTGGAAAGGAGGAGGGGATAGGGGGCTTGTGGAGGGAAAACCAGGTGAAGGATAACATTTGAAATGTAAATAAATAAAATATCCAAAAAAAAAAAAGATTAAAGGAGGAACAGCCAGCAAACAACACCGTATTGAACGAAGATGATTCTGCAGAGTGAAAGAAATAGTGAGTAAAAACAAAAGGCAACCTGCTCAGCAAGAGAAAGCAGTTATGGAGCATGTATGAGATGTGTGTAACAACAACATTTTTAAAGTATTTCTATAACTCAATGTGAAAAAAAATATGTGGTTTATTTGTGCAGAGGCAAATGACAAAACATAATACTATCAAGGAAGAAACAGAAATACCAAGCAGGTATATGAAATGTTAACCAACATCAGTTTTCAGGGAAATCAAAATCAAAATCAAAATCTGGTATTATCTCACACTTACTGAAAGAGCCATTATCAAAAATCTTGCAACAACAACAACAAAATGATAAACTGTGAAAGTATTATGACACTGACATACAGCTGTTAGGAAATAAATCAGCAGTTGCCAACTATACAAACAGAAATACCTCAAAACATTTATAGTAGAGACTCCACATGATTTCTCAATCTTACTACTGGTTATTTATATAAAACAATCAAAAGCAGACTATCAAAGAAATGCTTGCATTATAATGTATGATAACTTTAGACAAAAGAGTCAGATAATGTGAATAACATTAGAAAGTGATACATGAAAACTATACAATATTATTTAGCTCTTCAACATTTGTGAATCAAAAATTATATAGAGAACATACATAAAAATGAATCAAATTAATCCAATCACAAAGTAGAATGTCACTTTCAATGGTCTTAGAAAAAAATTTAATTCAACTGGTAAAAACTTTGAATCAAACAAATAGAACATTTCTAGTAATAAAAATGTATACATGTGGGTAACAATATTGTCTTTTATCCCTACGACTTACTAATAGTCTATATTTCATACTACTATTTTTCACATAATCAATGAGGATTCATGATATGTTTTAAGTGTTGTTTCTCCAAAGCATACTAAAATAAACATCAAAATAATTAGTAGAGTGATTAAAAAGTCCAAGTATTAATTGGAGGAACATTTAATTATGGAATATATAATGTAAATCAGATAATTTAATAAAACAACAAGATTGTTAATCAACTCAGAATGGACAAAAACCTTAAAGTAATCTTTTTTTTTTCCAAAGAAAAGAAGAACTGAAAAAATATGTACAAAAATGCTCAGTGTTTTTACATATCAAAAGCTCAATGTAATGGACATGCTTTTGCAAGTTGGGTTCAGTATTGTCAAAAATAATGACAAACACCATGAGTGTGTGGGGAAAAGGGTAGTAATTTAGTACAGGCATTAGTATTATTTAATACAGTCCTTATGGGTATAAAAGAGAAAAACACCTTCACACACCCATAAAACTCTCAAAAGATTCAACCTCTCAGTTTATAGGAATTTGATGAAAGTTAGATTTCCGAAGAGATTCCCATGCTTATTACAACACTAACAATTGTGAAAACTTGTAATCAACCTACATCACCACCAACAGATGAACTGCTTAAAGAAAAACTGGTTAGCCATGAAGTGGTGGCACATGCCTTTAATCGATGCACTTGGGAGGCAGAGGCAGGGGGATTTCTGAGTTCCAGGCCAGCCTGGTCTACAGAGTGAGTTCCAGGACAGCCAGGGCTACACAGAGAAACCCTGTCTCAAAAAATAAATATAAAAATAAAAATAAGTTTCTGTGACAGAATTGATTTAGATTTCATAAGGTTAACAGAAACACTTCAGTGAGTGTGTATGTGTGTATGTGTGTTTATACGTGTGCAGTTGTGTATTTCTATTAATACCTGTCCTGAAGAATAGCAACTAGTATGTCTTTGTGGATTCTCATTTCTTTTTACTTTAAAATTTTTCATACTAGAGTATTATATTTAGATACTTTCCTCCTTTCTTGTCTCCCTATAATTATTATATATCCACAACATCTTTAAATTCATAGTTCATAACTTTTAACTTTTTTCTTTAGATATTATATATATAGTTTTTTCTTTAGATATTATATATATATATATATATATATATATATATATATATATATATATATATATATATATGTGTGTGTGTGTGTGTGTGTGTGTGTGTGTGTGTGTGTATTCTTTATTTTCCATATGTACTCATGTTTAGGAATGACCACCTGGAATTAGATAACCTCTCAGATACCTTGTCCTGGCTAGGGGGAGTGATTATCCCTCTCAGGAGCCACTAATTTCCTCATAATCTTAATCTAGAGATTCGGCCTTGTGAAATTGTATTCATGCAATGTAGAATGTTGATTTGTGTTGTGATTATAAGGTCTTGTTTAGGTGATCATATTGTTCAGATTTTATGAATGCAGCTTCCACATTATATTTAGAAGAAACTGGTTGTTACAATTTTTCTTCCCCAATTGTGTACAATTCTCTGTACATCATATGTGCAGGGTTTTAGTGGTAGATTTGCCAGCCGGGGTGGAACACTTCATGGTCACTTGTTTTCTGCAGTTTTGACAAGTTAAAAATATTTGTGATATTCTCAACCTATTGAAAACAGAAGCTACTTTCATGGTGGTTAAGAGCTGCACATATCTGAAGATATAAAAATATGTAATTACACTGCAGTTGGAAATTATGCTTATTTAGTAAAATGGCAATAAAACATTGAGTGTTTTGCTAAGATGTATGTTCTTACCAGCCATACAGGGAGGCTAGGTGTATAGTACCAGGCATGAATTCATGCTTATTGAGCTGGCCTTAAGTCCAGTTAGACAACTCTTGGTTATCACTGGGATATAAGTGACACTATTACCTTATTGGTTATAGCTTGTGTTATTGTTCATTGTTGTGGTTAATAGTCTTTATGTAGATTGGTTGACTGTACTGGCTATTTTTGTGTCAACTTGACACAGCTGGAGTTATCACAGAGAAAGGAGCTTCAGTTGAGGAAATGCCTCCATGAGATCCAACTGTAAGGCATTTTCTCAATTAGTGATCAAGGGGGAAAGGCCCCTTGTGGGTGGGACCATCTCTGGGCTGGTAGTCTTGGGTTCTATAAGAGAGTAGGCTGAGCAAGCCAGGGGAGGCAAGCCAGTAAAGAACATCCCTCCATGGCCTCTGCTCAGCTCCTGCTTCCTGACCTGCTTGAGTTCCAGTCCTGACTTCCTTTGGTGATGAACAGCAGTATGGAAGTGTAAGCCGAACTTGCTTACTTCCTTGCGAACTTCCTCCCCAACTTGCTTCTTGGTCATGATGTTTGTGCAGGAATAGAAACCCTGACTAAGACAAATTGGTACCAGGAGTGGGGTATTCCTGTCACAACCTGACCATGTTTTGGGGAGGACTGTGGAAGGACTTTGGAACTTTGGGCTTGAAGAGCCATTCGTTGTTAAGAGCTCTGTCAGATGTTGTGTAGGAGCTTGGAAGATAATGTTGAGAACAGTGCAGAAGATGGAGGTCTGGTTTGTGAAATTTCAGAGGGAAAATTAAAGACTCTTTTCAGGGCCGTTGCTGTTTTGATTGTGAAGATTTTGTAGTTCTGGTTAGCTGGGGCTGAAGAAACAGCTGTGATTAACAAGATACCAGAACTACTAAAGCAAAAACTTTGCATTACTGGGACTATTGATGCTGGTTAGCTGGAGCTAAGAAATTAGCGGTGATTAAGAAGAGACCAGCATCGTTGAGGTGACATCTTCTGGGAAGTGTTTTCTGAAAGCACAAAGAGGCTGTGTTCCAGAGATAGGCAAGGTTGTACTCCTTCTGCAGCGGGACTTGGTAATGTGTAAGGGTCACCCAGGTGGTACTGGTTTTGAAGGCATGAAGGGGTCATGCAGAGGAGCTGAGGCTCGGCACTGTGAGAGGCCATGGAAGGCCATTGGTGAAGGTGCAGCCTCAGTTGCAATTGAAGGGGTCATGCAGTGTTTTGGAGATGCCAGTACCATGAGATGACCACCAAGAGCAGCAGCAGCAGTGGAATACAGGCATCTGGAGCCCAGAGGATGACGTGTGTGCTACAAAGGGCATGGCTGGAGAAGTGACCCAAGCCCTTGGAGGAGCCCAGAAGATCGTGAGTTGGATCCCAGACGTTGGAGGGTTGGAGATTGATTTTTGCTTTGATTGTGACTGTGCCCTGATATTTTCCCTCTTGAAGGAAGAAACTGTTTTAGTGGAACCCACAGTTAAGAGACTTTTAATTGTAAAGAGACTTTGGATTTTAAAAGAGATGGATATTTTAAAGAGATTGAAAATTTAAGAATATGTAAAGACTGTGGGACTTTTAAAGTTATTTAGATCTTGGGGATGAATAAGAATGTAAGAGTTGAGGCTTACTAGTGATGTGTTTGTGTGTCAAGTTGACAAGGGGTCAATTGTACTGGCTATTTTTGTGTCAACTTGTCACAGCTGGAGTTATCACAGAGAAAGGAGCTTCAGTTGAGGAAATGCCTCCATGAGATCCAACTGTAAGGCATTTTCTCAATTAGTGATCAAGGGGGAAAGGCCCCTTGTGGGTGGGACCATCTCTGGGCTGGTAGTCTTGGGTTCTATAAGAGAGTAGGCTGAGCAAGCCAGGGGAGGCAAGCCAGTAAAGAACATCCCTCCATGGCCTCTGCTCAGCTCCTGCTTCCTGACCTGCTTGAGTTCCAGTCCTGACTTCCTTTGGTGATGAACAGCAGTATGGAAGTGTAAGCCGAACTTGCTTACTTCCTTGCGAACTTCCTCCCCAACTTGCTTCTTGGTCATGATGTTTGTGCAGGAATAGAAACCCTGACTAAGACAGTTGACTGACGTCCCCCTTTGAAAGCATTCATCACATCTTCCAAAATTTTGAGAGCTAGTACTTAGAAAAAAGTTTCTGTTCTCTGTTTTAGATCATTTCTTTGATAAATATTAGAAATGAAAAGAGCATATATGTGAAATACATACTTATATCCCATTTCTGCTGATAAGTGTAAAGCACCTTTATTTAGGAAGGAGTATATTAGCAAAATCATTATGGAAATTCGAAAGGATTGTAAGTTTAATTTTATATGTCATAGACCAGTGACAAACACACTTTTAGAAAGGTTTGCTCTGCAATTCTATTTGGCTGGGCAGGTTAGTTGACTCATTCCCTCCCCAGCTTTCAGGACATCTTTCAACATTTTGAGAGCTAGTGCTTGTGGATGGTTTCACATGAAACATAACTTCAATTTTAATATTCTTGTCTCATCTACTAAGGCCTTAATGTCCAATATTATCAAATTTAGTGACTCTATTAGCTACTGGTAATAATTGTGTTGTTATAGATTACACTTAAGTGGTCTCCTCTGTATGTAAAATGAAATTTCCCTTTACATGAATACAAAATACTTATAGTACTTTGTTTAAAATGCACACAACTTTTCTCTAGGAGGGTGGGTAGCAAAAGCCAGTGATGACAACTTCATTTTGAGAATATTTGTTTGTCACAGTTATTGTCATACAAATACAAAGGAAGAGATTACAAAAGGGACATAGTCAATTTTCCATGTATAGTCCTTGACACTTCTTTTTATTAGGTTATTATTATGTTTCAAGGTGAATGATTCATTTTATTTATACTATAAGAGACATTTAATGATATTCTCCACATTTGTTCTGTTACTAAATTATATGTGTGTGTTACATTTAAATTCAAGAAGTGAAATATCTTAATCTCTTGATGTGTTAGTTGAAAAGGGTTGAATTTAAATGGTTACTATACTAACAGGGGTGCTGTATTGTATCCTTTTTGAAAAACAAACAAACAAACAAAAACAAAACATAAAAAAAAACAGGGACTCCTTCCCAGAAGCTTCTTTGTGGTCACAGTTTTAACAATCTCTTCTCATACCTCCTAGAGACACTGGATGATATTATGGTCATACATACCACTCAGCTGTCCTTCCATTATCAGTACTAAACAACATCTGAAGAAGAAAATAGAGGTTCTTGTTAAGGCCTAGATAAATGTTAAAGTCTAGGTAACAGTTACTTGGCTACCCTGCCATAGGTCTAGGTAACAGTTACTTGGCTAGTCTGCCATTAAAAGGAAATTTTCTCATACATTACTGCTGCTACTAGGAAACTTTCTAATGCCAAGATTCATTACACTTCTGGGTATAAGATTAACTCAAAGAAAAAAAAAGTAGCCCTCCTTTATACAAATGATTAAGGAGCCAAAAAAGAAATTTGGGAAATAACACAATTTATAATAGCCATAAGTAATATAAAATATCTTGCTGTAACTACATCCATGTAAGTGAAATATCTGCATGACAAGAATATCAAGTCACTGAAGAAATAAACTGAAGAAGATATCAGAAGATGGAACATTCTTTCATGCTCATAGATAGGTAAGAAGAACACACATGATATGCACTCACTGATAAATGGATATTAGCCTAGAAACTTAGAATACCCAAGATTCAATTTGTAAAACACATGAAACTCAAGAAGAAGGAAGACCAAAGTGTGGATACTTCAACCTTTCTTAGAAGTGGGAACAAAATACATATGGAAGGAGTTACAGAGACAAAGTTTAGAGCTGAGATGAAAGTAAGGACCATCCAGAGACTTCTCCAACCATGGATTCATCCCATAAACAACCACCAAACCCAGACACTATTGCATATGCCAGCAAGATTTTGCTGACAGGACCCTGATATAGCTCTCTCTTGTGAGGCTATGCCAGTGCCTGGCAAATACAGAAGTGGATGCTCAAAGGCATTTATTGGATGGAACACAGGGATCCCAATGAAGGAGCTACAGAAAGTATCCAAGGAGCTAAATAAAGGGGTTGACAACCCTATAGGAGGAACAACAATGTGAACTAACCAGTACCCCCACCCCCACCCCAGAACTGTGCCTCTAGCTGCATATGTAGCAGAGGATGGCCTAGTCAGCCATCAATGGGAGGAGAGGCCCTTGGTCTTGTGAAGATCATATGCCCCAGTACAGGGGAATGACAGGACTAGGAAGCGGGAGTAGGTAGGTTGGCAAGCAGGGTGGGGTGGGGGGGGGAGGGTATAGCGGGTTTTGGGGAATAGGATTTGAAATGTAAATGAAGAAAATATCTAATAAAATTGTTTTTTTAAAGAAATATACCATTTGACCAATGGGATAGAATCGTAGCCCCCAAAATAAACTCATACACATATGGACACTTGAGTTTTGATAAAGAAGCCTAAATAATACAATAGAAAAATGAAAGCCTCTGGAACAAATGATTCTGGACTAATTTGATGTATATATGTAGAAGAATGAAAGTAAGATCCATGTTTATCACCCTGCATGAAGCTCAACTCTGAGTGCATCAAGGACCTCGACATAAAACAGGATACACTAAATCCCATAGAAGAGAATGTGGGAAATAGCCTTGAAAGAATTGGTAAAGGAGAATAATTTCCTGAACAGAACACCAATGACTCAGGCTCTAAAACCAGCAATTGATAAATGAGGCACCATGAAACTGCAAAGCTTCTATAAGGTAAAGGACACTGGCAATAGAACCAAATGGCAGCATGCAGATTGGGAAAGTATCCTCACTATCTCTACATCTGACAGAGGGCTAATACCCAAATTTACAAAGAACTCAAGAAGTTAGCAACCAACAACCCAAATAACCCAATTTTAAAAATTGGCTACTGAACTAAAAACAGAATTCTCAACAGAGGAATCTTGAATGGCCAAGAAGCATTTACAGAAATATTCAAAGTCCATAGTTATCAGAAAATTGCAAATCATAACATCTCTGAAGTTCCATATTACATCCATCAGAATGGCTAAGATAAAAACTCAAGAGATACACATGCTGGCTAGGAAGTAGAGCAAGCTGAACTTCTTCATTGCTGGTTAGAGGGAAACCTTATACAACCTATTTTAAATCAATTTTGCAGTTTCTCAAAATAGAGGGGATAGTTCTACCTCAAGACTCAGATTTTTTATACACCTGGGCATATACCCAGGAATGAGGGAAAAAAAAAAAAAAAAACAGAGACAGAGGCAATGTCCTACCAGTAACTGGCCCAACTTTGAGACCCATCCCATGGGTAAGCAACAATCCCTAATACTATTGATAATACTCTGTTTTGCTTTCAGACAGGAGTAAATTGTCCACTCAGAGGTTCCATCCAGCAGGTGACTCAGAAAAAAATGCAGAAATCCACAGACAAATGGTAGATGGAGCTTGGGGATTCTTGTGAAAGAATAGGGGAAAGGAACTCCACAGGAAGACCAACAGAGTGAACTAACCTTCACCCTTGGGAATCTCAGATTCTGAATCACCAATCAAAAAAGTATACATGGGCTGGACCTAAACCTCCTTCCCTGTCCATGTGTAGCAGATGTGCAGCTTAGTCTTCATGAGGGTACCAAACAACTGGAACAGAGTTTATCCTAAAAGCTGTTACCTGTATATGGGATATGTTCTTAGTAGGCTGGGCTGCCTTGTCTGGCCTCATTTGGAGAGCAATCACCTACTCTTACAGAAACTTGAAACGCCAGTATGAGTGGACACTCAGGGGCCCCACCATTATATCCAAATACAAAAGAACATATATTCTTCTCAGTACCCCCAAGAAACCTTCTCCAAAATCAACCATATACTAGGTCACTAAATCTTCAACAGAAACAAGAAGATTTAAATAACCCTTTGCATCTTATTAGATCACCATGGATTAATACTGGAATTTAACAACAGAAACAGCAGAATGCTAACAAAGATCTTGAAATTGAACAAGTCTCTAATCACTGAACACGAAGTCAAAGAAGACATAAAGAAAGAAATTAAACACTTTCTATAATTCAATAAAAATGAAGATACAACATACCCAAATTTATGGGATGCAACGAAAGCAGGGATATGTGGAATGTTCATAGCACTAAGTGTCTTCACAGGAAAAATGGTGAGATCTCACACTAGCACACCTAAAACCTATAGGTCAAAATGACTCAAACACACCCAAGAGGAGTAGAAAGCAGGAAATATTGAAAATTGGGGCTCAACCAATAAATTAGAAACAAAGAGAACAGTTCAAAGTATCAAATGAAACAAGAGCTGGTTCTTTGAGAAAATAATCAAGATACACAAAACCTTCACAAAACTAACTAAAAGCCAGAGTGGCAATATCTGAATTAACAAAATCAGAAATAGAAATGAGGAAATATCAGACCTCGACAAAATCAAAAGAATTATTGGGTCTTCCTCCAACAATATGTACTTCCAAAAATTGGGAAAACTAAATACAATGTACTATTTTTGAAAGTTTTCACTTCATAAAACTGATTCAAGATAAGGTGATGAAAGTAGTCATTAAAAGTCCCACAAAAAAGCCCAGAAACATATGATTATAGGTCAGAATTCTTTTATATATATTATATATATTAGGTATTTTCCTCATTTACATTTCCAATGCTATACTAAAAATCCCACATACCCCCCACCCAGCTTTGAGGTGTTGTAAATGACAGAGAATATTGATGAGTTATCAGTTCAACAATTCACAGCATTTAAGAAAAAGTATTGACAGTGATTAAGTAGGGAATACAGTTAACAGGGGATTGATATAGGAAGAAAAATAATGGGAGGAGATTAAGGCAAAGTTTGAGAATCTCTGTATGCTCCTAAAGGAGACATTGTATAAGAAGACTAAATAGGAGACAATATCCAAAAGGCTTACATCTTCATTATGCTGCAGTGTAATTAGCACCTATGCCTGGGCAGCCAGCATTAAACAGATTATGAAGGCTCAGTGACTTCAACAATAAGATACATTGCATGATGGCCAAAAGAGACCTAAAGATCAACCATTACAACTCCACCGAGGACAGCCTGCAGCAGAAAATTGAGGGAGTCAAATATAAATAAGCTGTCAATTATCTGGTAGTGCTGCTGTTTAAAACGGTTCTTCTACCCTATGACTTTTCCATTGAAGATCAACAGACTTACTCCAGCTGCTTCTATTGCATTATCAAACTAGAAGTATGGATTGGTGAGGATAAGGGGAAAACAACAGAACCTGCATCTGTTCCTGATGGAATATCCCAGCAAAACACTAATGGGGACATATCTCATATAGAAGAACTAGATTAGTGAGCCTCTTCTGAAAAGACTGTATCATCTGGATAGTTTTGTTATGTTTTTTTCAGGACCAGCTGGCTTGGCTGGTCCTACCTTCTAGTGTTCTGCTCATGCCTAGTGATTTTCTCCTACCCTTTCCTAGGTGTCTAAAGTCAGGAATATCTCCTTTCTAATAAAAGAGAAGGACTGAGTGTTGTGTATTTTGGTAGATTTTGTTTTGCTCTAAATTTGAAACATGAAAAATATTATTTTCAGTCCTAAACAAAAAACATAGAAGCCGGACAGTGGTGGTACATAACTTTAATCCCAGCACTTAGGAGGCAGAGAGAGGCAGGCAGATTTCTGAGTTTGAGGCCAGCCTGGCCTACAGAGTGAATTACAGGACAGCCAGATCTACACAAAGAAATCCTGTCTCAAGGAAAACCCCTCCAAAAAAAAAATTAGAAAAAATGTTGGTAAAGAATCAATAAAATAATTTCTCTGTACAAAATAAAGGACAAATATTAACATTTGATATGAAATTGTATAGTTTCATATTATTTGAAAACATATATTCATCTGTAATATCAAAACAAATTTTATATTTAAGTGACAGAAGTATATTAGTCTTGTTTGTGAATTAATTTATGATAGAAACAGAAGATTCGCCAATAGCTTATTAGATATTAAGACGTTTCTCTCTCTTCCATTATCTAAACTGCTTCAATATACATGGTTAGAATAAGCCTTAATATTTAAATATGATTTTTGCATAATAGAATACCAATTAGTAGCATTAAATCAATATGTTGAAAAGTACACAACATATTATTTTAGTTTATTTTACTGTTTTTACAATAAAGTATTCTGATGACAGAAACATTCGAGAGGAAATAGATTATTTCCATACATGCTTCAATACCACACCCAGTTCTTGCCAGGAAGTTACAGCAGCAAAAGTTTGAGGCACCAAGTTATACTATATCTTCAGTAAAGATGGAGAAAGCATGGGATGAATGCATAATTGCAGATCATTTCATTTTTCTCCTCTGTTTTTTACTCTAGAGCACACCTTATGAAATGGTAGTATCTAGATTTAGAGTATGTATTCCCTCCTCAATTAAAGTTAAGGAAATCACAGACAGGTATATTCAGATGAGTAACTCCCAGGAGATTCTAGATATAATAGGGTTGAAAATGAACATTAACCATAACACAGATAGTCTTATTACCAGTGTGCTTTTCCAGTATCAACTGGTTATATGTGTAGATACTAGATGTAACAAAATTGATATTCATATTTTACAGCCCATATTATACATATTTGTAGTATTTTGTTTCAAATTCTGAAATTAAATACCAAGAGAAAATAATTAGTAGTGGAAATTTAGTAATTATTCTAACTGATTTTTGTTGATCTCTCTCTCTCTCTCTCTCTCTCTCTCTCTCTCTCTCTCTCTCTCTCTCTCTCTCTCTCACTGTGTGTTTCTGTGTGTCTCTGTGTGTATGTGTGTATGTTTATGTAGATATCCAGAATCCAAAGGAGGCCATCATATGTTCTAGAGCTAGAGTCATAGGTAGTTTTTAATTGCCAAACAAGTGTGTTGCAGACAAAAGTATGGTATTCTGGAAGACCAGCAAGTGTAATTAACTGCTGAGTTATCTTTCAAACAATCTCGCTAGTCATACATAAATACCAAATTTGCCATTGCAAATCATAATAAAAAGAACATAAAGTATGAAGGCTCTAATATATCAATAATAAAAAATGAAAGTAAAAGTTTCATAACTAAACAATAATATACCCTTTATTCTAATATATAATCAAGGTAATTCAGTGGCAAAATAGAAAAGAGATCCATTCTTTATTCTATCTTATTTTCACATTCATTGTTAGAAAATCCTAAGTAGCTAATTTTGTATGATTCAAAATAATTTTTAAGTATAAACATGAGCATTATTAACTTTCACAAAATCTAAATCACAGACAAAAAATGAGCCCACGGTCCAACTTGGCACTCAGCCCATAATTTTTAAAATACAGTTTTACTGGAATTTAGCCAGTCCCCCCAATTCATGAATTATCTATGAATGTGTTCATTCATTACAGCAGAGATAAATAGTTAAGAGAAAGACCATCTGCCTGCAAAGCCAAAAATACTCACATTTAGTATCATAACAACCTATGAGTGTAGTGGAATATAGGCCATGTAAGAACTAAAATAATTGTTTGGCTCATTCATTTTCATTCAGAGATGAAGTAAAATCATGTCAGAAAATTAACATATCTTCCAGTTTGAGTCAATGTGCTGAGCAGATCTTGGGCGCTAGATCCACACCATGGTCCACAGCACCCAGAGGAAGCTCGACTCCCAGGCACTCTAACATGCCCAGAATCATAAGTGAGGAGGCCACAACATCTGACACAAAACCTGTGGTAACTGGGACCAGCAGGATCCAGGGGCACAAGAACTTCTGAGAAGCAAGTAGCAATGGTTCTTTCCAGTCTAAGTCTGTGCCCTAAGAAGACCTTGGGCTCTAATTGAACACTCCGTCCAACAACACTCAGAGGAGTCTCTACTCTCATGTGCTCTAACACACACACATTATAAGATCCCAGGATCCCATGAACATAGTCACACCAGGAACACAGGATCACATAGACAGCTGGACACTGAGGAATTCTGATACAACCAGAACCACAAGAGGGACAAGTTGCAGTAACAGACAGTGACTGTAGGTAACTCTAGATGTAGCAAGATGGTGAGAGGCAATCATAAGAATTTAAGGAACAGAAATCAAGGCTACTTGTCATTATCAGAACCTAGTTCTCCCACCATAGCAAGTCCTGAACACACCATCACACTGAAAAAGCAAGATTCAGATCTAAAATCACTTCTCATGATAATGATAGAGGACTTTAAGAAGGACATAAATGACTCCATTAAAAAAAATACAGAAGAACACAGGTAAAAAAATTTCCTTAAAGTGGAAGTACAAAAATTCCTTAATGTAATATAGGAAAACACAACCAAACAGATGAAGGAATTGAACAAAACCATCCAGGATCTAAAACTAGAAGTAGAATCAATAAATAAATCACAAAGGGAGACAACCCTGGAGATAGAAAACCTAGGAAAGAGATCAGGAGTTATAGATGCAAGCATCACCAACAGAATATAAGACATAGAAGAGAGAATCTCAGGTACAGAATATACCATAAAAAACCTTGACACAACAGTCAAAGAAAATGTAAAATGCAAAACACTCTGTGAGGAGCCGCCCTCACATTCGCCATTACAAGATGGCGCCGACATCCTGTGTTCTAAGTAGTAAACAAATAATCTGCGCATGTGCCTGGGTAGTTTTCCACTCCATGTGCTCTGCCTTCCCCGTGACGACAACTTGGTCGATGGGCTGCAGCCAATCAGGGAGCGACAGGTCCGAGGCGGAGGACAATCCTCCATAAAAGGGACGGGGTTTTGCCATTCGCTCCTCTTCGATCTCTGCCTCCTGAAGAAGTAAGCAATAAAGCTTTTGCCGCAGAAGATTCTGGTTGTCCTGAGCGTGTTCTTGCCGGGGGACAAAAGCTCGGGATAACACTCCTAACCCAAAACATCCAGAAAATCCAAGACACAATGAGAAGACAGAACTTAAGGATCATAGGCATAGAAGAGAGTCAAGAGTCTCAGCTTAAAGGGTAAGTAAATATCTTCAACAAAATTATAGAAGAAAAATTCCTTAGCCTAGAGAAACTGATGCACATAAACATAAAAAAAAAAAAAGCCTATAGAACTCCAAATATTTTGGATCAGAAAAGAAATTCCTCCTGTCACATGATAGTCAAAACACCAAATTCACAAAACAAAGATAAGAATATTAAAAGCAGTAAGGGAAAAATTCAAGTAACATATAAAGGCATACCTATCAGAATTACACAAGACTTCTCACCAGAAACTATGATCCTAGGCAGGTGTCATGCAGACCTTAAGAGAACACAAATGCCATCACAGTCTACTGTACCCAGCAAAACTCTCAATTAACATAGATGGAGAAACCAAGATATTCCATACTAAAACCAAATTTACACAATATCTTTCCACAAATTCAGCCCTACAAAGGATAATAGATGGAAAAAAAAAGCAAAAATAAGTAGGGAAGCTGTACTCTAGAAAAAGCAAGAAAGTAATCTTCTTTCAACAAACTCAAAAGAAGATAGCCACACAAACATAAAATTAACATAAAAAAGGAAGCAAAAATCACTACTTCTTTATATATCTTAAAATCACTGTAGTCAATTCCCCAATGAAAAAGACATAGACTAAGAGACTGAATATTTAAACAGGACCCAGCATTTTGCTGCATACTTGAAAAACACCTCAGTGACAAAACAGACAGGACCTCAGAGCAAAAGCCTGGAAAAAAATTCCAAGCAAATGGTCTCAAGAAACAATCTTGAGTAGCCATTCTAATATCGAATAAAATAAAGTTTCAACCAAAAGTTATCAAAAAAGTTAAAGAAGGACACGCCATTCTCACAAAAAGAAAAATCTGCCAAGAAGAACTCTCAATTCTGAACATCTAGGCTCCAAATGCAAGGCCACCCAAGTTCATAAAAGAAAACTTTACTAAAGCAAAAAGCACACATTGAAACTCACAGAATATTAGTGGGAGACTTCAACACCCTACTCTAAGCAAAGGACAGATCATGGAAATAGAAATTAACAGAGATATAATGAAACTAACAGAAGTTATGAACCAAATGGTTATAATATATTCATATAACATTTCATCCTAAAACAAATGAATATACCTTCTTTTCAGCACCACTTGGTACCTTCTCCACAATTGAACATATAATTGATCACAAAACAGGCTTCAACAAATACAAGATTGAAATAATCCCATGCATTCTATCAGATCCCCAGTGACTAAGGCAATAACAACAAACACAATAGAAAGCCCACATACACATGGATGATGAACAACATTCTATTGAATGATAACTTTGTAGAGGTAGAAATAAAGAGAAGAATTAAAGACTTTTTAGTACTTAATGAAAATGAAGGTATATCATACCAAAACTTATGGGACACATTGAGAGCAGTGCTAAGAGGAAAACTCATATCTCTAAGTGCCTCTAAAAAGAAATTGGAGAGAATACACACTGGCAGATTGACGGCACATCTGTAAGCTCTAGAACAAAAAGAAGAAAATTCACCCAAGAAGAGCAGAAGGCAGGAAATAATCAAACTCAGAGCTGAAATCAACCAAGCGGAAACAAAAAAGCACTCCACAAACAATCAACAAAACAAGGAGCTGGTTCTTTGAGAAAACGAACAAGACATATAAACCTTTAGTCAGACTAAACAGAGGGCATAGAAACAGTATAAAATTTAAAAAATCAGAAATAAAAAGGGAGACATAACTATCAAATCTGAGCAAATTAAAAAAATACATCAGATCCTAATTTTTAAAAAGTCTATATTCCAAAATAATTGGAAAATCTGAATGAAATGGAATTTTTTTAGACAGATACCAGGTTCCAAAGTGAAATTAGGATCATATAAACCATGCTAATAGTCCCATAATTCCTAAAGAAATAGAAGAAATCATTAAATGGCTCCCAATCAAAAAAAGCCCAGGTCCAGATAGGTTTAGTTAAAAATTCTATGAGACCTTCAATGAAGACCTAATACCAATACTCTACAAACTATTCCACAAAATAGAAAGAGAAGGAATAGTACCCAATTCCTTCTATGAAGCCACAATTATCCTTATACCTAAACCACACTAGAAGGGCTGGACTCTATAGCATTTTAACCACTTTTGATAGTGATTTGGAGTAAGAACTTCTATATTTGAATCTAAATGGATTGTCTTTCCTAATTCAATTTGGTAGTATTTGACTTTAAGCTTGTTTGTTCCTCCTTGATTTTGAAATTGGTCTTAAGACTTTTCATAAAGTTCTTGTACATGACAATCAAACACTAATCTTTTATTTTAATATTAACTTTATTGTGTGATTTGAACAATAAATCCTAAGAGTAAGCATAATAATCTGTGTTTTGAATGACTCACATTATTTAAAAACAGTTCTTTGTCCCTTTTCCATATACACATGATTTTTGTAATTTCAGAAATGTTATTAAATCTAATGCTGCATTCAAATTTCACCTATTTGATGCTAATTTATATATAGTTTATTAGATTTAACATGCCAAAGACAAAAATTAAACAACACAGTATTTCATATACTGTATCTATATATTTTCTTATTTAATATGTGTCCTAATTTTCTTTGAATTCTCAGAATTATACATCAATGATATCTTATTGGAGCACCTGCAGTAATATTTTTCCAGTCCATATTTCTGTCAGCATCCCATCTTTAATCAGGTATTTGTATTTGATTGGGTCTGTCTATCATTGAGGATTTACTAAATCCATATGTAATGTTTGCTCTGATAATTACATAGGAATGAATAAGCTCCAAGTGGAGATGAAAATACAATAGTACATAGCTTCATGAAATAGGAATGCTTTTTAGATGATATGGTGATTTAATCAAAATTGGGAGGATTAAATGGATATGAAAGTGTTTACTACAATTGGTATCTTGGAAGATGTGGTGTTGCTTGTCAAGCAATGAGGTAACACATGGCATTTTGATCTTTTCTTCATGTGACTTTACAGAAATATTTGGTTATTTAAAGCATTTATCAAACCTCATCCCTTGCATGCAGTTATAATAATATATGGTGCTGAATCAGGTACGACAGGCACTCCAATTTATCACATCCCTAAAACTCAACTCATGTTATCTTTTCTAGATGTAGAAATTGTCCTTCTCTACTATGGCACACACACACACACACACCCCTCAAAGGCTTCACTAAAAAGGATTTCCACAAAAGAAAATAAATCAAAGAATGACATAGGTTTTATCTGACTTTGGATAAACTCCTATAATTTTATCATTTAAGAAATGATAAATTCTTTATGATAATTTTATCATAAAGAAATGATAAATTCTCTAGCAGTGTAAGCTAGATAGTTGGTTTAATGTGGTATGATTGCTTTTAGTATGTAGGATATATCTTAGGTTGTACAACTAATGCCAAAAAACAAAAACAAAACAAAATAATAAAGTCTAGAATCTGTATCATACAAATATAACATACCGTCATGAGAGTACACAGTTATAATCTCAATACTTATGATGTTAAGGCAAAATAAATTGTTCAAGATCAGTCTTTCATGTCAATTGTTTTCCAGGAATAAAAGAATTCTTTTTTGAGATAGTACATTAATAAATTGAAAAAAGGGATACATAAGAATCCATCTTAGAAAGAGATTTTATGTCCAACATAATACAGACATCAATGACAAAGTAGCCTAGGTAATTAAAGAAAATTTCATGTTGAAAATTATTTTAAAATGTCTGAGACAGTTATTTATAGACTGGAATAGAAGGATAAGACTATGATGGGTAACTTTATGTCAGCTTGGAATAATTTAGAATCATTTGAGACAAGGAAACTCAACTGAGAAAATGCCACCATAGGATTAGGATGTCAGCTAGCTTGTATGATATTTTTAAATTACTGATTGATGTAAGAATACTCAGCCCATTTTACATAGGCCACACTTGGCTGGTGGCCCTAGCCTCTTTAAGTAAGAAGGCTAATGTAGCAAAATATGGCCCTTGGTCTTGTGAAGATTATATGTCCCAAATACAGGGGAATGCCAGGGCCAGGAAGCAGGAGTGGATGACTTGGGGATCAGGGTTGGGGGAGGGTATAGGGGATTTGGGATAGCATTTGAAATGTAAATGAAGAAAACATCTAATATAAACAATCAAAAACAAAAAACAAAACAACAAAGAAGGCTGAGCAAGCCATGAGGAACAAACTTGTAATCAGTATTCCTCCCTGGCCTCTGCATTAGCTCCTGCCTCCAGTTCCAGCCTTGTTTGAAGAGTGGTCTTTGCTTTTCTTACAGAGTTGTAACTTGGGATATATAATCCAAATGAAACCTTTCCTCCACAAGTTGTTTTTATAGTGTCTCATCAGAAAAACAGTAACTCTCAATAAAACAAACTTCAAAAAGGCAATTAGATGAAAAAATTCAGTCTCTTGTAATTATTTAATAATTGATTTAATAATTAGTACTGTGGTTCTAGAGCATAAACTTTTCTTTTTTTTATGTTTAGCATTATGTTTAGACAGGACCTATGTTAGTGAGTCTGAGGGATGAGGCTTTTTCAGTGAGTCTCTTCAGAAGTTTTAGAAGATTTTAATCATTTTGAGTGAGAATAAAATGGGTGCATTTCCTTTGGCAGAATTTTTTTCTTATTCATTTACCTGAGGCACAGTAGTGATTACTCCATTACTACTGTTGAAAATGCACTTTGAGCATCATTAAGTATTTTAAAACTTTTATTTCTTTGAGGGAAAGAAGCTAAATATGATTTCAGAACATTTCTACAATAGAAAAAGGTTTTTCTTCTCCATGCTTTCACCACAAAGAAAATCCTTTCTCTAACCATCTACTAATGAAGTCCATCTCATTATTATATCCAGTTCTATGCAGAAGTTATTGTGAGTGATTGTAATTATTTTTTCATAGTCAACATATATTAATTATATAAATAAATGAGTTTTGTTATGACATTTTTAAGCATACATAAAATATTTAATTTACATTCAGCTTCTAAATAATCTTCCATCTTGTCCTGTGCTATTGATTAACAGTCATCCTACTCTTATTTTCTGTTTTCTAAATACACATATTAGAATAAGCAGGTACCCTTAATGTTTTTAGCATAACTATTTCTGCTAACATGATTAACTCCATAAAACTCCATTTTCTCTGCAAATAATGGAAATTATTCTTTCATATGGCTCACTAATGATGCACTGTGCATATATGTATATATGCATATACATATAATATTTGCTTTTTAGAAAAACCTCTACAATTATTATTTCATTAGTATCATCCAGGACTCACATTCAGTAGTCCTCCTCAAATTACATAAAAATTACAAATATAAAGAAACCAAGTCAAAATTATATAACAGTACTCCATCAAAAAAAAGTAAAATTACAAAAATGCTATTTTAAAGCACTGGAACTTTAAGAGAAAGATAATCTCAAAACACACAAAATTGCCAAATTGTTCCCTAAACTAAGCAGATTAAACATGATTAATGAATGAATTTGTGTTTCATAAAGAAAAACAAATGGATTGGATTACTGGGACTAACATGCAAAGTTTATCCTCTTTCCTTGTATTTAATTTATAAAGGGACAAACCACAATATAGGAAAATATACCCTTCATTTTAAATGTGGCATAATTTTAAAATCTGGGTCAACTAATTAAAAGTACCCTTAAATAGCCCAATTTCCTGAGCAATCCATATTTAGATAGAAGAACAAAGGCATTATAGCCAGCATTCTCATGATAACCCTCGCTGGCATTAACATTAACAAGTAGTAAGGCAGTCTTGTGTTTTAAGCTCATGTTTTGGGGAATATATTCTCAGGTTTTCTTTAGTAGGGAGAATTGCAAACTGTAACTTTCATTTGAGAACATCGTACTTTTCTATTTGTCCTTCAAGGGCAGACTTTCAGATTGCTTGATTTTAAAAGTCCCATGGTGTGATAGAATTGATCACAAGTAGGTTATATAATATCTCTTATCCAACTGATCACAATTTTGAAGATTATTCAACTGTGAATGAAAATGTTACCCCTACCACAATATTGAGGGTGTATGGACAAAAGCCTTACTAAATATGTTTCAGAGAGGTATCAAGGTCCCCAAAACATTCTAGGATAATGCTATTGTTTTTGATTATCCAGCAGAATTAGATTGTTAAGACCCTATCCTGAAGACACCATAAATATCAGATATAGGATACAGAAAATCAAGCTGAAAAGAACTAGAAACTTTGCCTTTGCTGTCTAGTTTTAAGGAGATGCTGTGAAGATTTCTGGATTAGAAAAGGTATCAAAAGTCTTACTCACTCTGAATTTTGCATGATACAATACTAATTCACAAGACAAGAATTGTTTAGAGGTTAACCACCAACTTGCTGCTTGAATTTGAGGCTGGTTCTTTGGAATAAGTCTGGTACTATAAATTTAGTTAAAATCTACAGATGGAGAAATTATAGTCCTTAGTGGGGAAAACTACTAGTTATGCTAAATGGACATAAATCCAAACTGTCTTCCAAATATTTAGGTTATAACTATAGACTAGTGCTACCCCCGGTCTCAGGGAGAGAAACTTTTCTTTGAAGTGAGAGGTTGTAATTCAAAAAAACACAACTAGTCAAAGTGCTAGGAATAAGAGATTATTTAGTGTTGAACACTGAATTAGACATCTGTATCACCCATTGCAAAGGCGTAGAAAATGCTTCATAGGAAGGAATACAAAGGTTTTAAAAGCTAGAAGATAAGGAGAAGTGGCAGGAAATGTCATATTTTAGATATAATATTTTCACTGTATATTGAATTTATTAGCACCAATTAAAAGCAAGGGCATAAGTATATTGACTATGTGAATGACAGACTGAGAGAAGATATTAATAGTTGTAACTGAAACAAACTTTTATAAATTCAGAAGCATATAATTGCTATCACTCAATGACATAATTAGTAAAAGTTGCTAAACACTTAAAACAGTATTGATCACAAACTGGCCAAGGAAGTCAAAAATGTTAGAATTTGTTTTTCTTTAGGAAAACACAGATAAAAACCTAATGAGTACCTTAGGCACAATTTTATAGTACCTAATAAGAGAAAATGCTGGGCTCTGAAAAGGATGGAGTGAAAACAGTAAACAAAACAATACTAACACATGCAGCATCCTTTTTCCTACTCACTATCTAGAAATCTGGCAGCCTTACTCACTACTGCTAAACAGTAGAGTGCAGAATACTTTTGAGTGGAAGTACAAATATCTAGAGGAAGGACCTCTTGATTTGAAGGTGTCCTCACCAAGTAACATCCATGGAAGCACCAAAAGACACATTCAACATGGGGTCTTAGAGTATCCATAGAACATAATAGCACATAGATGTTAGTAAACACATGAGGACCACAAGATGATTATAAAACAAAAGACAATGAGTAAAACAAGGCAAAATATTATGAGAAATACATAGGAAAATATAAGGTAAATATATGCATTTAACATTGATATATTATTAATTAGTAGAAATGTATCTCTAAGTACAACATTTAACTATAGCTTTAGCCTCAAAAAATACATTTATTTTTCTCAGTAGATATTTACTAACGTAAAAATATAGTTCTATTACTGAGCATTGGTATTATAGCATCAGAAAAAATGTTATCTATTACTAACAGTCTGCCGACTCCTTGCCAGCAAGTTCGGGTGAGAGGAGAGAAGTCCTGATCCCACTGGATTCTCTTTTGGCCTGAGCAGGATGACAAGTGTCCACCGCCTAAAAGGAACACTCAGAGCCTGGCAACTTTATGGCATCAGCCTCTTGCTTATATAAATTTGGAACATAGGGAGGGGGATTTTTGGTGGGATAAGGAGACAGGGAAGGGTGATGGAGGATATGGAGTGACTGACAGGACCAATGGAAAAGCTATACATCAGCAAAAGCCAGGCAGAGGCAGGGCCAAACAGATCTTGCTGACTCACCCTGATATGAAAGTGACTGAGACAGGTCTCAAAACTCAAGCCAGGCTTAAGCTCTCCCAAAGGGCCACAGAAACTCAAGCCAGACTCAGGTTTGTCCTCAACGTCCAAACCTGGGCCAAAATGGGGCTCAACAAGAGTCCTAATTGCTATCTTCAACATATTTCAAAATTGCAATGAAATGTTAGTGTGTAATAAAAATAAAAGTTATTTGTTATATTAATTCATGAATAATATTTACAAACCATTGTCTTGACAAGTGTAATTTGATAAAGATTCGATATAGGTAAAATATTTCTCACTTGAGTACAACATTCTTTTTACTACTGCTGAGGTCTCTCACCTCATTTATTGATGAGTCAGTAAACTTGCTATAATTAATCAGATTTGGAGGACTGAATCCAACTGAAACTACTCATTTTGTCTCCCATATGTACTTCACTAGAGAGAGAACTTTGGCTTACAAGATTTTCAAGTGAAGTAAAAATGTGAATGATGCTTGCCAGCTTGAGAGATACAGGCATGTAGGAAGGACCAGTGGCTTGACTCTATCTAGAGGCAGGTGTTAAAAAGAAACATCGTGGTTTAGTGATTCTCATGAACTATTTTAGCCACTTAGAATTGTTTACTCTCTCTTTTTCTATTTTTGCAGTTTGCAACTTTCTTTTGCTTCAGTTTGTGAATTTAACCAATATGAATTTCATCCTATCCTCCTTTCCATGGCAGCTCTATATCTGGGTATATTTAATGACACTATGACATTCCTAGTGGTCATCTAGTCAATGATTTGGTGCTTATTTTGCTTACCTTAGAGCAAACATTTATTCAGAGTTTTCAAAATTCATGTCAGCAGGCAGCCTACTGAAAAAGTCTGAATAGAGTGAAATCCACAGCAGCACAAGGAAAAAAGAGACAGATTCATGATAAGGTGAAGACAGATTTTTTTCTCCAGATTTATTACCTACCTTTGCAAACTGAGAAATTGAGTTACATCATTGGTGAAGAATTCTATCCTTTCTGAATATTCTCTTGCAAAGAATGAGCCATATCCAGATCCAGATCCTGGAGCATTGCAGCATCTCAATGACTGTAAATGCAGTTCTATAACCCAAAACCTAACTGAGCACATAAAGAAAAAAAGCTTAAAACTCAACCATCAAAGATCATCCTGGCTTCTGGACTGGTCTATTAATATAATGTGTGTATACTTGAGGTAAGAGGTATAAATAAAATATTTTTCTTCATAATACTTACTAATCATAGTTTATATCTGTTTGCATCAACAAAATATAAAAATGTTAAAACATGCCAACCTTCAGCATGTGCCTGGTTTACCTTTAAAATCAATCTCCTGTACAGGACCTAACAACTCTAATAATGTATCATCAATATTCATAGCACAGAAATGTCTTCTTTACATTGCCACTGAATACCTACCAATCTTCATCATCCACAGCCTTTGTTTAAATATCTACTAACTTGTCAATTTGGCAACATGTTGAATGCCATAAAGTCAAATGAATTCTAATTTACACTTTGATGTTTTCGTTTTAACTCAAAATAACATTTTTGAGAACCTTCCAAATTTTATGACTATGAATAAGCAGCTGACTCTGTTTATGAGGCTGAGTGATTTGATTTGCCTGAATAAATTAGAAAATGTTTATCCTGTTTCTTGATAAGCATTTTGGGTGGCTTCCCATGTGGGATATTGTGAATAAAAATGTTGTCACTATCCATGTGCAATTTGTTTGAAACATATGTGTTTTTATTCTTCTTGAGTGAATACCTGGAGGTAAGAATATTGAATAGGTGGAAGCTGATACTTTTTTTAGAAAGTTCATTGAGTCATAATGTACATATCATAAAATGCAGCAGAAATTGATGTGCAGTAAAGTATCTCTTCAACACTTTTTCTCAGATGTATTCAATACAGCACATTATCCATGGATGAAGCCCCTAGCAATGCCCTTGTAAAGGACTTACTCCTAATTCATAAGCAGTTTAGTTCACCTAAGATTATTTTATTAATGTTTAGGGAAGGATTATTGATACAAGAGAACCAAGGAAGGATATTTTATATACATAAATTCCACATGTATTTACATGTTATGGCCTATTTTATCCTGAAAATGACATAGCATATTCCTTTAACATACAATAAAAAAGATAATAAATACTCTAGTTAAGTTGTACAAAAGTATCACATATGTAGTAATCATAGCATTTCTAAATAAATTGATCCATTTTTCTTATTTTGCTAGGAGCTATAATTTGTGGAACTTGAAAATTTAAAACTAAGGCCTGGAAAAATTGCACAGTGCTTAACAGTACAAGCTCTTGCAGAGGATCATTTTTCAGTTTCCAATACACACATGAGAGCAAATATTCATCTGTATCTCCAGTGCCAGAGGATCTCCAGACACTTCCTTGCTTCTCTGGGTACTGGATTTAAGTGTTTCCTATACATACACATGGAAAAAGCTCACACATAAAGTAAAAATAAGACTTTAAAAATAAAATGTACCTAAATATTGATCCTTATTATTTCAAGTATATCTACATTCTTATAAAAAGCATAAATGCTTCCTTAATTCAATATCTTTTATTTTTTCTGTGAAAAACAATCAACAATTTATTTTTTTAATTTTTTATTAGGTATTTTCCTCATTTACATTTCCAATGCTATCCCAAAAGTTCCCCATAACCAGCCCCCACTCCCCTAACCACCCACTCCCCCTCTTTGGCCCTGGCATTCCCCTGTACTGGGGCATATAAAGTTTGAAAGTCCAATGGGCCTCTCTTTCCAGTGATGGCCAACTAGGCCATCTTTTGATACATATGCAGCTAGAGACAAGAGCTACGGGGTACTGGTTAGTTCATATTGTTGTTCCACCTATAGGGTTGAGGTTCCCTTTAGTTCCTTGGGTGCTTTCTCTAGCTCCTCCATTGGGGGCCCTGTGACCATCCAATAGCTGACTGTGAGCATCCACTTCTATGTTTGCTAGGCCCCGGCATAGTATCACAAGAGACAGCTATATCTGGGTCCTTTCAGCAAAATCTTGCTAGTGTATGCAATGGTGTCAGCGTTTGGAAGCTGATTATGGGATGGATCTCTGGATATGGCAATCACTAGATGGTCATTCCTTTCGTCACAGCTCCAAATTCTGTCTCTGTAACTCCTTTCATGAGTGTTTTGTTCCCATTTCTAAGAAGGGGCAAACTGTCCACATTTTGGTCTTCCTTCTTCTTGAGTTTCATGCGTTTAGCAAATTGTATCTTATATCTTGGGTATCCTAAGATTCTTGGCTAATATCCACTTTTCAGTGAGTACATATTATGTGAGTTCCTTTGTGATTGGATTACCTCACTGAGGATGATGCCCTCCAGGTCCATCCATTTGCCTAGGAATTTCATAAATTCATTCTTTTTAATAGCTGAGTAGTACTCCATTGTGTAAATGTACCACATTTTCTGTATCCATTCCTCTGTTGAGGGGCATCTGGGTTCTTTCCAGCTTCTGGGTATTATAAATAAGGCTGCTATGAACATAGTTGAGCATGTGTCCTTCTTACCGGTTGGGACATCATCTGGATATATGCCCAGGAGAGGTGTTGCTGGATCCTCGGATAGTTCTATGTCCAATTTTCTGAGGAACCACCAGACTGATTTCCAGAGTGGTTGTACAAGCTTTCAATCCCACCAACAATGGAGTAGTGTTCCTCTTTCTCCACATCCTCACCAGCATCTGCTATCACCTGAATTTTTCATCTTAGCCATTCTGACTGGTGTGAGGTGGAATCTCAGGGTTGTTTGATTTGCATTTCCCTGATGATTAAGCATGTTGAACATTTTTTCAGGTGCTTCTCTGCCATTCCGTATTCATCAGGAGAGAATTCTTTGTTCAGCTCTGAGCCCCATTTTTAATGGGGTTATTTGATTTTCTGGAGTCCACCTTCTTGAGTTCTTTATATATATTGGATATTATTCCCCTATCTGATTTAGAATAGGTAAAGATCCTTTCCCAATTTGTTGGTGGTCTTTTTGTCTTATTGACAGTATCTTTTGCCTTGCAGAAGCTTTGCAATTTTATGAGGTCCCATTTATTGACTCTTGATCTTACAGCACAAGCCATTACTGTTCTATTCAGGAATTTTTCCCTGTACCCATATCTTTGAGGCTTTTCCCTACTTTCTCCTCTAAAAGTTTCAGTGTCTCTGGTATTATGTGGAGTTCCTTAATCCACTTAGATTTGACCTTAGTACAAGGAGATAGAAATGAATCAATTTGCAATCTTCTAAATGTTAACAGCCAGTTGTGCCAGCACCATTTGTTGAAAATGCTGTCTTTTTTTCACTGGATGGTTTTAGCTCCCTTGTCAAAGATCAAGTGACCATAGGTGTGTGGGTTCATCTCTGCATCTTCAATTCTGTTCAATTGGTCTACTTGTCTCTCACTATACCAGTACCATGCTGTTTTTATCACAATTTCTCTGTAGTAAAGCTTTATGTCAGGCATGGTGATTCCACCAGAGATTCTTTTATCCTTGAGAAGAGTTTTTGCTATCCTAGGTTTTTTGTTATTTCAGATTAATTTTTCAATTGCCCTTTCTAATTCGTTGAAGAATTGAGTTGGAATTTTGATGGGGATTGTGTTGAATCTGTAGATTGCTTTTGGCAATATAGCCATTTTTACTATATTGATCCTGCCAATCCATGAGCATGGGAGATCTTTCCATCTTCTGAGATATTTATAATTTCTTTCTTCAGAGACATGAAGTTCTTATCATACAGATCTTTCACTTCCTTAGAGTAATGCCAATATATTTCATATTATTTGTGACTATTGAGAAGGGTGTTGTTTCACTAATTTCTTTCTCACCTCTTTATCCTTTGTGTACAGAAATGCCATTGACTTGTTTGTGTTAATTTTATATCCACCTACTTCATTGAAGCTGTTTATCAGGCTTAGGAGTTCTCTGGTGGAATTTTTAGGGTCACTTATACATACTACCATATCATCTGCAAAAAGTGATGTTTTGACTTCTTTCTTTCCAATTTGTATCCCCTTGATCTCCTTTTGTTGTCTAATTGCTCTGGCTAGGACTTCAAGTACAATGTTGAATAGGTAGGGAGAGAGTGGACAGCCTTTTCTAGTCCCTGATTTTAGTGGGATTGCTTCCAGCTTCTCACCATTTACTTTGATGTTGACTACTGGTTTGCTGTAGATTGCTTTTATCATGGTTAGGTATGGGCCTTGAATTCCTGATCTTTCCAAGACTTTTATCATGAATGGGTGTTGGATTTTGTCAAATGATTTCTCAGCATCTAACGAGATGATCATGTGGTTTTTGTATTTGAGTTTGTTTATATACTGGATTACGTTGATAGATTTCTGTATATTGAACCATCCCTGCATCCCTGGGATGAAACCTACTTGGTCAGGATGGATGATTGTTTTGATGTGTTCTTGTATTCGGTTAGCAAGAACTTTATTGAGGATTTTTGCATCAATATTCAAAAGGAAAATTTATCTGAAGTTCTCTATCTTTGTTGGGTCTTTTTGTGGTTTAGATATCAGAGTAATTGTGGCTTCATAGAATGAGTTGGGAGGAGTACCTTCTGTTTCTATTTTGTGAAATAGTTTGTGAAGAACTGGGATTAGATCTTCTTTGAAGGCCTGATAGAACTCTGCACTAAACCCATATGGTCCTCGGCCAATCAACAATTTCTTAAGGTGTTAAGTGCTCCATGAGCTAATGTACTTAGTTATTACTATGTAACATATACAATTGCAAAATTTGTTTCTATTAAGATAACAGAAGCATATTAGAATGGCTATTCCAGCTTGTTTCTTCAGACTATTTGCTTGGAAAATTGTTTTCCAGCCTTTCATTCTGAGGTTGTGTCTGTCTTTTTCCCTGAGATGGGTTTCTTGTAAGCAGCAAAATGTTGGGTCCTGTTTGTGTAGCCAATCTGTTAGTCTATGCCATTTTATTGAGGAATCGAGTCCATTGATATCAAGATATATTAAGGAAAAGTAATTTTTGCTTCCTATTATTTTTGTTGTTAGTGTTGGCATTCTGTTCTTGTGGCTGTCTTCTTTTAGGTTTGTTGAAAGATTAATTTCTTGATTTTTCTAGGATGTGATTTCTGTCCTTGTATTGTTTTTTTCTGTTATTATCTTTGAAGGGCTGGATTCTTAGAAAGATAATGTGTGAATTTGGTTTTGTCTTGGAATACTTTGGTTTCTCCATCTATGGTAAATGAAAGTTTGGCTGGAGTAGCCATTCTAATATCGAATAAATTCGACTTCCAACCCAAAGTTATCAAAAAAGACAAGGAGGGGTACTTCATACACATCCAACGTAAACTCTTCCAAGATGAATCCTGAATTCTGAATATCTGTTCTCCAAATGCAAGGGCAGTCACATTCATTAAATAAACTTTAGTAAAACTCAAAGCACACATTACATCTCAAATAATTATAGTGTGAGACTTCAACACCCCACTCTCAAAAATGGACAGATCCTGGAAAAAGAAAATAAACAGAGACACTATGAAAATAACAGGTTATGAAGCAAATGGATTTAATAGATATCTACATAACATTTTATCCTAAATCAATCAGACATAACTTCTTCTCAGTACCTCCTGGTACCTTCGCCAAAATTGACCATATGATTGCCAACAAAACAGGCCTAAACAGATACAAAAATATTGAAATTATCCCATGAATCCTATCAGATCACCAAGGACGACGGCTTATCTTCAATAACAACATAAATAATAGAAAGCAAACATTCACGTGGAAGCTCAAAAACATTGTACTCAATGATAACTTGGTCAAGGAAGAAATAAAGATAAATATTAAAGAATTTTTAGAGTTTAGTGAAAATGAAGCCACAACATATCCATACTCATGGGACACTGTAGGAAGCCGTGATAATACGTGCCGTCACTAGATGGCGCTAAGCTCCATTGTGCGCATGTGCTGGAGCAAAAGCCTGCCAAGTCACTAGTCCGTCCCCTGGGACATTTGAGACTGTGGGTGGAACCGCCAGTAGTATTAACACGTCACACCTGTGGGTATATATAGCAACACGTTTCTATCCTTCTTTGTTCTACCTCACGATTATGAATAAGTGTAACCACGAAAGGTCCTGACTTGTGTTCTGTGTGCACTCCTGCGGTACGGGAATAGCGCAGGACAGGACGCAATGAAAGCAGTCCTAAGAGGAAAACTCATAGCTCTGAGTGCCACTAAAAAGAAGCTTTATATAGCACATACTAGCAGGTAGACAGCACTCCTAAAATCTATAGAACAAAAGGAAGCAAATTAACCCAAGAGGAGTAGATGGCAGTAAATAGTCAAACTCAGGGCTGAAATCGACCAAGTGGAAACAAAAAGAACTATACAAAGAATCAACCAAACCACGAGCTGGTTCTTTGAGAAAAAAAAAATAAAATAGATAAGCCCTTAGCCAAACCAACAAGAGGGAACAGGAACAGTGTCCTAATTAACAAAACCAGAAATGAAAAGTGAGACATAACAACAGAACCTGAGGAAATCCAAACTATCATCAGATCCCACTACAAAAGTCTAAACTCAACAAAACTTGAAAACCTGGCTAAAATGGACAATTTTCTAGAGAGGTATCAGTCACCAAAGTTAAATCAGGAGCAGATTAACAATCTAAACAGTGCAGAGTTCTATCAGAACTTAAAGAAGACCTAATTCCAATTCTCCTCAAAGTATTCCACAAAATAGAAACAGATGGTACTCTACCTAATTCATTCTATGAAGCCTCAATTACTCTGATACCTAAACCACATAAAGACCCAAAAAAGAAAGAGAACTTCAGACCAATTTCACTTATAAATATAGATGCAAAAATACTCAATAAAATTCTTGCAAACTGAATCCAAGAACACATCAAAATGATCATCGATCATGATCAAGTAGGCATCATCCCAGGGATGCAGGGATGGTTTAATATACAGAAATCCATCAAAATAATCCACTATATAAACAAACTCAAATACAAAAATCTACATGATCATCTTGTTAGATGCTGAGAAATCATTTGACAAAATCCAACACCATTTCATGATAAAAGTCTTGGAAAGATCAGGAATTCAAGTCCCATACCTAAACAATAAAGGCAGTATACAGAAAACCAGTAGCCAACATCAAAATACGTGGAGAGAAACTTGAAGTGACCCTAGTAAAATCAGGGGCTAGACAAGGCTGCCCACTTTCTCCCTACTCATTCAATATAGTACTTGAAGTCCTAGTCATAGCAATTATGCAACAAAAGGAGATCAAGGGTATATAAATTGGAGAGGAAGAAGTCAAAATATCACTATTTGCATGATATTGTTATATATATATATATATATATATATATATATATATATATATATATACCTAAAAATTCCAACAGGGAAGTCCCAAACCTAATAAACAGCTGCAGTGCAGTAACTGGATATAAAATTAAATGAAATAAATCACTGTCATTTCTCTAGGCAAAGAATAACCAGGCTAAGGAAGAAATTAGGGAAACAACACCCTTCACAATAGTCACAAATAATATGAAATACCTTGGCTTGTCTCTAAGGAAGTGAAAGATCTGTATGATAAGACTTACAAGTTTCTGAAGAAAGAAATCAAAGAAAAACTCAGAAGATGGAAAGATCTCCCATGATCATGGATTGGCAGGATCAATATAGTAAAAATGGCTCTCTTGCTGAAATCAGTCTACAGATTCAATGTAATTCCCATCAAAATTCCAACTCAATTCTTCACAGAATTAGAAATAATAATTTGCAAATTCATCTGGAATAAGAAAAAAACCTAAGATAGCAAAAGCTATTCTCAACAATAAAAGAACCTCTGGGGGAATTACCATGTCTGACCTCAAGCTGTACTACAAAGAAATTGTGATAAAACCTGCATGGTACTGGTACAGAGACAGACAGGTAGATCAATGGAATAGAATTGAAAACCCAGAAATGAACCCATACACCTATGGTCACTTGATCTTTGACAAGGGAACTACAGCTATCCAGTGGAAAAAAAAAAGACAACATTTTCAACAAATGAAGCTGGCACAACTTGGAGTTATCATGTACAGGAATGCGAATTGATCCATTCTTATCTCCTTGTAAAAAGCTCAAGTATAAGTGGATTAAGGAACTCTACATTAAAATCAGAGACACTGAAACTTATAGAGGAGAAAGTATGGGAAAGCCTCGAAGATATGGGCACAGGGGAAAAATTCCTGACAGAACAGCAATGGCTTGTGCTGTAAGATCAAGAATCAACAAATGGGACCTCATAAAATTGCAAAACTTCTGTAAGGTAAAAGACACTGTCAATAATACAAAAAGGCCACCAACAGATTGGGGAAGGATCTTTACCAATCTTAATTCTGATAGGGGACTAATCTCTAATATATACAAAGAACTCAAGAAGCTCAACTCTTTCTTTAGGTTTGGGAAGATTTCTTCTATAGTTTTGTTGAAGATATTTGCTGGCCCTTTAAGTTGAAAATCCTCATTTTCATCTATTCCTATTATCGTAGGTTTGGCCTTCTCATTGTTTCCTGGATTTCCTGGATGGTTTGAGTTAGGATCTTTTTGCATTTTGCATTTTATTTGATTGTTGTGCCCATAGAATATTCTGCACCTGAGATTCTCTCTTCAGTCTCATATTCTGTTGCTGATGCTTGAATCTATGGTTCCTGAATTCTTTCTTAGGTTTTTTATATTCAGAGTTGTCTCACTTTGGGTTTTCTTTATTGTTTCTACTCCCCCTTTTAGGTCTTGGATAGTTTTGTTCAATTCCATCACCTGTTTAATTGTGTTTTCCTGTAATTTTTTAAGGGATTTTGTGTTTCCTTTTAAGGACTTCTACCTGTTTAGCAGTGTTCTCCTGTGATTCTTTAAGGGCTCTACCTGTTAGCAGTGTTCTCCTGTATTTCTTTAAGTGAGTTGTTAATGCCCTTCTTAAGGTCCTCTACCAGCATCATGAGATGTGATTTTGAATCCGAAATTTGCTTTTCCGGTGTTTTGGGGTACCCAAGACTAGTTGAGGTGGGAGTGCTTGGTTCTGATGATGGTGAGTGGTTTTGGTTTCTGTTGGCAAGATTCTTAAGTTTGTCTTTTGCCTTCTGGTAATCTCTGGTGCTAGTTGTTATAGTTGTCTCTGGTTGGAGCCTGCTCCTCCTATGATTCTGTTAGCCTCTGTCAGCAGTCCTGGGAGTCCAGCTCTCTTCTGAGTCTCAGTTGTCAGAGTACTCTCTTCAAGCAAGGTCTCCTCTTGCAGGGAATGTGCACAGAGGTCTGGTGTTCAGATCTGCCTCCTAGCTGAAGATGAAGACCTGAAACAGGGCCTGTCCTAGAAGATGTGTTGTCTCTGCATTCTGTGTGCTCACCTGCACAGACTAGTCTCCAAGGAACCCAGGACACAAGATGGCTCCCTCACCTCCTCCCGGGTGTTCACTTCTCCTCTGGTGGGGAAGGTGCCCAGATGTCTGGAGCCCAAAACGGGGGTCTGTACCAGAAGCTAAGTTGCTTCTGCCTGTCCCAGGAACTGTGTTGCTTCTGCAGTCTGCTTGCTCACCCTCCACAGTCTGTGAACTGATGTGCTCAGACTGGTCTCAGAGGGACCAGGGAGACAAGATGATTGTCTCCCTCACCTGCTTTGGTGATCAGAGCCCTCCCAAGCAACAACCATTCCTCTGGAGGGGAAGGTGCCCTGGTGTCTGCTGCCCAAAACAGGGCCTGTCCCAGAAGCTGTGTCACTTCTGCAGTCTGCACTCTCTCCTGCTCAGACTGGTCTCAGAGGGACCTGGGAACCAAGATGATTCCTTGCTCTTTTGGAGTGTAGTTTCATTCCTTTTATTGGAGCTTTTCTTCTACTAGCCTTTGTATTTTTTAAATTTGTTTTTGTTATGGACTGTGTTGGCTTCTTCATCTATAGTGATTGAGAATTTTGCTGGGTATAGTAGCCTGCTCTGGCCTTTTTTTTTTAACCTTATGGTCTGGACGACATCTGCCCAAGATCTTCTGGCTTTAGAGTCTCTGTTGAAAAATCTGGTGTAATTCTGGTAGGTCTGCCTTTAAATATTACTTGACCTTTTTACCTTACAGCTATTAATGGTCTTTCTTTGTTCTGTGCATTTGGAGGTTTTGATTATTATGTGATGTGAGGAATTTTGTTTCTGTTCCAATCTGTTTGGTGTTCTCTAGGTTCCTTCTATGTGTATGAACATGTCTTTTTTTTGGGGGGGGTAGAAAATTTTTCTTCTGTAATTTTGTTGAAAATATTTACTGGCCCAGTGAGTTGGGAATCTTTGTTTTTGACTGTTGTGTCAATATCTTCTATGGTATCTTCTATGCCTGAGATTCTCTTTCCTATCCTTTGTATTCTGTTGGTGATGCTTGTATCTGTGTCTCCTGCTTTCTTTCCTAGATGTTCCATCTCCAGGGTTGTCTCTGTTTTTGTTTTCTTTAGTGTTCCTATTTCCACTGTTTGATCCTGAATGGTATTGTTCAATTCCTTCACCTGTTTGATTGTGTTTTCCTGTATTTCTTGAAGAGATTTATGGATTTCCTCTTTAAGGGCTTCCACTTATTTTCCTGTGTTCTCCTGTGTTTTTTGAAGGGAGTTATCTATTTCCTTCTTATAGTCCTCTATCATCTTCATGAGATGGATATTAGGTCTGAAAAAAATCATGCTTTTCTGTGTGCTGGTATATCCATGGCTTGCTATGGTGGGAGCACTATATTCTGATGTTGCCAATTATCATTGCTTTCTTTTTCTTATGTTCGTGTGCTTTCCTCTCAACATCTGATTATCTCTAATTCTATCTGGCCTTCTTGTTTCTTTTTTTTTTAATTATTTTATTAGGTATTTTCCTCATTTACATTCCCAATGCTATCCCAAAAGTCCCCCATACCCCCTCCCCACTCCCCTACCCTCAACAGAGGAATGGATACAATAAATGTGGTACATTTACACAATGGAGTGCTACTCAGCTATTAAAAAGAATGAATCTATGAAATTCCTAGGCAAATGGTTGGACCTGGAGGGCATTATCCTGAGTGAGGTAACCCAATAACAAAAGAACTCAAATGATATGTACTCACTGATAAGTGGATATTAGCCCAGAAACTTAGAATACCCAAGATATAAGTTACAATTTGCAAAACACATGAAACTCAAGAAGAACGAAGACCAAAGTGTGGCCTTCTTGTTTCTAACTTGAGCCTGTTCCTCTTCTATGCCTGTTAACCTGTGACCCTGGTTGTATCAGAACTCCTGGGAATTCAGCTGTCTCTGTGATCCTGTGATCCTGTGTTACTGTGATCCTGAGATCCTGAGTGTGTCAGAGCTCTAGGGAGTCAAGCTGCATCTTGGTGTGGGTGGAGTAGGTGTAGAACTAGAATCCAGTGTCTACTCCGTGCACAGGTGCAAATAGAAGAAACATGTGCCTCTGACTGGTCAGGAGTCCCTGAATACCCTGGGTGCCAGGGGTCCAAGTTATGCTTGGTATTGGGACAAATGTTTGGACCTCACCTGTGAATCTGGGTTTTTCAGAGCTCCAGGGAGTAAAGATGCCTCTTGGTAGTGTAATAAATTTTGATAATTTAATTTTAAGATAGGTTTATTGTATCTTTTGATTGTGAAGTTTGCTTCATAGAGGTAAGAAATTGATGAATTCATTTTTTTAAAAAAAATCTCATACACTAGTCTGTGTCTGTTGAATGAAAAATTGAGACCATAGGATCCAAAGGTATTGAAAAATATGTACTAATTTCTGTTATTTTCCTTGTTTTGTAGTTTTGAGTGTTTTCCTAATTTTCATGTTTAAGCATTGTTTTTAGCTACTTTTATTGTTTTCCAGTTAGCTTCTTCAATATGTTTATCTTTCTTTTCAGTCCAAAGAATTATTTCTAGCTACCTCTGTGAATATGATTTAGTTATAATAAATTTATCTAGCTTGCAGTTATTATGGAATATTTTCTTTCTTCATCAGTTATTATGTACAGGTTTACTAGGTATTATATCCTGTGCTGGCAGGTGACTTTCTCGTTTCAAAATATACAATAATATACTCTTGGATTCAAGTTTCAATTTTGATGGGCCTGTCCTTATGTGTGACTTCATACTACATCCTTTAAGCTCTCAGAACACTGTGGGTTGTGTGTGTGTATATATATATATATATATATATATATATATATATATATATATATATATATATTGTATTATTGCTGTTTTGATTATAATGTGGGGTTCAGATATCTTTTTCTGATCCTATTTGTTGTTCAACATGCTCTTTATATTTGGTTAATTATTTTTACTAGATTTGTGTGTGTGTGTGTGTGTGTGTGTGTGTGTGTGTGTGTGTGTGTGTGTGTGATGGCAGTGAAAATAGTCTTTATGCCTGTTTAATAGAGAGGTGATTTTCTTTCTTCTATTTCCATGATTCATTGATTCAATCCTTTTATGGTGCTCTAAAGATCTTGAATGTTCTTTTTCACATTAAAAATCATCATTTTCTTATAAGTATATACTGATTCTTCTATCTTGTTTTAAGTCACTGATTTTCTGTTCTCTTCTGAATTCATTATGTTGATAATTTTTCTGTGCTTTATTGATTATTGAGTTTTTCATTTCAAGCATCATTTTGATGTGCCTTTTCCTCAATATCCTCTTTATTAAATTCCATTTTATATGCATTTTTGCTTCATTTTTCATTCAGATTTTTGTGTTCTCTTGGAATTAATTCAGGAGTCCTTTTAGACATAATGTCTTTTTTTTTAAATTGTATTTTTAGCTTGAGATTTGCTATGAGTTAGATTGCTATATGAATTTCACTAAATTCACGTTTTTATTTTCTACTTAGGTCACCTCTAACCTTTCAAAGGAAGTGTTTCCAATATTCATAATGGACAGAGCTATAGTAGTCTTGCAATGTTGGCTTACTCTGCTAGAGTTATTTTCAGGGCATTGAGCTCTATCTTAGTCTTCCCTTATGAGTAGAATACTGCTTTCCACAACTGTAAATGTTTTCGGTTATATCCAATACAATTAAAAGTGTTAGCAAACTAACTAACTAGCTCTTAAGCCCTAATCATTTTAAGTGGTAAGGATATGCTGTTGATACAATGTATACTAATCGAATAGTTATTTTGAATATACATGAAACAAAAAATGAATCTAGCCTTAAACCTAATAACCAATATTGAGATGATAAATTGGAGAAAAGGATAGACATAACTCTTAGAGTTCCCATTGCTGTGAAAACACACCATGACCAAGGTAAGTCTTATAATAGACAACATTTAACTGGAGCTGGCTTACAGGTTCAGTGGTTCATTCTATTATCCTCAAAGTTGTAACATGGCAGAGTCCAGGCAGGAATTGCTTGGGAGGAGATGAATGTTCTATATCTTGATCCAAAGGAAAAGACAGTCTTCCAAGTACCTATTAGGAAGGTCTTCAAATTGATTCCAACATTGACACACTTTCTTCAATAAGGCCACACCTCACAATAGTGCCACTCACTATGGCTAAAGGATATTCAAAGCACCAAAACATGTAAATAGAAGGGGAAACTATAAGGGCGAAAATTTAGATTGAAGAAAGGTTAACTAGAAGTATACTGAAAAGAGAGAAGTAAAGTTATATAACCAGGAAACTAAGGTACATATATCTTGCAATCTAAACCAGATTTAGTAATTTGGGAGAAGAAAAAGAATGAGAAACACACAAAAGAGAGGAAATAGAAGCCATGAATTTCAAAAAAAAAAAAAAAGGAGTGAGACTGCCATGACAGGCCAAAATGATACTGAGTATTAAAACAAAGTTGTGATCAATGCAGAGAGAGAATTGGGTGGAAAAAATCAGTTATGAAAACCATAGCTTTTCTTAATCTCTCTCTCTCTCTCTCTCTCTCTCTCTCTCTCTCTCTCTCTCTCTCTCTCTCTCTCTCTCTCTCTCTTCATTCCCTTGTTTCTGGAATGCTATGCCACCCTCAGAATTTTGCTGAGGTGGGAAGCTCTATTCTCTCTGAAGAGTGTCTCTTTGTGTTTTCATAATTGCTGCTGCTCTAATCCATGGCTAGTGCTTCATATTCAGAGTCTCAGTTCTAGTAAAACCTCTGCAAATCCCTTTAGGATTGCAAATGTGTGTTTTACCTCTGAGCAACCCTTTTTAACATCATGCTCACTCTGTCTTCACTAAGATTTAAAAATTTATTGGGCGTTATAAATTCATCTTAGCTGTGTCTTCTTTGCTTATACATGTAAACAGACTACAGTGAAATTTTTGAAAGATTTAGGATATATACCATACAGAAGGATTAAACAATTCTCATCATACAAATTGTGAAAAAAACCAAAAAACAAAGAAACAAACAAACAAAAAAATCCCCAACAACTTTACACCAGAAGAAAGCTGATGTGAATATGTTGTGGAATTACAGTATGTTGTACATTCCTGTGGGAACAGCAACATTCATCATAGAATTAAGGGGTTTAATTTGTAAAAAATTTAGTTGAATATTTCAGACAGTTTAGGTGAATATTATCTAGAGTTCAGAATCAGCTTTCTTCACCAGGATAATTCATTCATTTTACAATTCACATATACAAAAGGATTCACTATCTGTAAATTTTTGCTGACAAGAAAGATGAAAACTAAGATTTTCTGAGGAGAGATGGAATTTCAAGTCTTTAATTCTGAGATTGTAGAAGGACAAATTGATTATAGTATCAACTGAGAAACATTTATTGGATCCATATGAATTGGCTTTAAAGAATTTGATAATTACATTGTCATTTATGAATTAGATAGCTATTTTACCCATTATGAAAATTATATTTAATATCTAAAAATTATTTTGCATAACATGAAGAGGAAAATCCATAAAATTAAATCTGTTTTCTTAATTCTAAAATTCATGAATGTGATTGTCTTTAAAAATGTATTCAAAACAATGATTTTTTTTTTGTATGTTTTTGGTTTTCTTGAGAAATGGTTTCTCTGCGTAGCCATGGCTGTCCTGGAACTAGTTCTGTACACCAGTCTGGCTTCAAACTCACAGAGATCTACCTGCCTCTGCCTCCTAACTGCTGGTATTAAAGGTATGTGCCACTAATTCTTGGCTTAGAAATTTAATTTTTCTGCATACATTTTTATATATGAATTATTAGAGATAATTTTTACTTGTTACCTTATGTTCATACTGTAATTTGTTCACAAAGTTATTCTTTATTTTACAATTTTAGCACTCTATCTCCCAAACTGAACTTTTGTCAATTTTACAGAATATTATGAACATTTTAAAATATGTGTAGCAGATACAGATTTATCCTACGCTTCAATTTCTCACCATATTTGATGTTTATAGTATTACCTAGATAAGATGCAGATTATAAATTCCTGTGACTTCATGTGTGGTATTGTTCTGGTGTACTTACAATATCTTTAGCCTTCAGGTGCATTTCTAAATTATCTGATAGATGGCAATTAATTTATAATTAAAACATTCTCTTCATCTCATGTTTCATAACTGTTTTATTTTACTAGTCTTTTGTACCTCTTTAATTTATACTTTACATTTTACTTTCTATGAATGGAATCACATCTTACTATACTTAGGAGTCAAACAATTTTAAAAACAAAAAATAATTTAAAGATCACCCTCATGAAGTATATGAGCATTTCTGCATTCTTTTCAGTACCTGTGATTCATTTCCTTTTGATTATTAATCCAGATCTCTCCTCATGTGATTTTAATGATATCCAATGCTTTTATGCTCCTGACAAATATCATATTGTTTATTTACCAATATAATCTCTTTTACTTTCAAAATTGTCATAAATAGCTCCATTATAAGAGAATACCTTGTTCTGAACAAAGTTATAGTTATTTCCCCATATTAGTTTTTTGCTCAAAAATATTTTACATGTTCAACATTCACTTAACTAGTATGAAATAGTTCTCTGTATAAAATGGAAATAATGTCATTATTAAGAGTTTTTTTTATAAAACTATAATTAATATTATTGATTCTATCCAATAGATATATTGTATGTTTGCTTTACTTGAAACAAAAAGAGAATGTCATTACCAATTCAAGGAGAAATAGAATATTATGTTTCTAGGTTTCTTGATATCTAAGTATGTCACTCCCTGTAATCATTTGTGGTATCTTTCTAAAGTAACATAATTTGGTAAGTCAAATATTAAATTGCAAAAGGTATATGTTTTTCATTCATTTTATATTATGTAGGTATTCTAGTGTATTTCTTTATTTATGCAAAGTTTGGTTTCATCTATGATGACAAATAGTAAAACCATATCCAGCTTCCGTTTATTGCCATATTCTAGAAGAAAACATTTGTTGTGTGATGAGACTACCTATAAAATGGTAAATAATTTTTCTACCCATATCTCTGTCTGACTTTGGGTTTTATTGCTGTGAAGAGATGCCATGACAAAGGTAACTTTTATAAAGGAAGCCATTTAATTAGAGCTGGCTTATAGACTCAGAAATTCAGTCTATTAACATCATGGTGAGAAGCATTGCAATGCACAGGTAGATAAGGTGCTGGAGAAGCCAGGAGTTCTATATGTTGATTTGAAGGCAGCAGAAGGAGACTCTTCCACAGGCAGCCAGGAATTTCATACTGGGTGAAGCATGAACATAGAGACCTCAAAGCCCACCCTTACTGTGACACTCTCTCTCCAAAAAGGTGACACATATTCCAACAAGGCCATACATATTAACAGTGTCACTTCCCTGTGCCAAACATTTAAATATATGAATCTAAAATGGTCAAACCTATTCAAACCATCTCAAACTCTGAAAGAAACTAATATATATTTGGAAAAAAATCTCGAAAACAGACACTACAACCTATTATATAATAAGTACATGGAAATATAATATAAATAATTGGTTCAACAAAATGAAGGGTGCTCTGGTGGAGGACTATATTGATGTCCATGTTCTGAACTGCTATACTGTTACTAGAGACCATGCTGAGATCTATGGCTCATGCTGACTCCAGAAACTATGTGAAAGTATATGATGATGCATTTGCCCAGTGACAGTGAATGACAAAGAAGCTACTTTTGCATGGGTATTAATGATTGTACCCTCATAGTTGAAAAAGACAGAGATAAAAGGCTTCTGATACAACCGTTGACCCAACCCCCACTCCTACCCAAAAATATAATCGCAGAAACTCTTACAAATTGTTACAAGGATGCAAAATTATAGTTTTCCCCAAATATGGCTTCTGGCAAGGGTGAGGGTAAGGAATGACTCAGTTTACTTTAAGGGGCTGGCCATTGGTAATTTGACCAAACTCCAATGAATATACAGGCAACAAAAATTGGAATTTTCTTCTTCTCCTTCTTCTTCTCCTCTCCTTCCTTCTTCTTCTCCTCCTCCTCCTCCTCTTCCTTCTCTTCCTCCTCCTCCTCCTCCTCCTCCTCCTACTATTACTACTACTACTACTTCTTCTTCTACTCCTACTCTTCCTCATCCTCCTCATCCTTCTTGATAGAGCGGTCCCAGGTTGTCGCGGTAGACTGGAGAGGACAGAGAAGTGAGTATGATCAGTTTGTCTGATGTGAAATTCTCAAATAATAAATAAAATATTGTGTTTGAAAAGATGAAATAAATGTTCATCATCAGTAGGTATTGGAGAGTTTCAAAATAATGCTATATTAGTAGTCTACTTCACATGAAACAGAATGTCTACCATTAAAAAAGCAAATAATCAAGTCTCACCAGAAAACTGAATATCCATAGACTTTGTATACTCTCTCTGTTCACCTAGACATAATCCCTAAGTCTTGTCCCTAGCTCTGTACCAGAATACTATCTGGAGCATCCCATTACCCACCCAATATCTCCAGTGGTTCCCTTAGACCATCTCCTCCTAACTTGCCTATTCCCACTCATTGTTGTATCCCAGTCTGCACCTCAAGTGGATATCTCCAACTCAACCATAGGCCATACCCGCTGGAAAACAAGGTAGGCTGTCCACATATATTCTCCCCTTAATCTTTCTCTCTTCCAGTCCCTCAGTCTCATCCCTTGCAGTGCAACAGATTTCTAGACATAGCTTCCTGTTGGCTATGTCCACATCTCCTCTCCTCTAGATTCTACACAGCACCCATGTAAATTCAACCCTGCCACCAGTCAATGGATTCCAGCATCCTACAACAGCAGCCATTCCCTATGAACACACGAGCTGACAAGGACAATAATATAGGCAACATACACGTTCCCAAAATCCAAACAAAAACAAACAAACAAACTAAAACAACCAACCAACCAAAACAAAACAAAAAACCAACAAGGAAGTAAAACAAACCCAGAAATAACCAACAGGAACTATAGTAAACTGGGACCCAGATATCCAGATACCATCATGAAAACATAATCAATAACAGCCAGGACAACACATCTCCACTACAGCCCAGCTATCCTAAACAGAGCAGGCACTGGATATTCCAACACATCTGAAATATACACACAGACACAGACACACACACACACACACACACACACACACACACACACACATTAAAACCAACTTTATGGTCATTAAAAGAGAAATGAATAAACCACTTATAGAAATCTAGGAAAATACAAACAATTGTACAAAATGAAGTCGCAGGTTTGGAGTTTAACATATAAGATAATTATTATATGTAATTTTTAGCCTCCAAATGAACCAACTGAAAAAAATATTATCTCATTAGAAGATGATATGGCTTTTGAAAAAAATCCAATGTTTTTTCATGATGAAGGTCCTTGAGAGATTAGGGATACAAGGGCCATATCTAAAAATAATAAGAATAATTTAAAGCATGCCTATCTCCAACATCAAATTAAATAGACAAAAGCTAGGTGCAATTCTGCTAAACTTAAGAACAAGACATGCTTGTCTTCTCTGTCCATATAGATTCAATACCGTTCTTAGAGTTTTAACTAGAGCTAAGATAAAGGAGATCAAGAGAATTAAAAAATGGAAAGAAATGAGTTAAAGTATGGTTATTTGCCCATGATGTGATAGCATATGTATGTGACCCTAAAACTTCCACTAGAGCACTCATAATTCTGATAAATACTTTCAGGGAAGTGATTTGGCAAAAGACTAAATCTAAAGAACCAGTTGTGTGCCTAAATACTAATGACAATTGTGCAGAAAATGAAATCAGGGAAACAATACCCTTCACAACAGCCTCAAATAATATAAAATATCTTGCATAACAAAGAAAGCGATAGACTTATATAACAACCACTTTAAGTCCTTGAAGAAATGCATTGAATTAGGTATCAGAAGATAAACAGATCATGGAAAAGAAAGATGAAAAAGTAGATAAAAAGAATGACCAAAAAACCCAATGCTCATGGATCCATAGAATTAACATAGTAAAAATGGCCCATCTTACCAAAAGCAAACTATTCATTCAATGCAATCCACCTAAAATTTCACTTTTCATAGATTTTTATAAATCTCATAAGCACTTCTTACTTTTCAAGTGAATTCAATTTCAGTTCCCAGAACCCATGACTGTCATCTTAGTGCTGCCTACAAGTTCATCACAGGAGGATTTGATACCTTCTTTTAACTACAGTGGGCACCTATACATGTTGGTGTATGTAATCAGAAAATGTAGTCAGAAAAACACCCCCATAGTAATTAAAATAAAGTATTTGAAAACAACAACTTGAAATAATATAAAGTAAAAACTAAAAAGTTAAGACATATTCAAAAGCCAATGTAAATATTTTTCAAAAAATATATATTTTAGATTTTTAGTCTATAATTGTTATTGTTTATATAAGAACAACTAATAATTTCATATATTTCTTGTTATACAAAGACAATATTTCTGAATGAATTGAAATTATTTTTAACACTTTGTTTATGTACCAGTGTTAAGGTTACAAATGTCAAATGATTTGCCTTTCATGTCATTAGTTTACATTTGGATAATATTAACTTTTAATTTTCAAGAAAATATATATTCTAGAAATAATATTTACTACATTGTAGTTTACTGAGATGGAATCTTATATTTGCAGCTTTTCAAACATATGTAATCAAGTTTGGCAGACTGTATTACTTATCAACAAGAACTGAGAAGGAAAATATATAAAAATAGTATTACTTTAATACTTATAGGACAACACATACCCTTTATATTGTCTTAAGTATAAATCAAACAAATTTTTATTTAGTTAGACACATTTTTCTCCCATATGCATTTAAATGGAAATGAAAAGGGAAATTGAAAATAACTCTTTACACCTTTGTAAATAAGGCATTGCCATATGAAAGCTTGTAGCTCTCCTCACCTCTTATCTAATAGGTATAGTGAATAAATTATACAATGTAATATAGTTATGCTTTTCTAAAAAATGGAATCTTCCATGTGAGGCAGAGTACAATTGTGTGATAGACTTTAAGGATTATACTATACATGAATAAAATAGTATGAAAGCCATCATGACACTTACCAGTAATTCAGATAGTAAAAACAAAGGAAATTACATTCAATACTTTGTTTACATCTGTCCATATCTTATTCTGTTTAAAGTTTCATTGAAAGACATTGTCTTAACACCATATGAAAGACTTTATATTTCTGATAATTTCTCAATTTTCTTTCATTGTAATCTTAAAATTTTATACTTACAATGTTCAATATCAGATTAAATAAGAAAGGATAGATAAAGATTCAGAAATTCATCTTCTGTTTGTAGAACAAACTTTTCAATAAATGCCATTATATAATAAACATTTGAAAACCTGTATGAGGCTGTAGAGCCAATCCTGTACACAAATTGAAGAAGCCATGCATATTCAAGGAGAGAAATTCTATTGGAAAAGTTTCAAAGCAAAATTAAAAAACACACAGGCATAAGCAGCATTCTCATGATTTCTCAATGTTGTCCATTTAAGTCCCAGAACTAGGACTTCATTTGGCTCAGACTGATGCTGGCCCTGTTCATGTTGCAACAGTCTTTGAGTTCAAATGTGCTTCAGTCATGCTGTGTCTAAAACGCCTCATTTAACTAGTGTTCTCCATCTCCTCTGGAACTAATGATTCCCCTGTGTCTGCTTCTACAGGTTTTTCTGAGACTCAGGTGATGAATTATTAGAAAAATTCCATTTAGTACTGAGGGTTCTCAGGTTTTTACATTCTCTGCACATTGCACGTTGGCTCTCTGTTTCTATCTGCTTCAGGAAGAAGTTTCTCTGATAACTGAGTAGGGAATGATCTATGTATATAGCAGAATGTCTTTAGGAATAATTACAAGTAGTGTTAGATATGGGTTCCATATCACAGAGTCAGCATTTAGTATTAGTCAGATACTATTTGGTTACTCCCACAAAATTTTTGCCACTATCGAACAAGCATTTTGTAGGCAAATCATAACTGCACATCAAATGGTTTGTAGTAGGTTTGGTTTATTACATTTTTCTTTGATAGGATGTGTTAATAACTTTTTTCCTGTGTCAATGAGTTCGAGGGTATTCCCTGATTTCTTTCCTACCAAGTTCACTCTATCTGCACTTCTGCTAGTGAAGATCCTGCCTTTTCTCTACTATTTGTTTCTGGCTTCTTTATGTTAAAAATCTGGTGTTCACAGGAATGTGCACTGATGTCTGGGTATTCATTTATATTCTTTTGGTCATTGCTTCAGTTTCTTTTATTATGCAAATACAAGACAGTTTTTATTGCTAGAGTTCTGTGGTAGATTTTGAAATTGAGGATGGTAACATCTCTAACAATTGTTATGTTATTTATGAGTGCTTTAGTTAGCCTGGGTTATTAGTAGTTCCATAAAACAAAAAACTAGAAATTGTCCATTCATGTTCTGTTAAGAATTTATGGAAACTGTATTGAATCTGTAGTTTTCTTTTCTTTTCTTTTCTTTTCTTTTCTTTTCTTTTCTTTTTTTTAGGGTGACAATTTTTACTATATTAATCCTTCTGATCAATGAGCAATGGGAGACATTTCTAATATATCCTCATGTATCTTTCTTCAATAACTTAAAGATTCTATTTTATTTTATTTTGTTTTAATTACAGGTTTGATAGAGTTAACCAAAATTATTTAAGGCTATTGTGAAAGGTATTGTTTGTCATGTTCTTTTCTCATTCCAGTATTAGTTAATATATAGGAAAGGTACTGATTATTTTGTGTACTTATATTGTATTTATCCTCTTAGCTAAAATGTTTCCAAGCTATAGGATTATATTTATGGGAATTTTGGAGTCATTTATTTCTACTATTATATCATCTGAAAATAAAGATGCTTTGACTTCTTTCCTTTTTATTAGTATGCCTTTGCTCCCTTTCAGTAGTCTTATTGCTTTAGCTAAGACTAAGTATTATATTGAATAGGTAAGCAAAGAAAAAACAGCCAGTCTTCTTCCTGTTTTAATGAAGGTTTTCTCTATTTCAGAAGATATTGGCTGTGGGTTTGCATAAATCATCTCTATTTTTGGAAATAAATCTCTTGTATCTAGAGTCTCTTCATGACTTTTATCATGATGTGGAACCATATTGTCAAAAGTCTTTAATCAAAGTCCTTTAACTCATAAGTATTTACACACAGAGAAATGAAAGTCTGAATTTGAGGATTTGAAACAATTCATCTGAAATTTTGAGGGTCATATTCTTCTGGGTTCCGAGACCAGCCCATCAACTTCTGATGCTCTGGGTTCTGAGACAAGCCCATCAACTCTGATGTTCTGGGCTGTGAACACTAAGGTAGCTTTTCCTCCCCTACAAACAATATTCACTATTTGGGGGTAAAATAATCCTCGGGTTTTTGTGATAATAATGCTATGATGCATGTTGAACAATGTTTCATAACATATCCAGAAGAACTGGACATTTTAATTTTGCAACCCATTTTTCAAATTATTTTTCCTTGGTACCTCAATTTCTTTTATACTGAGAGTAAACATAGATTTTTTTTTCTCTTAAATTGCAAGGAAAAATATTCATGACAAAGAGATACTTTAGACAGCTATCATAGTTAGGGTTTCTATTGCTATGAAGAGAACACCTTGAGCAAGGTAATTCTTATGAAAAACAACATTTTATTGGAGCTTATTTACAAGTTCAGAAGGTTAGTCCATTATTCTCATGGCAGGAAGCATGGCACTGGAAAAGCTGAGAGTTCTACATCTTGTTCTGAAGGCATTTAGGAGAACGCTGGCTTCAAGGCCCACCCACAGTGACACACTTCCTTCAACAAGGCCATAACCCCTAATTGTGCCACCCCCTGGACCAAGCATATTCAAACTACCACATTCCACTGCCTGGCTCCCATAAGCTTGTTAAAACACAGGAGTCTATGCGAGGCATATTTATTCATAGCATAGTGCAAAATTTGTTTAGGAAAATTTCAAAGGTCCCACAGTCTATAACAGTCTCAAAATTGTTTAGTCCAAAATTCAATCTGTTCTGAGATTCATGCAATCTCTTTTTTTAAATATTTTTTATTACGTATTTTCCTCAATTACATTTTCAATGCTATCCCAAAAGTCCCCCATACCCTCCCCCCTACTTCCCTACCCACCCATTCCCATTTCTTTTGGCCCTGGCGTTCCCCTGTACTGGGGCATATAAAGTTTGCATGTCCAATGGGCCTCTCTTTCTAGTGATGGCCGACTAGGCCATCTTTTGATACATATGCAGCTAGAGTCAAGAGTAACTTCATGCAATCTCTTAACTGTAATCTCCTATATAATCAAAATTAAAAAGTAGATCATTTACCTCCAATATCACAGGATAAATATTGTCATTCCAAAATGACATAGTGAGGAAATCATGGACAGAAGCAGAACTACAATCCAAATGGCAAACTCCAAATTCTGTATCTCCATGTCAGATGCCCAACTCCTTTCAGCTTTGTTAAAAGCTACACAATTATTTCACTTCTGCCATTTCCACACCCTGTTAAGAACTTTCCTCAGCAGGTATCCCACAACTGTGGCATCTCCAACATCTTGGTGCCTCCAAGGCAACTTCAGTTTTAGAACTTCTTGCTCCAATGTCTGAGATCCACACATGATCTTCTGGGCTTCTCAAAAGGGCTTGGATCTCTTCTCCAGCTTCACCTTTTATAGTAGTCTATGCTCTGGATGACTCCACTCCACTGCTGCTGCTGTTCTTGGTGGTCATCCTATGGTACTGGCATCCCTAGTACCCTGGGTTCTTCTGTTTCAACTAGGCTTCACCAATAGCCTCTCATAGGTTTCCTCTATGTTGTCAATCCTCATGTTCTTTGCATGACCCCTTCAGTTCTGGGATCTCAGATGCATCTGAGGCTGTACCTTCATCAATGGCCATTCCTGGACTCTCACTGGGCCAAGCTTCAGCTCCTCACCGTGACTCCTTCATACCTTCAAACCAGTACCAGGTGGGTGACTCTTACATATTTCCAAGTCCAGCTAGTAACATATCCTTGGTTATCTCTGGAATATAGCTTCATTGTACTCTCAGTACACACTTCCCAGATTTCACCTCAGTGATACCAGTCTGTTATAATCATCTGCTCATTGTAGAGGAATGAGTCTTACAGAATATCTATCTAGCATTACAATTTATCTGAGCCTTAATATAGCTTCATCACCACTAAGCCAAGGAATATTTGGCATCTCTGACTCCTTTTCAATAGCCTATCTTTTTGTTTGTTTGTTTGTTGTTTTGTTGGTGATGTTTTTTTTTTTTTGGGGGGGGCAGGGTTTCTTTGTACTGCTCTGGCTGTCCTGGAACTCACTTTGTAGACCAGGCTGGCCTCGAACTCAGAAATCTGCCTGCCTTTGCCTCCCGAGTGCTGGGATTAAAGGCATGCACCACCACACCCGGCTAATAGCCTATCTTTTGATAATAGTTTCAGATAACTATTTAAACAAATTTCTCACACTTTTTTTAAACTGTGAGTTTCTATATTAAACCTAGAATCTTCACTAAAAGGATGCATATCAATACACTCAGCCTGATATAATTTTATGATCCTTCCACCATTATCTGACACCCTTAACATCCATTCTCACACTTATTTCTCAGAATTTTGCTTGAATGAATTAACAAACTCATTAAAATCTTTAGTAGTGTAGCACATTTCCTCGTAGACTGTAGACTACATTTTCTATGTCCCCTCCCCTAGTGACCTGCTTTGCTTTGAGTCTGGTTACAGGTCTAGAAAAAAAAAAATAGTGGGCTTTGTAGAACATCAGTATTGTCTTGCTTGTTATTTTCTTCAGAGAAAGTCACTGCTGGTATATCACACAATGAATAATTAATTTCCTCATCTGAAAAAGGCATTATTTCAAGGGATGGGACTGAAAGTACTATTTTCTGTGGTGAGAAAAAACCTTGAGAATCTGAGGATTCAGCATTCTCAGCTTCAATATCGTCCTCCCATACATCCCCATCCCAAGTTATAGGATCTCATTGTTTGTCAAATGTGCCCTTCCTTTAACTGCTGACATCATCTGAGATATCACTGTAATTTGAATTTTCACTGTAATTCAGCCAACCTTATTATAAGGAAGGCTGCAGTTTGCTTTTCACAATTTGAATGCTGGCTGCTGGAGAGAAGATTCTCTTTAGGGGCACACTAGAAACTGTTAGATTGTTTATTAAAATCTGGAGTCATTAACTTTTATCAGACAGCTTATTCTTTTTCTTTATCAATCTTTCCAGTGATACTAATAGCAACAAGCTAGCAAAATCATTTTCTATATATTCTGCCAAACTGTAGTAAATACTCTATATCAGGTTACCTTATGATCACAGTTGATGGATCAAGGTAACCAAAGATAATTGCTTCCTTAAGTTTGAAGTATAGTTTCCCCCACAAACCTTGCATTTTCTCTGAGCTCCCAGGAGAGAGAGTGTCTGGAGAGGTTTAAGTAATTGAAGATGCTTATGAATGAGAAGAGGATGGCAAATTATTAAGCTAATTCCACATATTTAAAAGGTTCATATTTATACTTCTGCTCCTCTAGAACTACTCCTGATACCAACTTATATATTAGCTAGGGTTCTATAAAGTTATGGAATTGATGGAATATCTCTATATATTAAGGACATTTACTCTAATGACTTAAAATATATAGACCAACTAATCCAACAATGGGAAGATATGGTTGAGATGTCCAAAAATGTAGTAGATACTCAGTCCTATGGGGCTAGTTGTTTCACCTGGTCATTTATATAAGCTGAAATCCTGAAGAAGTAGTTTTCAACATATGTGCTGGCAAGTGAGTGTCCTTATGTAGGCCTCTAATAGAAGCTGTGGCCCAGATTAAAGATGTATACCACTAAACATGGATTTGGAACTTGCTCAGTCCCAGGTTGTCTTTGAACTCAGAGATCTGCTTCCCTCGGTCTCCAGGGATGCTTGTACTATCTTGCCAGAGCCTAAGCTTTTCATGGCTACTATGCCGCAAGACCATCATGTCAAGATCCTGTTCAGACGCATGTATCTTCTAGCTTCAAGATCTGAATCACAGGTGTGCCATCCTTTTCTGGGTTATATATATAGTTCATTCCAGATGTAGTAAAGTTGACAACCAGGAATAGTTGTCACAAGAGCCTAAACCAAGACAACTTGTTACAAATGACTTCTTTTTGGAGGTTCTTCTACTCATAGAACAGATAAGCATACTCTACAAAAAAAAAAAAAAAAGAAAATGAAAATGAGATATGGCCTTGCTCCTCCAACTCTTGAATGCTTCTCATCATTTAAATGCTCAGAGTGCAATAGGTTACTGTTTTTTCCTTCCTCATGTTACCTTTTCACTGACATAACTTGTAACCTCACCATTGAATTTTGACATTTTTCTGATGTCTTCTGGTCTTGCTTTTCTGGATTCTAGAGAGTTCATGAAATCTAGGTTGTGGAGGATTTGTACATAACAATATATATATATATATATATGGATTTTACATATATATATAATTATATATATATAATTAAAAATGGATGCATAGTTCCAATAAGAAATCCAAAGAACTATTTTTCAGTGTCATCTTTAGATATCAACATCTACTTTACATGATTGGTGCATATAAATTGGAAATAAGATTATTTCAAAGAATAGCATTATTGTAATATTTTACAGTGCAATAAAAAGAATTTTATGTCTCAAACATTTTTGTGTAATTTCTAACTAAAATATTAGTGCTTGGTATATCAAGTTTTGTTCCAAGGTATATAAAATTTTCATTAACATATAATATGAATGTGCTCATGATTACTATGACAGCAGGAATTACAATAAATACAAAACCAGAGAAATGTATAGAAAATATGAAAAATATTTTATAACATTATAATTCAGTTAAAAATATAGAATAATAACAGATTTTGTGCTAACAACATATGCTGATTTTGTTGGAATTCTAGTTCCTCTGTTTGCCAAATATTAATTTTGATAAAATTTTTTAGTTGAAAAATTTAAAATAGCATCAATAACTACCTGAAGACATTATGTTTTAAATATTTCTCATATATCTGTCCATTTTGTATCTTATTGTTTATGTATGGATTCAAATTAAAATTTTAATTCTACCATAAAGTCCCCTAAAGAAACAAAACAACTTCATGATCATCTAATATTCAGTAATACAAGAGGCTTCTTGGAGAATTGTCTTCCTCCTTTATTGTTCCTGAGGCATCTGTGACTAGAGCCATAAACTATTAGCTATGATTTTCATGATTCAACCATCATCTCTTATCATTATATGCCTTCCTTTGCTTTACATCAAAATAAATGTGAAACTCTCAATTTCACTCTCTGCCTGAGGATTTTGACCTTATTCCCTTATGGGCTGAAATATTTAGAAGGCGATACTGTGAACTGTGTATTAATTCATGCTTTGGGGTTGAGAGTATTGTATAAAAGTTGACACAACTATATTGGAAAATCTGTTTCGTATAAGTCTGAAATTTGAAAAGTAGCCATGAATAAAAGTAAAAATGATCCACTCCGTTAAGAAGCAATGAAGGCCTAGAGTTATAGAACAGTGGTAGAGTATTTCTTTGGTATATAAAAATAATTGACTTACTGAGTTCGGTCCTTACTACCATAGAATAAAAAAAGAAGGAAGAAAAAAAAAAAAGAAAGAGGGAAATTGAGTGTTATCTCAAACTAAAAGTTGATATCTGCTGTGAAATGTGGTAAATCACCATGATATAAATCTGAGCATTAGTTAGGCAAATATTTCAGGAGTATAACTCACACACACACACACACACACACACACACACACACACACACACACAAAACCCATAGAACTGAGTATCTGTGCCAGTTGATAAAGACCATATGAAATACACAAAAATCTTACTTTGTATGTAAACACCTGGAATGTTATCTAATAAATGTTATTTGAAACAGGACATACAAACATTTAGTATTTGTGAAATTATCCACAGTTAGGTTAAAATACACACACACACACACACACACACACACACACATTTTATATAGTCTGTTTTATAGATACATACATATTTGTAACAGAAACATGAAGAAACCCACAAATATAGATCCTGATCTGCAGTGGCTTGTATTCTCATGTTAATTGTGTTGCCAAAAAAAAAAAAAACTGTTTATAATGTCCTGCACATAGACTCAAGGAAGCCTGCCCCCAGTTAACTCTGATTGGGGAATAAATTTGCCAATGACCAATGGCTAGGAAGGGTGAAGGAGGCAGAAGTTTCAGGATTCCCTAGGCAAGAAACACAGAGGAGAGAAAGGAGTCCACCATGAGAGGGACTTAGGATTGCCTACACCATGAAGGAGAGGAGAGTGAGATGACTGAAATGTAGTTACAAATGGAAAGTATCTAAAAGGGAACGTTTCCCAGAGAGAAATAGGATAGCAAAGATAAAATAAAGATTTGGAAGGTGTTAACTCAGAAATACAGAGGGGAGTGTGTGCTAGCCCTGAAGAGCTTCAGGAAGTGCCTAGCCATTGAGCTAGTAAGTTATATTAAAAATAATACTGTATGTGTTTGTTTTTTATTTGTTAATACAGAGAGCTCTGGTGGGTGGCTGTAAGTGCCACCCTCTGGGAGCTCAGAGCAGATTAAATATTTACTATTATACTGTTCTTCAGGCAGACACACCTTTTTAAGGAAAGAGAATTGTAGTAATATTGAGAATTTTTAGAGTGACATATAATAGTTTGTAGTGGCCACCAGTAGCTGCTTTCCACCCTACGTAGAAAATAGTATAAATCAAATAACCATTTAGCATAACAAGTTTTCAAAATTTCATAGCTTTGCAGCATATTGCACACTAGACTATTTTATCCCTTCTCTTCTTACTGAATAAATGATTCAAAACAGTAGCTTCACTTTGTTACTCATTATCTAAAACCAGTATTAGCGTTTAAGACAAAAACCCAGCATAAAAGTCTACATTTCTAAATATGGTTTCTATTGTATAAATACAAATTTAATATTATAAATTAAAACAAATATAAAAGAAATCATTATAATTCATGGAATATATATATATATGCATGTAATAACATATTGTATTATATATAATATAAATAATTTAATAATATAAATCATATATGACCAATAATAATCTAAACAACAAGAAGTAGCATCATTAGAATATCCATTGGAACACCATGATGTGAAATTTTTTTTTAATCTATAGATCATATCTTCAGTAAAAACATTGCATTTCATGTCAGGAAAGGAAAGTCTAAACCGACAATTAGTAGTTACTTAAGTAAGAGCCATACACTATGTACTATTGAAGAGATTCCTACTATAAACCTGCTACATGTAGCTGGCTATTTACTCTACAGAATGTGTACATATAGAGGACTCTGTGTTGGTCAATATTGGTAGCAAACTTGACAAATCTGCTTTTGTGTAAATACAAGTATTCAACTTCTGGTTGATAATTAAATGTCACTAGGAATGGTCAGAGTGTTTGAATCAATGAGTAAAAACCACAAATTTCATGGAGAATAGCTAAATTTACACAATGATACACAATGATTGTATATGTAGTAAACTTGTAACTTCAGAACTAGTGGCAAGCCAAGAACTCTTTCTCAAAATCTGAGTTTTCTGTGGAGGAATAAAGGCATTGCTCCAGAATCCTAAGGACCAGGATTGTGAGTCACCTAAATGTACATGCCAAGGTTCCAAAAAGCATCTCAATCTGTCACTGAAACTTCATTAACTATGAATCTGCTAGATTATGTGGCAAAGCAACTTGGATAGCAGGTTACATCTATGGTAGAACACTCCTCCCCTTTGAATCTCCATTGAAAAGTCCCAACTTCTTGGTGTTCTTATGTATTGTACGTCTTCTTTGATTCTATAAAGCACCAATATAAATGAATGCATATAATTCATCTTTACACTAGTAATTGTACAGCAATGGGCCCTTAGAAATTTTACCATAATACAAGTTTTAAAATACCAGATGGAAAACTCACCCTCTGGCAAGTAAATATCTCACCAATAGATCTATGGTAGTTGTTATTTCTGTTTACTTGCTGTTAATAAATCCAATCACCATAATATGGTCAGTGCAATGAGCCAGTGTGATATCTTTTGGAACTCAGAGAGAATTAAATTCTCTGAAAAAAATCAATTATAACATTGAACTAGATAATTGAAATACCACTGAGAAAAAGAATACAAAGTACATTGCTGGGAATGCCAGCTGAAAGCAGCCTGAGCTTTTTGATCATAAGAAACTTTGAGAAATATGGGTATTTTTTTTTTGTATCACTGTGACAGATTTAAAGACATGTAGTATTTTGTTATCTGCAATTGTCTCCTGTCTTTCTCCAAGACCTAATTTATTGCATAAGACAAATAGTCAATTTGACAGACAAGAACAATAACACCAGCACTTCAAGAACTCTTGACACTCCTCACTAATTTTGTTAAAGCATATTTTATGTATATAATATAGATAATATATACTGACTAAAAATGCACTATAGATTCAGATGTTGATAATGAGGAACTGAAGAGAAAGTATAATAAAAATCTCAATCTTCCTCAGAGTTTTAATTACGTGGATATATTGAAACAAGTGAGATCAGACAATTCTGATTAATCATGATGTTCAAATATTAGGTACATGTCTCAGACAATCATTAAAATTTGGCTATTTTTCCAAACCCACAGTCTCCAATATTAAGTACAAGATCTATGTTTAGTGGGCTTGTATCAATACATTTGCGTTCATTTTAATTTATGTGCCCCTGAATATTACTGTACTTTCCCCAAAAAACATGCTCACAATTGTTTCATAGATCTTTTATTGCATTCACTTGAAAACTCTATTTATTGCTTTGGCATGATGCCCACCTCCTAAAGAATCATATTCAAATCATTTGGAAGCTTACTGACACTTTTAGCTTAAGCTTGGGAATGTAGCAAAAAATCTGATAGAGATGAGTCTTAAGTATAATAAAATTATCTGCTATGTTTACTCCCTCAGGATCGATCACTTCTGTTTCATCAGGGGACAGAGTGGTGATTCCCTAACATGATGGTGCAAACATTAATGTAAATGATGGAATTGCCAGTTGGGTGAGAATGCAGTCACTGAATCATAGAAAAACTAGGTGTAAAAGGGCTACTTACTTACTTCTGGTCGTTCTATGAAAAAACACATTTAGTGAGTGTGAGTGCATGCGTGTATATGCATGTGTATGTACATGTGAATTTACACATGCAATTATATATACAGACATATTTCTTAAGGAAAAGTATATAAACTTAAAATTGAATTTAGTGTTTCAATATCCCCAGTATCATGAAAATATTCCTTATGTTCATATTTTTATTTAGAAGATTGTATTTATTATATATTATTTTTTACTTAAATAGTAAGAATCTTGTACACTGGTACTTTAACCTGCATCATAATAAATCATATCATAGCATGAAGTTCGGAGTTTTGATTTTCCCCAGTCTCAACACTGACTTCAGAAGGTTAAATATCTTCCCTGATATATATAGAAATTTATAATCATGTAACACTTCCTCTTGGTGTTTGAGTAAATAAGCATTTCTAGACTTTTCCCTCATTTTCCAGTGATGTTTGAGTATCCAGTCAACTTTACTCCATTGGTAAATTTTCCAGAATGTTTAAAATTAATTGTTGTTTTCCACTTCCCTGATTTTATACATGATTGATTAGAAGTACTCTAGCACAGGTTTGTCTATATCTTTATTATCAGTGTCAAACTTACTGTGGGAATGAGAGCTTATACTTACATATTAAAATCTACTCAGAAAAAAAAAAAAAAACTTCTTTTAGATACAGGAATTGTAGCACACAACTTTGATACCAACAATCTGATGGCATTGAGAGGTAGATCATTTGTTGAGTTCCAGGCTACCCAGAATCATATAGTGAGAACCTGTCTCAAAAAAAAAAAAATCCTATTCTTATAAATTCAAATACAATTCACAAAACACTAAAAATGGTACTGGAGGAGCTAGGGAAAGGTCCAAAGGAGCTGAAGGAGGCAGTCCCATAGGACAAAAAACAGTATGAAACAATATATACGCCCAGAGCTCCCAGGAACAAAACCACCAACCAAAGCATACTCATGGAGGGTTCCATTGCTCCACCTGCTATGTAGCAGAGGATGACCTAGTTGGGTATCAATGGGAGGAGAGACCCTTGGTCCTGAGAAGGCTCAGTGCCCCAGTGTAGGGGAATTCCAGAACAGGGAAGCAGTAGTGGGTGTGTTGCTATGCAACAGGGGGAGGGGGTGAATGAGATAGGGGGTTTTCAGAGGGGAAAACAGGAAAGGGGATAACATTTGAAATGTAAGTAAAGAAACTATCAAATAAATAAATAAATAAATAAATAAATAAATAAATAAATAAATAAATAAAACAGCACCCAATGTCAACTGTGTATTTGTCCACATTCTGTAGATTACCAGAAGCAATGTGAAAAAAAAAAAAAAGACAAATGAGTAGCTAGATAGCTAGATAAATTTTAATTTAGTACATTTCATTGGCTCACATGATTAGCGCCTATAAAGTCATTTGATATGCACTGGAGGATGGTGGTCAAGGGAAATATACAGGGTAAAGAGTTGTTTGAGAAACTTTACTGATGGTTTCATATACCTAATCTGTTGCCCAGATATCACATGAAGCCAAACATATCTATGAATGTAGCACATTATACGATCATATTCTTATTTAACCATTATGTTCATATCATAAATTAACCTTGTTATTTGATTTCAAACTTTTTTGAACATGAAATATATCACAATTTCAAAAAATTGTGTATGCCTGGTTGAAATATAAGTATGAAACCCAGAGAAATAATAATGGCAATAAAATAATTTGCTATTCTATTTCAGTAGCCCTGATAGAAATGAAATATAACCTATGTTACTTCTATCTAATTTGATCTATTCAGATTCTCAATGTGATTTATAAATTGCCTGTTTTATTATATTCATCAATTCTACCGACTTTTATAATTTAAACCTGTGTTGAGGATTACCATCTGGTTTATTCAGTCGCTCAAATACAATGTTTATATCATTCATAATTTCCATTAACGGTATTCTAAGAAATAATATTCTATCAGATGACCACTCCACCATTTTTATTGTACCATATATTGTACAAGTATAATGGAAGTTCAGTCACAAGAATAAAATTATTAACATTAATAGTTTCAGCTTAAAAATCATGATTTAACATTTTAAAGATTTTTGACAGTTACTCATTTTTAGATTATAAAAATAAATAAAAATCTAAGATTTATATTGTTTTTAATTTACAAAAGCTTTTTTGATACAAAAGCCCATTTTATCTTCTTGAACACTGTTATTATTAATTTTATTTTATTCTAATTTATAGTTGAAGCTACTAAAGTACAGATAATAAGCAATTTGCCCAAGGTTTCAGAGTTAATGATTTTGGGCTCTTAATCACTATGATGCACAGTTAAAGCCTATGCTTAGAAACTAGATAATCATTACAGTCAAAGTTAAATATAGAATATCATAATTTTACTATACATTTTCATTTAGACTTCTAAATTAATAGATTCAAGATTATATAAAATATCTATTTGCATATGCATTAGATTTTGAAAATACTATTATTTATTGCTTTGTTTTATATAAAACATAGGAAAATACATCTTTTTACTTATATCGAACCACAATAACAATGATATACCAGAGATATAAAGCTCAATTGCAAACATACTGTGAAAATAAGCCTAACACATTGAACATATATCTTAAAACATAGTATTTACTGTGCTTCTTATTTGATATTTTTATGTAATTTCAGCCCATCTTTAAAAAATATTACATTTATCCCTAGAAGTACTGCTGGGCACTGAAAAAAAATGGCTCAGCACATAAAAAATTGCCTTTGAGGAATTCAGAGCCCCCAATTCCAACATCCAAGTCAGGTGTCTCACAGCTGGTTTCTTCAGTTCTAAGATATCTAATACACTCTTCTGTCCTCTGAAGCACTCAAGTGCACATAATGTTCCACATATAGTCACACACATACACACACATGCAATTAAAAATAAAAATAAAATCTCAAAACAAGTAAAGTCTTGGCATATATTAGTAAAAGAGAACAAATTCAGGATTTTTAACATGCTAGGTAGTATGTTCAAATTAACTTATGTCCTGAGTCTCTGCTAAACACTTTAATAATGAACCTACTATTTATTTTTTTATTTATTCATAAGAAAATAACAGCTTTTGACTCTATGTTAGAGTTATACATATTGAGATTGGTATTCTATTTGTTCAAAAATTTTATATTTCTTTAGTGATTTAGAAATGGTACATGAAAGTGAATGTTAGAATGATTTTGTTTTATTTCATTTAGCATTATAATAAAGGAAACAATATTAATTGTTGAGGTGTTCATTATAATTCTAGAAAGTCAAAGAAAATGAACATTAATTCCTACTTAACAACTGGATTTATTTTTTCATTAAAAATATTATTACCTTATGTAAAGATAGATCATTTTGAAATCTCACTGACTTAGCAAACTAATACCATTTTGAAGATAGATAAACACATGCCTGTGAATTTTTAATAATGTAAACATTATTATAAAAGCATAATAACAGACACTCAGAACTTTATTACATCTTGTATTTATAGTTTTACTCATGCATGCAATACAAAACAGTTGAGGTTTTTCTTTCATTTTTCAGTGCATATTGAAATTGTCTTGATTGGTGAATGATTGAAAATTCAAATAAATTAAGAGAAAATATGTTTTATCTTTATATATATTTAAAAATATTGATTTATCATTTTAAAAGTGAAATGATATGAACAGTTTATAATCTGCATGAGTCTCATATTCTTTAATAAAGAGTTTGAGACCATGCATGCTTGCATGCTATGACATCTTCTGAGCATTAGATTTGTTGAGAAGATAAACAAAAATAAAGCAAACATAAAACAGAAACGGAGATGTACAGCTCCTTTCTACATATTATCCAGTTCCTGATGCTAGGTATATAATTTGATTATTTAAACCCAGGTAGTATTTTCAATTATGTTACAAACACATTTTGAAATTAGAGATATAATTGGATACCCCTTTAAAGTCTGTAAGAAACAATCTATACCAAGCACGGCTGTTTGGGTCAAATTCCGACTCTATATTCTGTCCCATTCATCTATATATCTACTAAATTGTGTGTGTGACATTATTTTATTATTGGGGCTATGAACTCCACATGAGCATCAATTATAAAGCTCCCTTGTGTTTTCATTTTTGTTAATTTTTGTTATTGTTTTATAATAATTCTAGGACTTGAAAATAATCTACCATATATTTGTAATTCAGAACTCTAAGAATTTTGAAACATTGTTCCATATGCCAGATGATGGCTTTAAACAAATTTGACATTTTTTTCCTAGAATGGTATTTTCCCCATTTATTTATATTATATTTTTTAATTTTAATTTTAAAATTCACAGTATACAAATCTCCAGCAGGTTTTATTAGCTTTACATTAATGGTATAATTTTCCTTGAAGAAATTGCATCTATGTTAGAGTCAGAGCTCTCTAAAGAAAAAAATACTTGATTATATATATATATATATACATATATATATATATATATATACATATATATATATATATATATATATATATATATATATATATATATATATATATATAATTAGAATGACATACAGGGTGTGAGTCAGAAAGCTCAACAATGGCTGTATCTAAATATAAATATGTGGGCTAAGAATTTGGCAACTCTTTAGTCCACATTGTTGGATGCTTCATTTGATCTTAAATGTAAGTTGCAATCCACAAGAAGTAAGTTCAAATATCAGTGAAGGAATGCTTCAGAAACAAGATAGATAACCTTGCCAGAGAGAGAGAGAGAGAGAGAGAGAGAGAGAGAGAGAGAGAGAGAGAGAGAGAGAGAGAGAGAGAGAGAGAGAGAAAATAAGCAAGAAGGAAACAGCAAAAGGGTTCTTTTCCCATGTCCTTATGTGTAGGTTTTGACCAGAAGGTATGGGCCATATTTATGGTTGGTCATTCCACCTTACATACATGATCTAATCAAGAATATTTCTCAAGAGAGGGGTAAGAATGTGCCCAGCTGCTTGGGTTTTGGTTGATCTAGTAGAGAGCTAAAATTAGACATTACATATAATAAAGTCTTTAATTTGATTTTTACCAACTTGAGTTTTGTTCTTGTTAGTTTTGGGTCAATTTGACATAAGCTAGAGTCGTCTGAAAGAAAGTGACATCAATTGACAATATGCCTCTTTAAGATCCTACTTCAGTGAATTTTATAATTAGTGATTAATGGGGAAGGGTTCAACCCATTGTGGATGAGGTCTCCCTGTGGTGATGGTACTGAGTGCTATAAGAAAGCAGGTTGAAAAAGTCACGGAGAGAAAGCCAGTTAGCAGCACCCTTCCATGCCCTCCAGGTTACTAACCTACTTGAGTACCCTTCCTGACTAATCCTAATGATATACTATGTGCATGCAGAAGCATAGTTCAAGTAAACTGTTTCCACCACAATTCAATTTGGTCATGCTATTTCATCATAGAAACAGTGCCCTAAACCAAGAAAGAAATTATTACCAGGCAAACAGCGGTCTGAAAAGTGTTCTAGCATTGGTGCCTATTCAGAGCAACAGTGAGGTTAGGAATTACACAAACCCTGGAAATCTCATCCTGAGACAGGAAGAAGCAGGAATGGTTCCTCTTTGATGTGGGCCTACATGTAAGCCTTAGGATACCTACCTCCACCACTTTTGACATGATTATATAGTCTGCTATCCAGGTTTCAGGTTAAACTTCATCTACATATAAAGACATGTCCAGCTAGCACTTTGAATAATTATTTATGTAAATGAAGCATTCCCAGTACCTTGGACCCAGCCAGTGATATATATATATATATATATATATATATATATATATATATATACCCACTCCAAAATTAACTACCCACACCTTAATGTTTGTATAGCCCATGTTCACCTCAATAAAGAGTGTGTCATTGAAATTGTCTCCAAAGAAGGCTGTTTCTAGTGCACTCTTTCTTACTAAGACCCTGTCCAGTGAAGTCTCTTGTCTAACCTTAATTATTACTAGTCCAGCCTGATGTCTAAGGTGCCTGGATTCCTTAGGGGAAAAGCAAACCTGTGTTTGCAGGATAGTTGGGTGTTTCTATGATGAAACTGACAATGTTTTTCTTTTGGGGGGGGGTGTAAAGAATTTGAGACTTTGGGCTATAAGTGTCACTGAGTTTTCAGAGCTCAATAAACTATTTTATAGGAAGTTTCCAGAAAAGACTGTTGAGAGCAGTACATATAGTAGTGTAGAAACTTGTGTAGTTTCAGAGGAAAGGAAAAACTCTACCAGCATTTCTACTAATGATCTGTTGTATTTGTTCAGCTGAAATTGAAGCACCAGCTGCGATTAACAAGAGACCAGAAATAGTAAAATAAAGCATTTGCTTTGCTAGGTCAGTGGACATTGGTCAACTAAGACTTTAGAATCAGCCATGATTAAGAGTAAAACACGATGAGATGAAGTACTCTGGAAGCATTTTCTGAGTAAGCATACAAATACTGTGTTCTAAGGCTTTTCCTTCTTAATTATTACTTTGTAACTTAAACAAATTGTCAGTTTGAATTTTGGGATGAGGTAGGGGGGTATTTTATTGTGTTCTCATACCTACTACCTGTTCAACCCTTATTTCAACCTAATCCTTTAATTGTTCAACACTAAGTAGGAGAGAATAAAGGCTAGAAGTAGAAGGCGGCATTGACCTTTTTGGACTATTTCCTGCTGATTAAAAAGCAAGTATGATCTTCATTGTCAGGTTATCTAATGTCTTCTTTTTTGCTTATGATTACTTAACAAACTACAGCAACAGGAAGCCACAGCAACAGTGGGATCAGCAGCCTCCCTAATTGTGCCTGCCTCACTTAGAGCTCTGGCATTGATACCCTCTGAACAGTTCACAGAATAAAAAATATAAACCATTTCTAGCTCAGCAAAAATCAAACTCCTCCTAGTACACAGGAATTCAAGGCCCATACTTAAGCATATTAAAAGTGACCCTAAAAATTCCACCAGAGAACTCCTAAACCTGACAAACAACTTCAGAAGAGTAGGTGGATATAAAATTAACTCAAACACATCTGTGGTTTTCGTCTTCTCAAAAGATAACAGACTAAGAAAGAAGTTAGGGAAACAATGCACTTCACAATTGTCTCAAATAACATATAATTTCTTGCTATGACTCTTAAGCAAGTGAAATATCTGTATAACAAGAACTTCAAGTCTTTAAAGAAACAAATCAATCAAAGATCTCAGAAGATGGAAAAATCTTCCATGCTCATGGATTTTCAGGATTAATATAGTAGAAATGGCCATCTTGCTGAAAGCAATCAACAGACTCAGTGCAATCCCCATCAAAAGTCCAACTTAATTTTTCATAGAGTTAGAAAGAGCAATTTGAAAATTTATCTGGAATAGCAAAACAAAACAAAACAAAAGAAAACAAAACAAAACAAAAAAACAGGATAGTGAACACAATTCTCAACAATAAAAGAACTTCTGGAGGAAGTTTGGTTTTGTTTCTACTTGGTTGCTTTTAGCCCTGAGTTTGGTTATTTCCTGCTGTCTACTCGTTTGGGGTATATTTTCTGTACATTTATACAGTGGAATATTACTCAGCTATTAAAAAACTGACTTCATGAACTTTGCAGGCAAATGGTTGGAACTTGAGAATATCATCCTGAGTGAGGTGACAATGAAGTAAAAGATTATGTACTCACTGATAAGTGGATATTAGCCCAGATGTTCAGATTACCCAAGATTCAATTCACAGGTCATATGAAGCTCAAGAAAAAGGAAGCCAAAATTTGGATGCTTCAGTCCCTCTTAGAAGGGGGTGCATATATGTAAACAAACTGTGGAGTAGAGACTGAAGGAAAAGCCATCCAGAGACTGCCTCACTTGGGTAACCATTCCATATATGGCCACCAAACACAGAAAACTATTGTGAATTCTGGGAAGTTCAGCTGACAGGACCATGATTTAGCTGTCTTATGAGAGTCTCTGCCAGAGCCTGACAAACAGAGGCAGATGCCTCCAGGCAAACCATTGGACTTAGAATAGGGTCCCCAATGGAGGAGTTAGAGAAAATACTGAAGGAGATGAAGGTGTTTGCATCACCTAGGAAGAACAATATCAATAAACCAGATCCCACAGAGCTCCTGAGGACTGGACCAACAACCAAAGAGTATACATGGAGTGACCCATGGTGCTGGGTACACATGTGGCCTTGTTGTATATCAGTGGAAGGAGAGGCCCTTGGGTCTGAGGGTGTTCAATACCCCAGTGTAGCAGAATGCCAGGGAAGAAAGATGGGAGTAGGTGGGTGGGGTGCACAATCATAGAAGCAGGGGGAGTGGGTGGAATAGGGAGATTCTGGGGTGGAAACCAGAAAGAGGGATAACATTTGAAATGTTAAAAAAGAAAATATCCAATAAAAAATTTAAAATCATGTCTTTCCACTACAGAGACAAGTACACACACACACACACACATACACACACACACACAAGCTTACTGAAATAATTTTATTGAACTCTGGAGGCTATGTGAATGTTTTTATATTAATCTTGTGAATCCCATCAGGTTATTTCAGCACATTATTCTGATGTCATTTGTGGGATACAACTTTTGTTTGCAATAGAGATTTCTGGATCTTTGGTGGATAACGGTAACTAATATATTAATGTTCTGTGTTTTGATAGTTAATGGCTACTTTTGATCACATTGTTATAATTATAGAAATATTAGCCATCCTCTCTTTTTAAAAAATTAAATGGATAATGCATTTTGGGTGGTTCTTTGACCGTAAGTATGAGAAAATTATTAATTTTCTTCTGCATGATGAGACTCAGAAAATAGTGTAGATATCCATAAGCCTTGATGCTGGATTGACCACATGCACTGAAACACAACAATAAAAAGCAAATCCTGAGAAAATGAGAAATCCGATTTCTAGTCTTTCCATTATAAAATGCTAATGTTCAGGTTCAGAAGAAACAATAGCAACAATTTTTAATGGAAACAAAGCAAAAGGGAAGTCAGTTTCAATGAACTGAAAACAATGAAATATGTCAATAACATGTATCTTAGAGAATTCAGATATCTGATTAAAGAACCTACAATTAGCTGTATTTAACATATTAATACATGTTCAAAGAATAAAATAAAAGAAGAAAAACACTAAGAATAGTAATAAAGAAATAAAACAAATTATTAGATTAAAATATATGGCTGAAGATGGACATATGCTACATATGCTAATGGGGTTAAAAGATGATTTTAGCAAGAAAACTCAAGGTTCAACAAGGTTGGTAAAATTCTAATTATGAAAATAGAGAAACAAGAAAAAAGTATATTCAAATTGAGACATTGTAACTTGTGGAACAACATCAAGCATTTGGAGAATATCAGAAAGAAAAAAAGACTATTGAAAAGTACTGACATTTTCTATACAAAATTAAGTTCATATAACTCAAATATTTAAATTATGACATATAAATACATTAATTCACAGAATACCACCAATAAGTCATACCATATACATGAAGAAATATTATAATCTACATACTTCAAAAATAAGGGATTTTAAAAATCAAAGAAATGTGACTCACCACATACATGTAATACTCATTAATACTATAAGTCAAAGGCTCATCATTAAAATTGGAAACTTTGTGAATAAAAGAAGTGAAGCCTTTCTGCTGGGGTAGACTGCTAGCTAGTCTGCTCCTCTGAAGACGCTATATGCTAAGCCATCCCAGATAATCTGCTTCACTCAGAGAAGTTGGTAAGAACCCCCAACATCCCAGAGCAGCCTCTGGGAGCTGAGTGGACTCAGAACCCATCACTCCCCAAACCCCTGCCCACCAAATACCACTCCCTGTCTACCTGGCCTTTCTCCTGGGGCAGATTGCTAGCCAGTCTGCTCCCCTGAAAATACCATATCCTGAGCTATCCCAGAAAAATCTCCTGCACTCAGAATAGTCAGTCAACTGATACCACAGCCCGAAGCATCCCACAACTGCTGTACACAGGGCAACTGAACAACTGATCATCAGCTTGTCTACTCCCCTGAAGACACCACAGCTTGAAGAAACGCCAGGTGTTCCTCTGTACACAGGACAACTGGACAACAGACAGCCACAGTCTGAAGACCTCACAGGGGCTCTGTGGCATGAAAGAAAACAGACCCAACAGACTGAAATCCTCCTTGGAGTTCTACACACAGGGAAACAGATACCTCAGTCTATAGGGCCCCTGGAGAACATCTTAACTCAATACAAGAACTAGACTACTCCTCTCAAGATCTAACAGTCTGAATGAAGGCCTACCAGGAGGTCTATTGAAGCCAAGGCTACACATCAGCAGCTTCTCTACCCCTCTGAAGAGCCCCCAATTGAAAGGCCCTACAGGTGGTCTGCCACAGCCAAGGCCAAAGGCCTACCAGGAGACCTGAAGCAACCCAGGAACAAAAGAGGCATACCCTGGACAGATTTACCCAGACTAGAAAACACCAGGAATAACCAGAAGGCAAGAGAGAAGTACGAGACCATAAGCAAAAGAAGCCAATATATGTGGCCATCATCACAACCCAGTTCCCCCACCACTGCAAGCACTGGATATACCAACACACCTGAAAATCAGGAAGCTGACCTAAAATCCTATCTCTTGAAGATAATAGAGTCCTTTAAGGAGGATATCAATAACTCACTGAAAGAAATACAGAAAAACACAGGTAAACAGGGAGAAGCCCATAAAGAGGCAACAAATAAAGCCCTTAAAGAAATACAGGAAAAAAACAAACATACAAGTAAAGGAATTGAATAAAGCAGTCCAAGACCTAAAAGTAGAAGTAGAAAAATAAAGAAAACTCAAATGGTAGTAAACCTGGAAATGGAAAAATCTAGAAAAGACATCAGAAATTACAGATGTAATTATCACCAACATAATACAAGACACAAAAGAGAGAATCTCAGGTGTAGAAATTACCACAGAAGAGATTGGCACAACTGTCAAAGAAAATTCAAAACTTAAAAAAAATCCTAATGTGATTTCAATGGGATTGCTTAAAGTATGTCTCCATTTAATTTATTATTGTCTACTGGTTTATCATAAATTGCTTATATTATGTTTAGGTATGGACCTTGAATTCCTGATATCTCCAAGTCTTTTAACAAAAAGGTTTGTGGTTTTCTTCTGAAATGCTTTCTCTGAGTCTAAGGAGATGATCATATGATTTTTTTTTGAGTTAGTTTATAGGGAGGATTACATTGACGGATTTATGTATATTGAACCAACCTTGCATCCCTGTGATGATGCCTACTTGATCATGGAGAATGATGGTTTTTATGTGTCCGTAGATTTGATTTGCAAGAATTTTATTGAATATTTTTGCATTGATACACATACGTGAGATTGGTCTGAATTTCTCTTTATGGTTGGGTCCTTGTGTGCTTTAGGTATCAGAGTAATTGTGGCTTCATAGAATGAAACAGATAATGTTCTGTTTCTTTTATTTTTTAACTTTTTTATTAGATATTTTCTTTATTTACATTTCAAATTTTATCCCCTTTCCTCTTTTTCTCTCTGAAAACCCCCTATCCCATCACCCCTTCCCCCTGCTCACTAACCCATCAACTCCTGATTCCCTCTCCTTGCATTCCCCTACACTGGGGCATGGAGCCTTCACAGAAGAAAGATCCTCTCCTCTGATTGATGCCCCCCAAAGACATCCTATGCTACATATGCAAATGGAGCCATGGGTCCCTCCATGTGTACCCTTTGGTTGGTGGTTTAGTCTCTGGGAGCTCTGGGAGTTACTGGTTGGTTCATATTGTTGCTCTTCCTATGAGGCTGCAAACACCTTCAGCTCCTTGGGTCCTTTCTCTAGCTCCTCCTTTGGGGACCCTGTGCTCAGTCCAATGGCTGGCTGTGAGCATCTATTTTTGTATTTGTCACAGACTGGTAGAGCTTCTCAGGAGACCACTCTACCAGGTTCCTGTCAGCAAGTACTTATTGGCATCCACAATAGTGTCTGAGTTTGGTAACTGCATATGAAATGGATCCGCAGGTGGGACAGTATCTGAATGATCTTTCCTTCAGAATTTGCTCCAAATTTTGTCCCTGCATCTCCTCCCATGAGTATTTTGATCCCCCCTTCTTAGAAGGACTGAAGTATCCACACTTTGGTCTTCCTTCTTCTTGAGTTTCATGTTGTCTGTGAATTGTATCTTGGGTATTCTGAACTTCTGGGCTAATATTCATTTATCAGTGAGTGAATACCATGTGTGTTCATTTGTCACTGGGTAACCTCACTCAGGATGAAATTTTCTAGTTCCATCCATTTGCTTAAGAATTTCATGAGTTCATTGATTTTAATAGCTGAGTTGTACTCCATTGCGTAAATGTACAACATTTTCTGTATCCATTGATCTGTTGAGGGACATCTGGAATCTTTCTAGCTTCTGGCTGTTATAAATAAGGCTGCTATGAACATAGTGGGACATGCTTACTTATTACAAGTTGGAACATCTTCTGTGTATATGCCCTGGAGTGGTATAGCTGGTTCCTCAGGTAGTAATATTTCCAATTTTCTGAAGAACTGCCCAACTGATTTCCAGAGTGGTTGTACAAGCGTGCAATCCCACCAGAAATGGAAGAGTGTTCCTCTTTCTCCACATCATTGCCAGCATCTGTTGTCACCTGATATTTTGATCTTAGCCATTCTGACTGGTGTGAGGTGGAATCTCAGGGTTGTTTTGATTTGCATTTCCCTGATGATTAAGGATGTTAAACATTATTTCAGGTGCTTCTCAGCCATTTGGCTGTGGAGAGAGACTGGAACATGGTCTGATAAAGAAATTTAGAGGAGCCTGAGAAAAAGATGGTCTAGCAACAGGCCTAAAGTGGGAGCCAGTTCAAGGTGAAGCCTGACACTATTACTGAGTCTATGGAGTGCTCACAAAATGGCCTATCATGACTGCCGTTTTAAAGACCCAACAAGCAGCTGAAAGAGTCAAATGCAGATATTTGTAAGCTACTGACCCCTGTGGTTGAATTAGGGAAAAGCTGAAAGAAGCTGAGGAGGAGGGCAACCCTGTATGTGGACCAGAAATCTTAGTTAACCTGGAGCTTGGAGATCTCTCCAACGTTGGATCACTAACAAGAGAGCATACACCAGCTCATATGACGCACCCAACACATATACAGCAGGATATAAGTTCAGTCACAGTAGATGCAAATAACCCTCAGGAGACTGGAGGCCCCAGGGAGTTTAAAGGTGGTAGGTGGTAGGTGGTGGGTGGTGGAGACATCCTTGTGGAGAAAGGGGGTCTGGGGGGAGGTATGGGATGTGAAATATTCAGGGCATGGAGTGGGGGTAAAAGAAAATTGGAGTGTAAATAAATAAACACATAAATATATAAAAGATTAAAATATTTAAAAAATAAAACAAACAAAAAAGAAGTGAAAAGTAGGTGGTTTCCTAAACAGATCATTAATAAAATTGATTAGATTAAATGTAAAAATTTTCAGTTAATATATAAACATTTTCAAAGATGTATGGGAAACAAGTTCAAGAACCCTAATAAATAATGCAGGAGATTTAGTTAACCCTTCTGTATAAAACAAATAATATAGCCAAACAATGGTTTACTTATTTTATCAACTCACTATATATTTGTAAAAATCTAGCTCTAACTCTGAAACTAAATGTTTTTTTTCAAAATTAAGTGTTTTAAGAGATAAATAAATATGCATAATTTTTAAAAAGAAACATTGATCAAATAAGAATGAAGAAATTTCATTATTAACTGCTCAGCACTGCTTAACATACTATTATTTATATAAAATAGGAGGAAGTTCATGGTAAAGAAATAATGATAGTCATAAATTATGAAAATATATTTATTATGACATTTTATTATTTTAATTTCAATTAGTTATAATTGACTTCATAAAATGATTGTGATATATATACATATATATACATATATATATATATACCTGCATTTACTAGACATGGTTCTTGTACCTAAAATTCTAACATTTGAGCAGAGTCAGCTGAATATGAAGTTCAAAGTCATCTTTTGCTATATATCAAGTTCCATGATAAACCTATATGACATGAGATTATGTCTCAAAACAACCAATGATTATAAAAAGTTGATCCATATGAACATATTATGCATTAGGTATAATCTAAACTTTGTCTTTTCCATTTTAACTCTAATAATGCAATTAAAGCTAAACTTCAAATTATTTTATGATTTACACTTTTCTAGCTGTAGACCTAATTTAAACTTTGTGTGTTATAACAGATTGAGATAGTAGACTGATTTTGTATAATGTCTATATTTTGTTATTTTAAATTCTCAATATTGTTTACTTATTCCATTTGAACTCTTATATTTTATTCTTTAAAGATTCATTGGGTATATAGGTAAAAATTCAACAATTTTTAGATTTAAACTATTAGAAATTAATGCAGTATTTTATTTTTGCTTGGCTTTCTTGCTGAGTTATCTACATGTATTGTTATAAATTAAAAAAAATAATGTTTAAAACTAATTTTGAAAATTTTTCTACAATATATTTGAACATATTATTCTCCTTACCCTGTCTTTCCAATTCTTACCCCTTCCATAGCCACTAAACTTTATGTTCTTATCTTATACATAAAAGAAAAACCAAGTATATAAGACAAAACCTAAGAAGCTAAAAATCACCAAAATGTAACAAAAAAGTTAATAAAAACATCTGGAATCCATTTAGTGTTAGTCACATACTCATAAGCATTAGGTATGCCCTGGAATGTGAATGATATACCCAGAATGTTGCTTTTTCTGTCCTGGGATTTTAACTGTTTTAAATTTCTTTTTGCAGGACTAGTACTTGTACAAATCTTTGTGAGTTTGTATATGTTTCAGTCAATTGCTTGAAAGATATTTCCTTGGAGCCATTCATAGTCATTGGCTTTTTACATCTTTTGGTCTCCTTATCCACATAGATCCTTGAGCCCTGTGTTGAAATTAGATGCCCTTAAGACTTTTTTTTTTTAATTTTTTACTAGGTATTTTCTTTATATACATTTCAAATGCTATCCCGAAAGTTCCCTATACCCTCCCTCTGCCCTGCTCCCCTATCCCCACTCCCACTTCTTGGCCCTGGAATTCCCCTGTATTGGGGCATATAAACTTTGCAATACCAAGGGGCCTCTCTTCCCAGTGATGGCCGACTAGGTCATCTTCTGCTACATTTGCAGCTAGAGATACGAGCTCTGGGGGTACTGGTTAGTTCATATTGTTATTCACCTATAGGGTTGCAGACCCCTTAAGTTCCTTGTGTGCTTTCTCTAGCTTCTCCATTGGGGGCCCTTTGTTCCATCTTATAGATGATTGTGAGCATCCACTTCTGTATTTGCCAGGCACTGGCATAGCCTCATACGAGACAGCTATAATAGGGTCCCTTCAGCAAAATCTTGCTGGCATTGTACAATAGTGTCTGGATTTGGTGGCTGATTACGGGATGAATCCCTGGGTGAAGTAGTCTCTGGAGAGTAAATCCTTTCATCTTAGCTCCAAAGTTTGTCTCTGTAACTCCTTTCATGGGTATTTTGTTCCCAATCTAAGGAAGAATGAAGTATCCACCCATTGGTCTTCCCTCTTCTTGATTTTCTTGTGTTTTGCAAATTATATCTTGGATGTTCTATGTTTAAATAATAAATAGTATTCAATTTTGTATATGCATGATACTTTATGTTTTGATTATTAATTTTATAAAAACTTAGGTTGTTTTAATATCATAGTAGGTAAGAATAGTACAATAAACATTAGTGAATATGCATATCCTATTGAAAGTCTCAGCCTTTGAGCAACAAGAAATGGACTTAGTATGTTGTATGTGCTTATATGAGTGTGTACATGTGTAACAATAGTAGTGAATTAATAATAGGGTATTTAATACAAGAATTTAAGAGGGAGTTAAAATCTGGTATCTGTTGGAGGGAGAGGTATAGATGATAAAATAAAATACTCATATAAATTTTTCCAAAATCTAAAATATATGAAATATTAAATTTAAAATCAAGTTTAACAAATTTTGGTGTGACTTAAAATTACCACTATGAACATTTAAATTTTATTAAAACTCTGTGTTCATGAATAATTACTTTCGTCTTGAACGATCTCTGACCAGAAGGCTTTGTTCTTCCTGGAACCCAACATAACTACAAGTTAATGACAAATATTTACCTTTATCATTGAGGATAGATAGCATATATTTAACTGAATATACGTTGAGTGGTTAACATATTGACTTAGAGAGGCAAGCTCTATGTAGAATATATAGAGGAATTGTATAATGGTGAAAAAAGGAACAGAAAGGAAGTGCAATTCACACTGAAGTCAGCAACAATATGATTTAGAGTTTAGTTATGCAAACATATGGGCTGTCCCATTGTATATAGATGCTTAGAAAACTTTTTCTGGGTGTAAGCATTCAATCAAGACAGGGTTAATAAGCCATGTTAAAACAAGCTATCAGAATCAGTAGGCTTAGAGGCAAAATTTTTATAATTTTTCCATTTCTATAGACAAACACATAGAACAAGAGAATCTTAACCATTGAATGACTGCTGACCTGCAGAATTGTATCAGCTACTAGGAAAAATACTGAATCCTAACCCCTAAGAATTTCATCAGGTCCTTTAATAACCCTAGCCAAGAACAACTCCGAGGGAGCAATTACTGTTTACATTAAGATTTACTAGCCACACAGAGAGAAAAGGAAAAGATACTTGCCACAGATCAAGGTTCTGAATTGTTGCCCATTCAAGTGACATCCTGAGTTGATGAAAAACCAATCTTCTTATTCTGAAACCTTTCTCTCTCTCTCTCTCTCTTTTTTGTTTGTTTGCTTTGTTTTTATTTAAAGTAAATTTATTAGTACTTTTAAAAATTTCCTCCTGTTTTATCAATTTTCCCTTGTTTGTTTCCTTTGCAATGAAGACTATTTAGATCATATTGAGGAATTTTAAAAAATGTATATAATATCTATCTTTCATATTTAAATCATATATACAATAAAATGAAGTTTTGTTATTTATATCACCTTCTTACTTTCATAAACATTTTCCGTTGTATTTATTTTTCCTTATATTACGATTCTATGTAACATCCATTTATGTTTCCTGGATTTATTTGTCTTACAATATCTTTGTTGAATTATGCACTGCAGCATGCAGGCAGAGATGGTGTTGGAGAAGGAGCTCAGAGTTCTACAACTGAATCCATGTGCATTAGGATAATGTGTGCCATACAAGGCATAGCTTGAGCACAGGAGACCTCAAAGCCCACCCTTACAGTGACATTACTACACCTACTTCAATACCTCCTAACAATGCTACTTCCTCTGGATCCAGCATTCAAATGCATGAGTCTATGAGGGCCATTCCTATTCAAACCATTATGACATATAAGGGGATTTCAAAGCTGCACATAGTCACTAAAGGCTTCCCATGACAACGTCTTTAAAATATTAGGGAGTAGGATTGTGGAGAACAAGGACAGAATGAAGAAGAGTGATAATTGTCCTTAGCTGGGGGGGAGGTGACAGTTAGAGTCCTGGCTAGCTACTTTCCTTCATCTGGCCTACTTGTAGTTACCTGTCTGCACACTTAATACTTCATTTGCTTTAATGTATCCCCAGAGGCTGACATATCAAGATCACCAAGTCACAGAATAAATGACTATCAGTAGTACTGCCATTATGTCTATATGGATTCATATTCAGAGTTCATAGAATGGATATAGACCCTGGCCCATGTCTGTGAGGTAAAAATAAGAGCTGATTACACACACACACACACACACACACACACACACACACACAACACACATATATATATATATATTATCACATCACTAGTGATAGCCTGCTATAGGCTGTTTGGAAGCAGTAAGAAGTTGGATGACACAAAATAATATGTTCCTGGGCAGTAGTAGAGCTGGCTGTAGAGCTGTTGTGGGTACCTGCCTGGGCAACTGTTTAGGCACACACTTCAAAATCTTGCTGCAGCATCTGCAGTTGGAAGAATACACACTCATTGTCTTAGTTTCCATAGAGCAGAGGATAACACCAAATGCTGATTCTCTGTGCAGGGTCTCCTTGGCTGAAATGAAGGGGCTGGACAAGGCTTCTGGCTACCCAGAATTCATTGTAACCTTTTATTAAATTATTGCTCTTTAGAGTATAACATCTCAACTGCAGTTACCCTTTCCCTTCCTCTAGTCTTTTCCCCCACATCCATTCTCTCCCAAATCTACTCCACCTCATCCTGTGCTCTGTAAAGAGCAGGCCTCCAAGATACATCAACCAAACAAGCCATAACAACCTAAAATAAGATCAGCTATGCATCATCACATCAAATATGGATGAGGCAACTCAGTAGGAGAAGGATCTTATAAGCATGCAAAAGAGAGACAACCTTTCCTCCCACGTTTAGGTATTCCACAAGAGCACAAAGCTAGCTACTCAGCACAAACAGATTCAGCACAAACAGGATTCAGAGGATCCCTGATCTCATTGAGTCTGCAGAGTTGATTCCCTATGAGTCTCAGCCAGTTGATTATATATATCCCACAACTCTTTTATTCAAAAGAAAGATAAGAATTATATATGAAATGGCAATCATAATGTTAACTAAAGATATTGTAGCATTTTTCTACAAGATTAGGATTACAGATTAGTGGTAGAATACTTGATCTCTGTGCTCTAGGTTTAACTTTGAAAATGACAATAAGCATTTTGTTTGATGTATCTTGGAGGCCTGCTCTTTACAGAACAGAGGAGGTGGTGGAGTAGATTTGGGAGAGAATGGATGTTGGGGAAAAGACTAGAGTAAGGTAAAGGAGGGTAACTGCAGTTGAGATGTTATACACTAAAGAGCAATAACTTAATAAATTAATTATTAATTATTAATTTAATTAAATCATAGAAAAATATTTTTCCTATTGTTAGAATTTATAAAACAATATTTTCTTGAAGCAAGCATGATGCTTGATAATAGCAAAACCTAAAATCTAATTAGTTTTTAAGAGCTTACCAATAAAGGATCTTTATTCACAATAATATCATGAGTAACATACAAAAAATTATACACTTTTCATTTTCCATAATCTGCTCAATTGGATTATCTACATTCTCACTGGATAAATGAAATTCTACATCATTACCTGTAAATCATTCACTCAGATTTGACTTCCTTAATATTTCCATCTTCTTTAATTGTCTCTCATTTCCTATTGACTGAGACTTAATTTAAGGATGTATTGACTTGGAGAAAGACTCTTAATTTCAAAAGTTATGATAATGTGACTTAAAAAGATAATGCACCTAGCTAAAAAATTAAATTTCAGATTGTTTAATAACTTAGAATATCAAGATTCACAGTAAGGAATTTTATTGCTGTGATATCAGTTTTGCCCAAAATCAACTTAGAACATTTCACCTTAATAGTTCCACATTACAGTCCATCTGTGATGGAAGTTAGGGCACAAACCTGGAAAAGAAGCAATGAAGGAATGCTGTTTACTGGCTTGTTCTTCATGGCTTAATCAGAGTGATATTATTTTCTAGCACCCATGTCTACAGACTCATGATTAATACTGTCCAAAATTTGCTGGACATGGTTAGGTCAACTTCATGGAAAGATTTTTCACAGCTGAGGCTCTACCCTTTAAACAGCTCTGCTTCACTCATGTTGACACAAACCTAACTAGCATGATGGACTTCAAAAATAATTAACTAAGCAGTACCCCCAGAGCTCCCTAGGAATAAACCACCAATCAAAAAAAAAAAAAAAAAAAAAAAAAAAAAAAAAAAAAAAAACATGGTGGGATTTGTATCTCTGGCTGCATATGTAGCAGAGGATATCCTAGGAGGTAGTCAATGGGAGGAGAGGCCTTTGGTCTTGTGAAGGTTCTATGCCCCAGTGTAAGGGAATGCCAGGGCCAAGAAGCAGGAGTGAGTGGGTTGTGGAATAGGGGAATGGGGAGGGGTTAGGGGATTTTAGGAGAGGAAACTAAGAAAGGGGATAACATTTGAAATGTAAATAAAGATAGTATCTAATAAAAAATAATTAACTGGCAAGAAGTACTAGGAACTAGTCAATGAAAGACTAAGATTCTTGTGAAAATACACTTCTATGATTCTAATATTATATATGTTTATATTGTGATATTAACTTTGTATATCTACTATTAGTTTTGGCAGTTATTGTGATCAACAATTTTAACTGTCAACTTGACATGATCTAGAATGAACTAGGAAGATTTTCAGTGAAGGATTGTACATCAGTTTTGTTCACAATCTTTTATAGGGGAAACTGTCTTGATTTCATCAATTGATGTGCGAAGACCCAATATAAATGCTATCTTCACTTTCCGGTAAGAATCCAAAGACAAGGACAAGAAAAAGGGAATGTGTTTTGCTTGTGTGTGTGTGTGTGTGTGTGTGTGTGTGTTTTTATATTTGTCCCCTTGTCTTTATCTCTTGTTGACAAATAGATCTGTTACATTGATGCTTCTACTGATTCTTTTGATCATATTGGAACCACCTTTTTTTATTCTATTTTAGACTAAATTGCAAATGACATGGAAGCTTCTTCTTCCCCAAAGACTAGTTTTCATTGTATGCATAATTATTATAGAAGTTATCAATGAAGGAAAACAATTTAACTACCTAGCTGAAAATCATAAAAATTACATTATTGACCATCAAGATAAAACATCATATGAGGTGCATTAGTGACACTTATATTTTGAAGTTAGACTTCTAGTTGGACTTATCCCATTTTCAATAGCCTAGTACTATAAACATAGCCAAATATCCACAATTTGTAAGATCATAGAAAGTAAAGCAAAGTGTAATATATCACATTCCTAAACCAATGTAATTTCTAACTATAGCCTAAATACTGATCTGTATATATATATATATATATATATATATATATATATATATATATTTATATATATATATTTATATATAAATATATATATATGTATATGTGTATATGTGTATATGTGTATATATATATATATATATATATATATATATATATATATATGTAGCTCTAATTTTTATCCACAAAACTACTTTTGGATAGAGAACAATAAAGAGATCCACAGCTGATCACAATGAAGAAATCAACTGACTATTCCATGTCTAACTCTAAATGAGACATCAATAATGCTATATACATATGTAGACAAGGGCAATAATAGAAAAGGAAATATAAAGAAAGAAAGAGCTATTATTAAGCTAGGATATTTGCATCAGATCATGCCTTTTGGCATGACAGAGAAGCTACACTCATGAAACTCAGAAATATTGCCATGCAAACAATGTTAACACAAAGACAATAACAGTTGATATGTCAAGGTGGATGGAAAAACGTATCCCAAGACTCTACTTAAAAATAAAGACTTACAAGATGCTTAGGAAGACTGGATAAGTCTTATGAAGGAATAGCTCCCTGATAGGTTATCTGATCAAATTCTCATCATTTAATACATGAATATGAACAACACAAAATGGACTCAGAATGTTGTATTAACACTAAATAAAAAAATAATTAATTTGAGAGTGAATGTAAGAGAATAGGATCAGTTGTAGGGCATATGGGGAGATGTAGAATTGATGCAAATAAAGTACTCCTTAAAAATTAGCAAATATATAATGAAACTATGAAATTGCATAGGCAGGGACATGTTGCTGGAGAGTATAAGTCTTGGAAGTGCTAGAAATGAAAAGTATATGATAAAATTCATTAAATAGAATTCTTTAAGAATTAATATTTTTTATTTTAAAAAAAGATTTACAATATTATGTATTTGTTGAACCCCACTGATTCAGGAGATTGATAACTAAAAGGGAAATTCATAAAAAAAAAATAACCCTCTAAAATAGCTGTTAGCCAACTGGTACATAAAAGCAAGCACAGGTGAGAATGCAAAAGAAAAGAAATGTATGTGTTGTGGTTTGAAAGCAGTATTCTTTCCACGGATTACATTTTTGAATATGTTGTACCAAGGTAGCCTTGCTGTTTTGGAAAGTTGTTGAACTTTTACAAGGTGTACCCTTCCTGGACCAAATGGGTCACTGGGGCAGATATTGAATACTAGTACTTGAATCCTATTGAATGTTTACTCTGCTTCATAAACATGCAGTGTGTCTAAATAGCCTCCTGTTCTTGTCACATATCTTTCCTGTTTATACCCTTGTTTTCCATTCCAGGAAAGACTGAATCCCTTTGAAATTGTAAGCAAAATAAAAAAAAATTCTAACTTAAATTATTAAATCAAGAGATTTGTCACAGCAATGGGAAAAGAAATGTGTTGATGGGTATATAAATTAATTAGATAATTATGAAAAGTAACATATAGCTTTTTCAAGCTAATAAAATACTTGTATGTGCTCAAACATTCTCAGTTTTGGATATTTGTTCAAATGTTTTGAAAAGAATATTTCCAAGAAATGAGATGTCTTTACTCTTATGCTTATAACATTATTCACAAAAAACAAGTCTACAATCAACATGATTATCCCTGATTGAATTACTAAATAAAAGTATACATACAAATATATATACCCATAGTGGGACATTGTTGAGCCTTAGAAAGAAGTTTACTATTTGCTACAGCATGTTTGGAATTGGTAAATACTAATTAGAATAAATGAAGTAAACTGGCTACAGTGTAAAATATTGCATATTCTTTCATTTAAAATCTATATGAATTAAGTTCCTAAAATAGAATGTTTTATACAAAAGCCCATGTTTTGTGACTACAGATATTACATTAAGAGAATAAAATGGATTGTACTTATAGTAGGATTAGATTTTATTTTCAAATTATATTTTAAGGATTTGAATACTGTATTTATAAGTAAAAGTGAATTTCAAAATAAAAGAGTTAAATATTTGATGTTTTATGCCTTGATTTGCTAGTCTTGATTTGATTCTATATTTCATAAAAAGCACATTATTGAAAACATCTATCCATTGCTATGATTTGGGAATAAGATGAATAGCATTAAAATGTATGATTTTAAATTCATCATTCTGAGGTAAGTGAGAAGTAAATATCTAAATATTTAATAAAATGTTATTTAGCATGAGCTGGAAAGTCATATAATTTTCACTTTTCATTGAAGTAAGTTCTATAGAAATACTGACATGATAATAGAAAACATATGTCAAAATAACTTGTCCACGGTGGGGGGGGGTGTGGACAAAAAACTTCTATACAGAAAAGAGATGTTTGATAGATATATGTAGTATAATTAATTGTATTTAGTAATTTTTGTACAATATTTATTCCAGGGAAGACCAGGAAAACCATTACATGGAAGTGACAGTTACCTTGAGAACACTGCTAACAAAACTCTTCAAACTGAGTAGTGTTAAGAACTAAAATTTACATCATTTTTAATAAAACCATTTGATTCTAAAATGTAAACATTGGTGCTGAACACTATGCATTCATGCTATATTGAATAAAGAAGACATGACAATACTAGGGATATTAGAAAGCTGAAAATACCCTAATAGACTTCAACCTTTAACATTTTTAAAATTCAATGTAGTCAAAAGCCTACTATTTTCAATCCGTTTTATAGTTGTACAAAATTCTACAAATATATGACACAAAAGGCACAATCACACAGTCAATGCTACCTCTAATACACACACACAAACACACACACACACACACAAATCCACACTCTCATCAAGAGTTGTTTTAGAGGATGGAGGCATTGCTTGAAATAAAAATAACTAACATCATCTGCTATTTCTTTTTTATTGAAGAATAAGTTGAAAATTTAGGGGCATGGAGAGTTGTTTCTAATGGAGGAGATACAGAAATATAACCATGCTTATAGGTTAAAATAACATATTGGAATAAGAAAGTAAAAATAAAGGAGAGAACAGAAGAAAATGTGGGCTGCAACACAGACATGGCTAAATAACAAAATGCTTTGAAAAAAACTACACAGTAATCTTCCTTCTGTAGAAGGTTGTGTTTGTGTATCTATGTGTGTATTAAAATAAATCATCCTTTAATGGTGCATATAGGCATACTAATTTTTATATAATACATATAAATACTGTGTGTATAAAATACAAAGTAAGTGCCTAGAATGTATCCTCAGTTTTGTTGCTTTTGGCCAATGAGTGTCCAGCAAACCCTAAATTACATTTTTTTGTTTTTTCTTTTTTTTTTTCTTTTTCAAATTGTTCTTGGTTACTTCTCCTCCAGAATTTAATAGTCAGTTTTTACTAGGGAAGATAAATATAATATATTAAAGTCAATGATTGGAGAAAAATAAAGCTGCTACTCACATGGAAGAATAATCTCTACTTTCATGGGCTAAAAGGGATTATACATGCTACTGGATGATAAAAGTAGTCATTAGGACCTGGAGAGATTGGTCTGCAGTTATACTCACTGTATTCTATCCTATAGGTTTTGTATTAAATTCCCAGCAGTCATATTGTAGCTATAAAGGGATCTGATTCTATTTTCTGGCCCAAAGATCTACTGTGATAGTGTACCATTTGAAAGAAAGAAGGAAAGAAAGAAAGAAAGAAAGAAAGAAAGAAAGAAAGAAAGAAAGAAAGAAAGAAAGAAAGAAAGAAAGAAAGGAAGGAAGAAGAAAGGAAGGAAGACAGGAAGGAAGGAAGGAAGGAAGGAAGGAAGGAAGGAAGGAAGGAAGAAGGAAGGAAGGAAGGAAGGAAGGAAGGAAGAAGGAAGGAAGGAAGGAAGGAAGGAAGGAAGGAAGGAAGGAAGGAAGGAAGGAAGGAAGGAAGGAAGGAAAATAGTTATCAGTCATAACCAGATGGAATATTGTAACTGACAGTAATGTCTGGCTTGCAAAGAAATAACCACTGATAAAATAGTCAAATGAACATTATGAGTTTCTTAAAGAATAACCTCTAATTCAACATATTAAATATCATTTATTTATATAAAATTATATTATATGAAAATAACATTAGTCTACAAGGAATTTAAAAAAATTGACACTGGGGTAAACACAGAAGTAATTTATTCTGTATTTCATCTTTTCAAGTTAAGATGTTTTATATAAAAACTACAATTGATACGACTTGAAGTGTTTATGAAAACCCTGGGACAGATGAAATGAATATAATATATTTTCTTTCACTCAAATAAAAGAAATCAGAATGTTTTGCTTATTTTTAACTTGTCTTGTTTGGACAATTGATTTTAATTGTTGAGTAGGCTCAGCGTTTTGAACTACGTTCCTGTCTAGGGTACTTAGACCATTTATATGTACATGTCATATTGACCTTTTTCCTAATAGGCACTTTTGACTGTTTTTTATTTTATTACTGATTATATTGACTAAGCCTTGAAACATTAAATCACCTCTTTTCTAAACAACTGTTTCATTATTCTCATATTTCCCAAACATGATTACTGTAATAATTCACTCATGGGAAAATGTCTTCAAATTGAATGATAAGCTGTTGTCAACCACATTTTTACAAACTGATCAAACTAGGCCGGGGCCTAGCAAACACATTAGTGGATGCTCACAGACAGCTATTGGATGGATCACAGGGCCCCCAATGGAGGAGCTAGAGAAAGTATCCAAGGAGGTAAAGAGATCTGAAACCCTGTAGGTGCAACAACATTATGAACTAACCAGTACTCTGGAGCTCTTTACTCTAGCTGCATATGTATCAAAAGATGGCCTAGTCGGCCATCACTGGAAAGAGAGGCCCATTGGACTTGCAAACTTTATATGCCCCAGTACCAGGGGAATGCCAGGGCCAAAAAGTGGGAATGGGTGGGTAGGGGAGATGGGGGGAGGATATGGGGGACTTTTGGGATAGCACTGGAAATGTAGTTGAGGAAAATACGTAATAAAAAAATATTTTAAAAAAATGTAAATGTAATCCTAATCTCAGACCAGATTAAGATAAAATAAAAGTTTCTTTAATTTCACACTGAGGTAAACTAAATATGTAATAATTTTTTACCTATTCTCAGTTGTATTAATCCATGAGCCAATCTATTCTAATTCATATCATTTTTAAAAAATGTTAATAGCACACAAAGACATTAAGGTTTGTGCAATTGTTTTAGTATATCTTTAAAAAAGGTTTAGACCATTATTTACACAATAATATAATATTACCATGATTTTCATAAAAATAATGCTTGAATATGATTTAAATTATTTGGAGAAGGAATTGACTGCTGTGCAAAGAAAAATAACAAAACCCAAGACAGAATGAAAATTATATTATCACAAAAACAATTTTAAGTCACTGTTTATTGCAGTAAAATTTTATTACTGGACAATAATCAATTTTAAATACCTGTCCATGCTACTAAAGTCCATATATCCAACGACAAGAAAAAAAAAAAAAAACATTAATGAACTCCGTTTTGCACAAAGCAATACTGACCAAGCTATCTCTCTACTGTTTGAAATTACTATCCCAGTGTTTAGTCAAGGATTTGAAGCTTACTAAATGGCCAGCAAAATAGCATAAGAAGAGAAAAGGGAAAACATGAACTCATTCTAATATATGGCATGAATATTGGATGAATATGAATTCAATTTTTTTCCTGGCAATAGTGAAATCTTTAAGATAATATAAAGGGACAACCAATATAAAAAAATACAGATGTCACATAAACTAAAAATATTGATACTCTTTTGAATCTGGAAATAGAAGGAAATCAGTCGCTGTTTATGAACATTGAAAAGGAGCATATTTTTTCCTCAAAATTAGACTTTAGCCACATGAAACTAATATGAGCCTTTGGATACACCATTGCCTATGATGTGGATGTTTCCTTTTAAATCACCAAGTCTCTAAGATTACTGTAATTTGTTGTAACAGTGACTGAATTCTGAAACAGCTGCATTTTATAACCCAGGAAATAACTACCAATAGAAAATGAGAAGTAAAGATCTAATACAGATAGGATCTAGTGGACACATAAGATTATAGATATATTACCTCTACATTAAATTGTTTGCATGAAATAGATAGAAAATTATATAGACCATAATATGGAAGATTATGTATAATAGCAACACCAGAAATTATTTTAAAATAGCATACATGTGTTTTAAATTTATCCAGTTTGCTTTAAAATATAATTATATATAAGACCAGCAATATATTTAGTAACAATATAGCATGAACAAAAGTAAAATATGCCAGCATTCATCACATCCATGTATTAACAACATTGTTCTCAGTTTATAAACCATATGAGAACATCCATAGGGTGTTAATGAAGCATTATATATTATTTTTAAGATTGATGTTAACTTTAAGTGATAAAACAAGACAATTATCTAAAAATCAAGAAAAACTGGTGCATTATAATTTCAAAGATAGACAAAAATGTAAGAAAAAATATATTAGGCAGAGTACTATACACCTTTAATCCTAGAATTTGAGAGAGAGAGGCAGGAGGATCTATGTGGGGCTATGAAAGGCAGCCTATTTTGGTTGAATGAAGCATGTTCCGGCGATCAAGTAGAAAGCTCTACAAGGGATGGAACAGTGAGCCATGTTCCCAGAGATAGGTGCCTGACTCCACGGAGCCCCCAACTCCATAATTTTGTGACTATAAGTCACACAGACTATTTCCCAAGCTCCTGGTGTTCTGGCTAGACCCCACCCCCACCCCACACACACACACACACTGTTACCTCACTATATCCAAGTAGACTCCTCCCAACAGTTACCTGACAACAGCAAGATAGCTCAGCCCACTATAAAAGGGGCTGCTTGGCCACTCCTCTCTCCTTTTTAGCTCTCACCATTCTTACTGTCATCTCTAGCCCTCCTTCTCTCTCTCTTCCCCCCTCTCTCCATGTGGCGATGGCCAGCCTCTCTCTCTCTCTTTATAGCTTCTTGTTTTTTCTCTCTGCCTTTCTACAATAAAGCTCTAAAACAATATACGATGGGATAAACTTTCCCCTAAAAAAACATTGAATTATGGGATAGGCTTTCCCCTAAAGAACCTTGTCTAATCTCCCACTGGAAGGCCTTCCTGTGCTCTAGCCATGGAGTGGACCAAGAACTTTCACCCAGGTGGGAACCACCTAGTGCCTCCTCTGTCCCTGCCCTATCTTCTCTTCAGCCCAGGGCTGAAAGAGCCTCCCCTGGGGCCCCCATTTCATTCTCAGCTCTTCCGTGGTGTCCAGTGGTATCTGGGATGCTTGAGACTGAGAACCTGTTATTTTTGGCCTCCATGAGGCCCAGACACCTAAAACGGCCCTTTGTCTACACCAGCAGGCTGGGTCCGTAGTAGCTTCCCACAACCAGACACCCACCCGGGGCTCCATGGAAATCATGCAGTAGTCTTCCCACATTAGCCCACCCAGAGCACTAGAACTCTGGCAGGACACAGATTTTCTGTCGTTCCCTTTATCTTAAAGGAGCCATCCTATTTAGTGAGTTTTAGACGAGTCATGAATACACAGTGAGAACCTGTCTCAAAAAATATATATATAAAAAAAAAGAAAAAACGAAAAATATTAAAGAAAAATAAAACCAGAACAACCAATCAAATCCATAAAAATGAGTGGCAGAAGAAGAAAAAAGTCCCAATTTTACTAAATAGCAGCCGGAAATAGGCAGGTTTAAACCAAGAAAAGGTATAATTAGTGACGAATATATTGAACACAGAGAAAAAAAGGATGGAGGCATATTGGACAAAAGAACATAGTTTAATGCAAGGATAGAAAAGAGTGAAGTAATATATAAGCAAACAAAACCAACATCCCCCCCCACACACACACACACACAAGACATCACACAAATACTGAACCAACATAAAGCAGTCTTGAAAAAAAAAGTAGTAGAGATAAAATGGTGGTCATATAAACAAATAGAAATGGCTGGGACTTTTTATACACTACTCAGAAATAAACTCATCTTTTTTCTATAACTACTTCTATTTTTTTTTTACACTCGAAATTATATCCTCCACCGCAGTGCACCCTCTGACTATTCTACATCTCATACCTCCTCCCTATCCCCTTCTTTCAATGAGGATGTCCCCACCACAAACACCACACCCAACCAGACCTCTAAACAACCTGGGGTCTCCTGTCTCTTTGGGGGCTTAGGTGCATCTTCTCTGACTAAACCCAGATCCAACAGTCCTCTATAGTATATATTTAGGGGACCTCCTAACAGCTGGTATATGCTGCCTGGTTGGTAGTCCATTGTTTGAGAGATCTTCAGGGTCCAGTTTAATTGAGACTGCTGATCCTCCTACAGGGTCACCCTACTCCTCAGCTTCTTCCAGCTGGTCCCTAATTGAGCAACTAGAGTCAGCAGCTTCGGTCCCTTGGTTGGGTGCAAATATTTACATCTGATTCTTACAGCTGTTTGTTGGGCCTCCCAAAGGGTCGTCATGATAAATAACCTTTTTGTGAGCACTCCATAGCTTCAATTATAGTGTCAAGCCTTGGGACATCACCTTGAGTTGGATCCAACTTTGGTCCTGTTGCTGGACCTTCTTTTCCTCAGGTTCCTTTCCATTTCCAACCCTGCAGTTCTTTCAGATAGTAACAATTATGAGTCAGAGATGTGACTGTGGAATGGCAACCCCATCCCTCACTTGATGCCCAGACTTCCTGCTGGAGGTGGGCTCTATAATTTCCCTCTCCCTACTGTCTGGCACTTCATCTAAGGCTATTCCCTTTGGGTCCTGAGAGTCTCTCACTTCCCAGGACTCTGGGTGTATTCTGAAGTGTCCTCTCAACCTCCTACCTCCCAAAGTTGCCCGTTCCCATTCTTTCTGCTGGTGCTCAGGGCTTCAGTACTTTTTCTTCATCCAATATCAGGTCAGGTTCCCCACTTACCCCAAACCCCCTCTTTTTTCCTCCCAGGTCTCTCACTCCATTCCCAATTGTGATTGCTTTCTTCTCCTTTCCAATTAGGACTGAAGAATCCTTATTTGGTCTCTTCAGCTTGTTGATATGTTTGAGTTCTATGGACTGTATCTTGGGTATTCTATACATTTTTCGACTAATTTGTTTGTACTCACTATCAAATGTGAGTATAAACCATGCATGTCCTTTTGGGTCTGAGTTACCTCACTCATGATGATATTTTTTCTAGTTCCATCCATTTGCCTGAAAAACTCATGATTCCCCTGTTCTTAAGAGCTAAGTAATATTCCAATGTATAAAGGAACCACATTTTCTAAATCCATTATTCTCTCGTAGGAAATAAGGGTTGTTTCCAACTTATGGCTATCACAAACAAGGCTGCTATGATCATAGTGGAACATGTGCCCCTGTGGCATGGTGGGGCAACTTTTGGGTATATTCTCAAGAGTGGTATAGCTGGGTCTTCAGGTATATATATTTCCAATTTTCTGTGGAACCTCCAGATTGATTTCCAGAGTAGTTGTACTAGTTTGCAATCCCACCAGAATGGAGGAGTGTTCATCTTTCTCTACATCCTATCCAACATGTGTTGTCACCTAAGATTTTGATCTTAGTCCTTCTGATTGGTATAAGATGTAATCTTAAGGTCATTTTGATTGGCATTTCTCTGATTCTTAAGGACTTTGAACATTTCTTTAGGCCTATCTCAGCAATTCGGTACTCCTCTGTTGTGAATTCTCAATTTAGTTCTATACCCTGTTTTTTGATTGAGTTGTTTGGTTTTCTAATGATTAGCTTCAGTTCGTTATATATTTTCGATATTAGCCCTCTATTGGATGTGTGATTAGTGAAGATATTTTACCCAATCTACAGGTTGCTGATTTGCCTTATTGACTATGTCCTTCGCTTTAAAGAAGTTTCCAGTTTCCTGAGGTCCCATTTAGTATTTCTTGATCTTAGAGCATGAATGATTTGAGTTCATTTAGGAAATTTCCCCCTCTGCCAATGCATTCAAGGCTCTTCCCCACTTTCTCTTCTACTATATTCAGTGTATCTGGTTTTATGTTCATGTACTTAATTGACTTGTACTTAAGCTATGTCACATATATGGGTCTATTTTCATTTTTCTACATACAGATAGCCAGTTAGACTAGCACCATTTATTGAAATTGCTGTCTTTTTTTTTTCCCATTGTATAGTTTTGCTTCTTTGCCAGAGATCCAATATCCATAAGTGTGTGGCTTTATTTTCAGATCTTCAATTCTATTCTCTTGATCAACATGTGTGTCTCTGTACCATTATCATGCAGTTTTTATCATTATTGCTCTGTAATAGATCTTGCGGTCAGGGATAGTGATTCCTGCAGCCATTCTTTCATTAATAAGTATTGTTTTCACTATTCTGGGACTTTTTACTTTACAGATGAATTTGAGAATTGGTCTTTCCATGTCTTTGAAGAATTGTGTTCCATTTTTTGATGGGAATTGGATTGAATCTGTAGATTGTCTTTGGTTTGATTGCCAATTTAACTCTGTCAATTCTGCCAAACCATGAGCATGGAAGATCTCTACATTTTCTGAGATCTTCTATTTCTTTATTGAAAGACTTGAAGTTATTGTCATACAGGGCTTAAAGTTGCTTGGGTAGAGTTACCCCAAAATATATTATTTAATTTGTGGCTATTTTGAATGGAGTTATTTCCCTAATTAAATAGATAAGGAGAGAGTGGGCATCCTTGTTTTTCTAAACTTTTATTGGGATTGCTTCAAGTATGTCTCCATTTAATTTGATATTGGCTATTGGTTTACTATAAATTGCTTTTATTATGTTTGGGGATGGGCCATGAATTCCTGATCTCTCCAATAATTTTAACATGAAGAGATGTTATACTCTGTCAAATGATTTTTTTGCATCTAAGGAGATGATCATGTGATTTTTTTTCCTTGAGTTTAGTTATATAGTGGATTAACTTAATGAATTTTAATATATCAAACCAACCTTGCATCCCTGGGATGAAGCACACTTGATCAGGGTGAATGACAGTTTTGATATGTTCTTGGATTCAGTTTGCAATTATTTTATTGAGAATTTTTGTATCAAAATTCACAAGCAAGATTTGTCTGAAGATCTCTTTTTTGATTGAGTTCTTGTGTGGTTTAGGTATCAGAGTAATTGTGGCTTCATAGAATGACTAAGGTAGTTTTCCTTCTATTTCTATTTAATGGAATAGTTTCAGGAATATTGGTATCAGGTATTTGAAGATCTGGTAGTATTCTGTATTAAACCTATCTGGCCCTGGATTTTTTGTGTTTAGGAGATTTTTAATGACTTCTATTTCCTTGTGTAATGTGGGCCTGTTTAGGTAGTTTATCTGCTTTGGATTTAACTTGGATATGTAGTGTCTGACTAGAAAAACATACATTTCTTCTAGATTTATCAGTTTTGTTGATTATAGGAGTTTTGTAGTAGGATCTGATGATTTTTTTAAATTTCCTACATTTCTGCTGTTATGTCTTTCTTTTCATTTCTGATTTTTTTTTTTTTTTTAATTTGGATACTGCAACTTAGCCCCTTAGATAATTTGGCTAGGGGTTTATCTACATTGTTGATTCTTTCAATGAACCAGATTTTGTTTTTGGTGATTCTTTGTATGGTTCTCTGTGTTTCACTTTGGCTCATTTCAGCACTAAGTTTCACTATTTCCTGAGGTCACACCTCTTGGGTATGTTTGCTTCTTTTTGCTCTCAGGTGTTCTTGTTAAGGTACTAGTGTGTGTAACATTGTATGTTACTTTGCCCTTTTCACTCAAAACCTTTATTATTCTTCCTGTGTTCTGTACATTTAGTGTTTTGATAATTATGTGACAAGAAGAATTTCTTTTCTGGTCTCAATTATTTGTTGTTCTATAGGCTTCTTGTACTTTTATGGCCATCTCTTTCTTTAGCTTAGAGTAGTTTTCTTCTATGATTTTGTTGAAGACATTTTCAGGCCCTTTGAGCAAGGAATCTTCTTTCTCCTCTATTCTGATTATTCTTATATTTTATTTTTTCATTGTGTCCTGAATTTCCTGGATGCTTTGGGTTAAGAATTTTTGTTTTGGATTTTCTTTGACAGATGTGTCAATCTCTTCTACAATATCTTCTACACATGAGATTCTTTCTTTTATCTCTTGTATTCTCTTGGTGATACTTACATTTGTACTTCCTGAACTCTTTCCTAAGTTTTCCACTTTCAGGTTTGCCTCCATTTGTGTTTTCTTCATTGTTTCTACTTTCATTTTAAGGTATTAGACCACTTTATGCAATTCCTTCACCTGTTTGATTGTGCTTTCCTGTATTTCTTTTTTTTTCTTTTTTTATTGGATGTTTTATTAGATATTTGATATTTTCTTCATTTACATTTCAAATGCTATCCCAAAGTCCCCTATACCCTCCCCCTTCCAAGCTCCCCAACGCACCCAGGATTTTTTGTTGCCTCTTTAAGAACTTTACCTGTTTACCTGTGTTTTCCTGTATTTCTCTCAGTGAGTTATTGATATCCTTCTTAAAGGACTCTCTTATCTTCATGAGATAGGATTTTAGGTCAGTTTCCTGATTTTCAGGTGTGTTGGTATATCCAGTGCTTGCTGTGGTAAGAGAACTGGGTTCTGATGATATCCACATATATTGGCATCTGTTGTCTTGTGCTTGTCTCTTGAAGTCTGGTTAATCCTGGTGTGTGCTGGTCTGGGTGATTCTGTCTGGAGTATGCCTCTTTTGTCCCTGGTTTGCTTCAGGGCTCCTGGTAGGCCTGAGGACCTGGCTGTAACAGACCACCTGTGGGGCCTTCCAAATGGGGCTCTTCTGAGGTCAGAGAAGCTGCTGATCTTTTGCCCTGCCTGCAGTAGATCTCCTGGGAGGCCTTCAGACTGTTGGGTCTTCAGAGGAATAGTTAAGCTGTTGCCCTGTGTGAAGATGTTCTTCAGGGGGAGGACTTTGGAATGTGTTCTGTTTCCCTGTGTGTAGCAGAACTCCAGGGAGGATTTCACTCTTTTGGGTCATTTTCTATTCATGCCACAGAGCCTCCAGGAGGTCTTCAGACTGTGGTGTCTGTTGCCCAATTGCTTTGTGTGCAAAATAACTCCTGGGATGCCTTCAAGCTGCGGTGTCTTCAGAGGAGGATACAAGCTGGTAATCAGTTGTTCAGGTGCTCTGTGTGCTGCAGAATTCCAGAGAAGCCTCAGGCTGTGGTATCAGTTGCCCTGCTGCTCTGTATTCAGTGCATCTTCTGGGATGGCTCAGGATATGGTGTTTTCAGGGAAGCAGACAGGCTAGCAGTCTACCCCAGCCAGTGGAAAGTACCAGGTGAAAGGGGAGTGGTATTCAGAGGATCAGGGGTTTGGTGGGTGATGGTTCAGGAGTCCACTGGGCTCCTAGAGGCAGCTCTGGGATTTGGTGGTGGTGGTGGGGGTTATTACCAACTGCTCTCAGTGCAGCAGATCCTCTAGGATCGCTTGGGCTATGGTGTCTTCATGTGAGCAGACCAGCTAGCAGTCTGCCCCAGCAGGAAGGACTGGGTGGAAGGATAAACTCACTTTTAAAACATATTTTAAATAAAATAATTATATCACTTCCATCTTTCCCTTTTTCCTTCTATTATCTCACATGTATCCTCTCCTCAAATCTTTCTATTTCCCCCTCATACACTCAAATTGGCATGTAAGTGCAGTATCAGCAATTAAAGAAATGTAATAGACAGGAATTAATGGCCATAAAATATATAACTGTATAAGTATTGACAACAATAACAACAATAGTCACAAGCAGCTTTTTTTGTTTTATATATATATATATAATATATATATATATGGATTTATGTATATATATATATATATGGATTTATGGCTAATGCTTTTATATTAGAAAACTAATTATGGAATTCATCCCTAAGACAGGCTAATTCTCCCACTTTCTGCATTTACTACTTGTCTGTAGGTCTTTGTTTAAGTTTAGGATTAGGTAAGATTTACCCTCTTTCTTACTCATAGCATAGCTATTGATTTTGACCATGTTGATTGATTTTGACAATGTTGAGATATTCTTTATGTAGCTAGTGCTAGAAGATACAGTCTCACAAAAGTATTTATTGCATTCTGTTCTATACAAAGAGTCCATTCTCCTCTTCATCAATGTTCCCTTAGTATTTCATTAAATACCTGTACTTCTGATGTATCCATTAGGATTGGGGTGCTGACTGTCAGTTGTCATCTGCATTGAATTCAGATTTTATTTTTTGGGTTTGTTTTGGTGTGTGTGTGTGTGTGTGTGATTTCAATGCTTTCTTCATATAAACATCTGATGAAAATAGCTACAAATATCTATGGGAATAAGGATAAACTTTAGAATGTAGTTAGGAAATGTTGATCTGACATATTGTCAATAGTAGGTTTTAACATATTTGACCATACTAGCTCTGGGTGGTTGTCAAGGTATCTAATACCAGCTATAATTTCCCTGCTGTTGTGAAGGTCTTTAGCTTAGTTAGACAGTTATTGGTTTACATCTACGTGTGAATGATATTTATTTTGCCTCTATTTATAATTTTTAATGCGGGTTATTTTTTGGTTTACATATATCCAGCTGGATAGAAATATGAATTGCTTCACATTCTTTGGTGCTTGCATAGTAATCTCTGGTGGTATGAAACACTCAATATAACTCTAACCTTAACCTCAACCCAAACATATAGAAAGGAAATCAAGGCCATGATTTTAAGCTGTAGCAAGAATAAAGGTACATGGAAGAAAATGGAGAGAGGGAAAGGAAGAAAAAGGAAAGTTAACATAATTGTATTTTAATTTTAAAAACTTAACAATTAAAATGCAAGAACTAGAATTAAAAGATAGAACAAATATTGTATACATACAGGATAAGATAAAAGCTAAATCATCCTATTATTAGAAGACTAAATTCCATATTTTATTTAAAAAGAAAAATTAGCACATGTTCATTTTCTTTCTATGATTTCCCTATTATTGAATAATCTGGTAAAACATTCCAAGGCAAATAATGTAGCACCTTGAAATAAACTCATATTACCTAACAATAACAAGACTCTGGTTTGATCTCCAACAACATAGCATAATAATTTGCAATAGAGAGCAAAAAATCAAAAAAAAAAAAAAAGAGATGAAAGTGCTATTATAGAAAATAAAATATACCAAAAAGACTTAATAATTTTTTCATCGGGCTAGAACAAATTTATCAAAATTTAATAAATAGTCTAAGGTAGATAATAGTAAGTTAATTGCAAAATAACTAATTACCATCTGTTTGTATAAAGCAAATTCAATTAACTGAACATATTTTAAGTATGTCAATTTTAGTTGTTCATGGGAATTCCAGTGAGTGAATGTGTGTGTGTGTGTGTGTGTGTGTGTGTGTTTGTATGTGTATAAATACAACCTGCTTAGTCTATTTAGTGTCACTTATATGTACATAAATTCATGGCTGAACCCTTGAAATTGGATCATCAGTTGGGGTGTAGGACCCCCGATATGGGGACCCCCATTCTAGTCCAGGGATAGGGTGCACCCACAATCGCACAAGAATCCTTCTTGATGCAATACACATGAGGCTTTATTGGCAGAGCTCTGGGCTGACATGTACCTCACACATGTGGAGGCAGGGGAGATGACCCCAAGGCTCAAAAGCTAGGGGTTTTTAAAGAAGAAAAGGGTTAGGGGTGGGAGGAATTTCGACAAAGGTATGGGATTGGCTCATTCAAACATTAACAGAAAAATTACATGTCAGTAAAAGGGCATCAGGACTTTGCTTATCTTTGTTCGTGTAGCAACCAGTTGATGTATGACTTTACCCTGCTTTAAGGGGCAATAGACAGAGGGGAGGTTCCAGCCAGATGGTGTTGACTCAGACAAGATAGCCCTGCTTGTGTCCTTGCATTCCTTTTTATCTTTAAGGTCAAGCTGTTCTTAGGAATGTCTTAACAACAGCCATGCCCTGTCATGTCTGGGCCTGTTCTGCTTTGTTCTCGGCCCCAAGCTGTGGGCTCATAAACAACTCTTTTACATGAATCACAAGTTACAAAATCTCATTTTCCTTCAGAGGAAGGAGCTCAGCCATTAGAAAAATTATTCCTGCTTTATGGGGGGAGGTAACCTCATAGTATTTCCCCATTCCATGTTAACATGCTTTATTGTTGTATTTTTTCAGATATTGTTTTATCAGCAATATTGTTGAAGTAGCATGAATGAAATATCCTTTTAATTTTAAGAGATACAGTTTAATATCAAATATTCTGGTCCTTTGAATCTAACCCTTCTTTTTCCCTCATGTTCCATGAGCAATAGGTAGAGGAGTTGTGTTGTAGTTATATCTTGCTGCTAGCTTCTGTTAAAGCAAAGAAACCATTCTTAAACTTGTTATGAACTCTTAATCTTTTACATACATTTGATCACATGTCTCACTCACACACACACATACACACACACAAACAAACACACAGAGAGAGAGAGAGAGAGAGAGAGAGAGAGAGAGAGAGAGAGAGAGACCCACAAAGGACTACAGGGAGGGAAAGAAATACATAGACATAAAAACACGGAGAGGGATTTATTTTCTTCATGAAGTATAATATGTGGTTCCACAGTTGAAATAATGTATAAAAGTTGAAATAGAAGAATTCATGTTCAAACCCAGAGGAATTGAAAAAAAAATTGAGAATTGTTGGGAAATTGCTGGTATTTGTTATCAATTATTTATTTTAATTAATTTATTTATTTTATGGGATATTTCTTTTATTTATATTTCAAATGTTATACCCTTTTCTTGTTTCCCCTCTGAAAACTCCCTATCCGTTTCCCCCTTCCTCCCTTCCCCCCTCCCCCTGCTCACCAACCCAGCCACTCCAGCTTCCTGGCCCTGGTAGTCCCCTACACTGGAGCATAGAACCTTAACAAGACCAAGGGCCTCTCCTCCTATTGATGAACTACTAGGCCATCCTCTGCTACATATGCAGATAGAACCATGAGTCCCACCATGTGTTTTCTTTGGTTGGTGGTTTAGTCCTAGGGAGCTCTGGTGATACTGGTTAGTTCATTTTGTTGTTCCTCCTATGGGAATGAAAAACACCTCAGCTCTTTGGGTATTTTTCCTAGCTCCTTCATTGGGGACTCTGTGATTTGTCCAATGGATGGTATCACTATTTCTATTCAGTGAATTCTGACATTGTGAAAATATACAAAACTGTCTGTATATATTTTGACATATCACAGTCATGTGTCCAATAGATTTTTTTAGAATCACAAACACTGACACAATGAGTTTGTTTCTTAGGTAAAAGTCAGAAGAAATTTCAGAGTTCCATATAACAAAAGGTAGGTAGAAAATAGACCAAAAGGAGGGATATTGAGGCAAAAAGGCTACCCTATGAGAAAAGGAATATTTTGTGATCTAAAGCACATTTATTTTTATAAATTTTCTTTTATCTTTTCTTTATTTATTCTTTTTAATCTACAATAATGTTACATGATTTTAGTAAAACATGTAGCATGGATTGGATCTCTAGCCTGAGATACAGACAACAATCTTTGAAAAAGCAGAAAGATTATAAGATTATCATCTAACTAGAGGGTTTCTATTAAAGAACAAAGACTTGTCATCCAAACAGGACCATCAATCTTCTGAACATTTACAATACCTTCAGGAAAGTTCTTTATTCTAGCAAATTCAAGAAACAGTGTACAACCTGGGGTATATTGGTTTGTTTGCTTAGTTACATTTTGTTTTAAATGTAAATCAAAGTATTGGCCTGTTTGATCAATGTCTGCCTTTACAATCAAGAATGCCTCAAATTAGTTGGTTACAAATTCTGCTTGACATTAACACCATGTACTGTTTCTCATCACACTGTCCTCAATGGACAGAAGCAGGGGCTGAGAGATCGAGGTGAGAACAAGACAAAGGAAGTAGAAGAAATAATGAGGAGTAAAAACTATACAAGTGATAGGAAGAGGAGTCAAGAAAAGAATTTAAGGCTGTCAGGTGCCACACCCACTCCAATAGTGACTTGAGTGACAAGGCCAAAAGCTTGGGCACAGTCCCAAGGTGAAAAGTTCACAGAAACTTGTTCTCCTGGAACTGTGTTATCCTCTTAAAGGAATGCTCCAAACCTGTCCCTGCATTAGTCGGCTGTATGGATCTGTGTACTTTCTTTCAGTATTGTTTTATTATAAGTGCCTTTAAGGATTGATTTTGACATATAGCTAAGTTAGATTAGCCTCTACCAGTGTTCTAATGTCCTAGGCAGTCCTTGGTTGACCCAAGGCTTGGAAATCAGTAAGAATGTTACCTATTCAGTAACATTAAAAATTTCCCCTAGTATTGTAAGGGAGATAGAGAAAGAAATCAGGCATTACAATTTACTTAATAGAGCTAGTAATCTCAGGGCTATTCTACATAGCAAATACTTAGAATGGCCTAGTCACTCCCAAACACACACGAATTTACAATGGCCTAGGAAGAATATGGGTTGTGGTTTTAGGAGGAACTGAAGTATTATTCTTGTAAGGGTTAGTAGAAAGGAATTCCCCTGGTGCATGATTTTCACTAGGCCCAGAGGAATAGCATAATCAGGTATTTACTAAAAGACCCCTGGTAGTGGGTTTAACAATAGACTAGAATTGGAACTATGGCAAGGGCATGCAACCCTTGCCCCTGGCTTCTAAAATTAAGCTGACCTTAGGTGGGGCTGCTTTTGTTCCCAGTTGTTAACATTGATTTTTATCCGAATAGGTTCCTGTTATCTTTTTGTATACATTCTTCTGTTTTATGTAAAAGTCACTTATAAATCTGCTACCTTTGTGACAAATTACATTCAGGTACAATACTCCCCTGTGTCCGTGTCTGTTTGTCACCCTTTTCACCAACTCCCTGCCCACCTGTACCAGGACCCTGATTTCTCCCACAGATTGAGGGCGGCCAATTGAGCCCAGTCCGTGGCAGCCAGGGAAGTGTCAATTTTATAAGCAATTCCCAAATTGAGAAACATAAAGAAAGGACAAAAATATTTATAAAATTATTCCTTCATCCCCATATACAAATACCAAAGAGTGTATGTGTGTGTGTGTGTGTGTGTGTGTGTCCCGAGCTATCGTTCTTGCCAGCAAGAACACACTCAGACAACCGGATTCTTCTGCAGCAAGCTTTATTGCTTCTTCAGGAGGGAAGACCCAGACCCCAGAAAATGGAGTTGCTTATATAGCCCTCAGCCATGGCATTTCAGCACCTGATGTGGCGTGTCAGCTCCTGATTCGTTGCTCGCCCATCACCCCATTACTACGCCCAGAGATGAGCAGTGACTAGGCGTGAGTTCACTCTCACACCTGCGTACAAGGCTTGTTTACTAGTTAGGCACAGCGGAGGCCAGCGCCATCTTATAATGGCGATTGCTCGAGGCACAGGTCTCCACATGTGTGTGTGTGTGTGTGTGTGTCTGTACTCAATAACATATCAATTAGGCACAAAGGAGATATATACAGTGGTTTCAGAGCCTACATAATTCTGAGAATATGAAACTTGTATTTTAGGCTAATATGAAATCATTTCCCAAAGCACTACATTTTCAGCTGATGATACAGAAACACATAAAATACATGTACTTGAAATGCACATTATTTTAGATTGTCAAACATAGGCAAAAGAAGGAAAACTACTGTTACAAAATAGCTACAGTACTAAGGTCCATACTTCATAATTTAATCTCTAACAGAAGAAAATTTAAAATACATAACACTGTCTTGGGACTATAATATAAATTCAAAAAGGAGACAAGGGCAATTAGAATGAATTTTTAAAAAGTGATATATGCAGGCAAAATGAAAAATATCAATTGTAAAATGAATTAATGAAATGAAGCATATATCTGTTTTTATACATACATTGGTCTTACTCGATTCAGGAAAAATAGAAATATGATGATTGTCTTGAATTTTTTAGAAAAATTAATTTAAAGTGTTAATGGAAATGAAAATAAAAGTGATTCAAAGCACATACATGCCCAGAGCAGGACAAAAGAGCATTGTTTTTTCTGATGAAACTCTCATGAGCTCCAAGTCTAGTCAACTTTGAACCCTGCCCAATCAATCCCTTCCCAGTCTGGTCAGCTTGGCTTCCCAGTCAGTTGTACGGGGACACAATACAGAGATGAGTTGTGTGTAGTATTTTGGGACATGATGTGTTGCTCTAGACTTGCTCTTCAGTTCAGAGAACCCTTGTGAGACATCAACAGAATCCTGCTTCTACACAGAAAACTTTGGGGGTTCCAAGGCTAAAAAGCTAGGTCCCTGATTCAGTAATCTTTTGCCAATGGGATGTAGCCAGCTGAGCCAGGTACCCTGATCTATAGTGTCTGGCCCATGGATGTCCTCACCTTTCCAAAAAATCCTGCTATGATCATGGATCAACCAGCCAACACAAGAGAAACAAAGATACCTAATGGACATCTTAAGATCAAAATCAGCAAGAGCCATGGCACCACCAAAGACCAGCTATCCTGCTACAACAAATCCTTGATATTCTAAAAAAATTGAAGCAAAAGAAGTCCTTAAATCCAGTTTTATAAAGATGATATAGGCCTTTAAAAAGGACATGAATAAATAAATCCCAAAAATAAATATAATAAAATATATTCAAATAGTTAGAGGCATTAAAGATGCAAATGAATATGAAGAAATACAGGAAAAAAAAAATAGAGTCAAACAGGTGAAGGATATGAGTAAAACTGTCCAAATCCTGAATGAAAAAATAAAAGCAATAAGAAAACACAAACTTTTGGAACCATGGAAATGGACCACCTAGGAAAATGAAGAGTAACTACAGACTTAAGAATCACCAACAAAATACAGGATGTGGGAGAAAGAATCTCAAGCATAGAAGGTGATATAAGAAATCAATGTATCAGTTAATGATAATTCCAAATCTAAAAAGTTCATAACACAAAAGATTTAGGAAATTTGGGACGTTATGTTAGAGCAAACACAAGAATAATAGGGATAGAAGGAGGAAATTACCAGCTCAAAGGACAAGAAAACAGCTTCCACAAAAATCATAGAACTATATTTATCAAAACTAAAGAAATAGATACCTATAAATGTAAAATAATTTTATAGAACACCAAACATATTTGGTCAGAAAAGAAAATTATTATTCTCTATAATAACCAAAACAATATATAGAGAGAATAAAGAAAAAAAAGATGCATGGGGGCAAGTCCAAGTAACATATAAAAGCTGACCTATGAGAATTACCCTTGATTTCTCAATTGAGACTCAAAAAGCTAGACTGGCCTTGGCAGAAGAATTGTATACCCTAAGAGAGTAGAGATTTGATCCTAGACTACTGAACCCAGCAAAATTTCAATTACTATAGATGGAAAAACCAAGATATTCCAGGGCAAAACCAAATTGAAACAATATTTTTCCACTAACACAGCAACACAGAGAATAGTAGAAGGAAAACTCCAATACAATGAGGTTAACTAAACTCAAGAAAACAAAAGAAATAATTTCACACTGTTAAATTCAACAGAAGAGAAACACACACACACAAACACACACACACACACAAACACACAGCCAACATCAAAATAACAAGAAATAAAAATCATTAGTAACTAACATCTCTCAACCTCAATGGACTCAATTTTCCTGTAAAAGAAAACAAACAAACAAACAAACAACAACAAAAACAGGCTAACAGAATGGATGTGTAAATAGAATTCACCATTCTGCTGTATACATGAAAGACAACACAGCAACAAAAATGGTCATTATCTCAGTGTAAAGGGCTGGAAAAAATTTTCCCAGCAAACAGACCCAAGAAACAAGCTGGAATAGCCATTCTAATATCTAATAAATATGCAAACTGATGAGACACTATTAAAGCAGTGGTAAGATGAAAGTTCATAGCACTAAGTGCCTCCATAAAGAAATTGGAGAGTTCTCATATGAATAAATCTGAAGGCTCTAATTAAAAGAAAAAAAGGGAGCAAACACACACAGGAGGGATGGATGACAGGAAATAATCAAAGTCAGGACTGAAGTTATGAGAGAGAGAGAGAGAGAGAGAGAGAGAGAGAGAGAGAGAGAGAGAGAGAGAGAGATCAATGAAACCCAGAACTGGTTCTTTAAGAAAATCAACATTATGGACTAACCCTTAGTCAAACTAACTAAAAGGCAGAGACAGTATTCAATTTAACAAAATCTGAAATTAAAAGAGAGACATAACAGGGACACTGAGGAAATTCAAAGAATCATTAGGTCTATACTACACAAAAGTATGAAATTTAAATGAAATGGATGATTTTCTAGACAGATACTAATTGCCAAATCCAGATTAAGACTAGGTAAACTATCTAAATAGTTCTATAACATCTATGGAAATAGAGGCAGTCATTAAATTCTACAAATTTTAAATAAATAAATAAATAAATAAGAAAGAAGCCCTGGGTCAGATGGTTTTAGCACAGAAGTCTACCATACTTTCAAACAAGAGTTAATGCCAATACTCCTAAAAGCGAATGCACAAAATAGAAGCAGAAAGAACATTGCCAAATTCCTTTTCTAAGGCCGAAATCTTACTGATAGCTAAACCATAAAAGTCTCAGAGAAAAAAATCAGACCAATTTTCCTTATGAATATTGATGCAAAAATACTGAAGAAAATACTCATAAGCTCAATCCAAGAACATATCTAAGACCTCAGCCATCATGATCAAGTAGGCTTTGCCCCAGGACTGCAGGTATGGTCAAATATACCACAATTCCTCAATGCAATCCACCATATAACTTTGCAGATGTGAATAAGTTAAGTGCCTTGAGATTGGAAGATATTCCTGTATTATTGAAGAGGTGTGAAATTCAGTCAGGGAGAAAACATGATCATCTCATTAGATGCCAAAAACAAACAACAAAACCCAAAACAAAACAACAACAACAAACCCAAAAACTTTTGACAAAATACGTCACCCCTTCATGATAAAAGTCTTAGAGAGATCAGGGATACAATGTGCATACCTGTCTTAGTTAGGTTTTTCTGCTGTGAACAGACACCATGACTAAGACAACTCTTACAAACAACATTTAATTGGGGCTGGCTTAAAAATTCAAAGGTTCAGTTGTTTTCATTAATGTGGGAGCAAGAAAGCATCCAGGCAGTCATGGTGCAAGAGGATCTGTGAATTCTACATCTTCATTTGAAGGTTTCTAGAGGAAGCCTCACTTCCAGGCATCAAGGACTAGGTTACTAAAGTCCACATCCACATTGACACACCTATTCCAACAAGGCTACATCTGCTAATTGTACCACTCCCTGGGCCAAGCACATACAAACCATTACATTCCACTCCCTGGCCCCCATAAGATTATTCAAACACATGAGGATATGGGGGCCATACTTACCCATAGCATAATAAAAATACATTTAATCCAATGTTCAAAGCCCCCATAGTCTATAGCAGTCTCAACAATAATAAAAATCCAAAGCTCAAGATCTCTTCTGAGAATAATCCAATCACTTAACTATAATCCCCAAAGCAAGACAGGAGACAAACTGGGCAAACCCCGAACTCTGCATCTCCACTTCTGATGTCAAAGCAGGTCTTTAGATCTTCAACTCCTCTTTCTTCTTTGTTGACTGCAACAAAGTTCTTTTTCCTAGGCTGGTTCCACTCACTGATAGCAGCTTTCCTCAACTGATAGCCCACAGCCCTGGCTTCTTGAACATTTTGGGATCTCCTAGGCAAATTCAATATTACAGCTTCATGTTTCAATATTTGGGATCCACACATGATCTCTGGGTTCCTCCAAAGGTCTGACAACATTTCTTCAGCTCTGCCCTCTGTAGCAATTTTCAGGTTGATCCACTCCAGTGCCATTGCATTTGTTTGTTTGTTTTGTTTTGATTTGTTTTTTGCTTTTGTTTTTGTAAATTTTTTTATTAGATATTTTCTTCAAATGCTATCCTGAAAGCCCCCTATACTCTCCCCACACCCTGCTCTGCCACCCACCCATTCCCACTTCCAGGCCCTGGCATTCCCCTGTACTGGGATATATGATCTTCAAAAGACCAAGGGCCTCTCCTCCCATTGATGGCCGACTAGGCCATCCTCTGCTACATATGCAACTAGAGAGACAGCTCTGGGGGTTAATGGTTAGTTCATATTGTTGTTCCTCCTATAGGGTTGCAGAACCCTTTAGTTCCTTGGGTACTTTCCTATCTCTTTCATTAGGGGCCCTGTGTTCCAACAAATAGATGACTGTGAGCATCCACTTCTGTATTTTCCAGGCACTGGCATAGCCTCACAAGAGAGATCTGATATATCAGGGTCCTGTTATCAAAATCTAGCAGCCTTATTTATAATAGCTAGAAGCTGGAAAGAACCCAGATGTCCCTCAACAGATGAATGGATACAGAAAATGTGGTACATTTACACAATGGAGTACTACTCAGCAATTAAAAGCAATGAATTCATGAAATCCTTAGGCAAATGGATAGATCTGGAGGATATCATCCTGAATGAGGTAAGCCATTGCTGTTCTTGATGATAATCCTATGGTATTGGTATCTCCAACACCCTTGGATCTTATGCTGCAACTAGTCTTCAACAATAGGCTTTCTCCATGGTGCCAAGCCTCAACTTCTTTCAATGTCCTCTTTCAGTCCTGAGCCATGAACTGCAACTGAGGCTGCACCTTCACCAGTAGCCTTCCCTAGCTTCTCACAGTGCTAAGCCTCAGATGTTCTCCATGACCCCCTTCATACATTCAAAACCAGTACCACCTGGGTGATTTTTACACATTACCAAGTCCAACTGCAGCATGAGGTGCAGCTTCTTTGTACTCTTAGAACACATTTCCCAGAAGATTTCACCTCAGTGATGCTGGTCTCTTCTTAATCACCACTAATTTCTTAGCTCCAGTTGATCTGCATCAATTGTTCCAGTAGTCCCTTCTATTTTCACTCTAAATCCAGGACTACATGGCCAAAGCTACCAATCTCTGCTGCTTGTAGAAACTGGAACATGTACCCCTTATCACTAGCTATCTGTTTTTCCAACTCCTTCTCTGTCTAAACTTGGCTGTCCTGGATCTAGCCCATATTCAATGATTGGTAGGATTAGCACAGTGAAAACTGCCATTTTACCAAGAGCAATATACATATTCAATATAGTTCCCATCAAAATTCCAACACAATTCTTTATACATGACTTGAAAGATTAATTCTCAAATTCACAAGGACTTATATGCCTGTAACTTCAGCATTGGTGGCCAGAGACGGGAATATCCAAGGGGTCAATCAAGTCCAGATTATAAGGTCTAGGATCAGGCATGAACTCTGTTTCCAAATGTAATGTGAATGGCAATAGAGATTTCTGACATCCTGCACATGAACTTCTATATGCACTTTCATGATCATGTACACCTACACCTGCCCCCAACAAAAGAACAAAAATAATTGAGTAGGAGGATGAAATGTACCACCAATTTTTATAATTATGTCATGAATTTGAGATGCATTTGTGGAAGACACAAGTTGAGTTTGGGAAGATTTAAGGAGATGGAAATAATGTAAATACAGTACTTAGGTATGAAGTTCTAAATATAATAGAAAAAATAAAAAGCACCAGAAGTAGGTTCATAACACACACATGCGCATGCACACACGTGTGTGTGTGCGCACACACACACAAGAGAAGATGAATGAATAAAAGACATTTGGATATTTGAAAATATGAAAACCTAAAGATTAACTTTCAAATTAATTTCTGGTTTACCATGGTAGAAGTGCAGCAGGTCCTGGTGTAGGAGGCTGTGAACACTATGAGGAAAAGTGCTGTGAGGACAAACAAGTATCTATACAGCAGATGCACCAATGCATCAAGTGCATCCATGTGCCTGGCTCAAGCCCAAAGCATTGTGACCAGCAATCTGGAAAAGATCCAGTACTGCCTGGCCTGCTGCACCATGCATTACAATGCCAACGCCAAAGACTCAATGGATGTGGGAAATAATTCGCTGCAGGCGAAGTAACTACTAGACAGCTGTGTGGATAAGTGTGTGATGATCACATGCACCACATCCCAAAAATAACCAAAAAAGATGAAGGAGTCTTTGTCATCTATTGGGAAATAAATTTATTTGCGAGTGACTATTGGAGCTATGGAAGGCTATTTAAAAAGATGAGTGGAAGTTAAATATGTTAAGCCATGTTTATGAATGAGGACAATTTGGGACACAGCAAGTTCCAGGCTAATTCTTCTCATCATCATTAAAAACCACTTCCATTAAATCTGAATCTTAAAAGATGAAGTGGAAAGAGGCAGATGTTAAAATTTGGATGGCAGAAGATTTCTAGATTCTGAATTTTCATGTGCAAGTGCTTGTTCTGACAGTAGAGATTGCTCTTGTGCCAAGGGCTAAGATTCTTATTACACAGGCATGCAACCTGGGAGCTCTCTTCAACATGCTGGTTTAAAAAGAGGTGCATCTCCTCAGAGGAGCTTGACAAATCCCATTTACCACAAGTAGCACCACACCACCTTGCATATGCTGTGAAACAAAACGCAGTCAACTAGGAGTTTAGAGACAGGAAAGGGTTTCCTTCTCAGATCTTTATTTTCCTTGGATTTGCCTTATATGCAAGGGCACAAAGTGGATTTAAGATATAGGAGAGAGAGTAGTTTCTATAACTCTTAAAGGTTACTTGTATTTTCTGGCCATCAAGATGGGAAGGTCAATTTCTTGAAATTCATTTATTCTGGAAACTCCAAAAGAAACCAGTCAGTGTCACAGTATATATGGGAAACCACTTTCTAACTGACTTGTGAAGCAAAGTGACACATCCTCATGAAGAGCAATGGGGTTTGATAGTCACTCACATATCAGTTGCTGGGAATAACCAGTAAAATAGGAATTGTTGAGAAGTAGTAGATCTGGAAAAAACATAGATTTCACAGAATAAATGTGCAAACCAAACATTACTCAACGCTAGTAGTTTCCTTATAGAGGTAATCCTCTAGCAACAAGGATGTCTAAAAGAAAGCAAATTGGACCAAAGGAAAGCTAAGGCCACAATAGAGAAAGATAGGCACACACTTTCTTACCAAATCCCATTTCCACTGGAGCTTATTTTTCGGATGAATAGTATGTTTTATTTATACCAACAAATTATTTGAACCAGTGATATAATACTCTGCTTGCTGTGTCAATCCTGAAATATATTTTCCAAATGGTTTGGATTTCAAAGAAAGTTTCATTGTCTCAAAAAATTAATTTCTGGAAAATCAGTAAATGGAAGAAAAGTCAAAAGTATAAACACACATACACACACACGCACACGCACACGCACATGCTCACGTGTGTGTGTGTGTGTGTGTGTGTGTGTGCAAATAAACCTAAGAGAGATGATACTAAAAATCATAAGGTAAAAGACATACCTAGAATATGGAGATTATGCATCATGTATAAAAGATGAATCCTAGAATGAAGAAGGACAACACAAGAGTGACACAATAGTTTTCAAGAGATTTATTTTATCATTTTAAATTATATGTATGTGTATGCCTGTGCTAGGGTACATTTACCTGAGGTAGGCCATTCCCAAGCCTAAAGCCATGTGGTCCTGCTTAGAGCTTTATTTACAGACAGTTGTAGGGTGATTAATATAGGTCATTGGAATCAAATGTGGGTGCTCTGGAAGAGCAATGAATGCTCTTATCCACTTAACTGTCTGGCTGTCTAGTCTTGAAGCAATGAGTTCTAACTAGGTGGTTTAAATTTAAATTGTTTTTAAAAGCAGTAATACTGGAAGATATCAGCATATCGAAGAGATCCCTGTAATTTTAATGAGATAAATATAAAGTAAAATTTTTCTATCCAAATTATGATAAGATTTTCACAAGTTATGCAAAGTGGTATCCCTAGGTAAAATAAAAGAGTCAAAACATTTATTTCCAAGGAGAAAAATATAAGGAATTTTTTTTTAGAGATTTTCTTTATTTACATTTCAAATGTTATCCCCTTTCCTAGTTTCTCCTCTTAAAAAAATCCTCTATCCCCTCCTTCTCCCCCTGCTCCCAAACCCACACACTCCCAGTCCTGGTCGTGGCATTCCCCTATACTGGGGCATAGAGCCTTCATAGGACCAAGGGCCTCTCTTCCCATTGATTACCAACTAGGCCCTCCTCTGCTACATATATCTAAAGACACAATATCCAACATGTGTTTTCTTTGTTTGGTGGTATAGTTCCAAGGAACTCTGTTGGTACTGGTTAGTTCATATTAATGTTCTTCATATGGGACTTCAGATGCCTTCAGCTCCCTGGGAACTTTCGCTGGCTCCTTCATTGGTGACCTTGTGCTCCATCGAATGGATGACTGTGAGCATCCACTTCTGTATTTGCCAGGAACTGGCAGAGCCTTACAGGAGACAGTTAGGCTCTTGTCAACAGGCTCTTGTTGGCATCTGCCTAGTGTCTGTGTTTGGTGGTTGTTTATGGGATGAATCCCCAAGTGGGGCAGCCTCTGGATGGTCGTTCCTTCAGGCTCTGCTCCGAACTTTGTCTTTGTAACTCCTTCCGTGGGTATTTTGTTCCCAATTCTAAGGAGGAATGAAGTATCCACACTTTTGTTTCCCTTCTACTTGTGTTTCATGTGTCTTGCAAATTGTATCTTGGGTATTCTAAGTTTCTGGCCTAATATCCACTTATCAGTGAGTCCATATCATATGTATTCTTTTGTGATTGGCTTACCTCACTCAGCATGATATCCTCCAGATCCATCCATTTGCCTAAGAATTTCATAAATTCATTGCTTTTAATAGCTGAATAGTACTCTATTGTGTAAATGTACCACATTTTCTGTATCCATTCTTCTGTCGAGGGACATCTGGGTTCTTTCTAGCTTCTGGCTATTATAAATAAGGCTGCTATGAACATAGTGAAGCATGTGTATTACAAGTTGGAACATCTTCTGGGTATATGCCCAGGAGAGGAATTGCTGGATCTTGGATTTTGATGTTAACTTTAAAGCACATAAAAAAAAAAAATAGGTCTGAAGATAGAACTTAATTAGTGCTGTGTTAGTTTAGCATGAAAAAATGTTTGGAATCAGTAGAAAAAGCAGAATTATAAACTAGAACTGCAACAGAATGAGTAGTGTGATATGTGTAAGTAATTTCATTCCTTAGTAGATAGTCTCAGTATTAAAGAGATAAGGCAGTAGAATAAGACACCTCAAGGTCTTCTATCTTTACATAGGAGTTTCAGGCCAAGACACTCTGTCATAACTGTGCAATTTCATAAACAGACATGTTTATAAAATTATTCCACAATGTTCTAATGTATTTTAAAAGAACATAATTTCACACCGCAAGTTTAACTGTTTCAATAGCAGTGATTTAGCAGATAATCTCGCTATTCTTGCTAACTTGACATAAGTGAGCATAGATTATTTGGCTACAGTCTTACTTAATAATAATAGTAAATGTAGTGTTGATCACACATTCGACAAAGAGTCTATCTATGTATCTATCTTTATGCATATGTGTGAGTCAGAATATATAAAAAAGTTTAATAGACTGCAGCAGTTTCAAGTAGTTTCAATAAGTAAATAAACATGTCAAGTATGCCACATCAATAGGGGTATCAAGCCAATCTGAAATCTTATGTACAGTTCCAAGTTCATTTCCTGTTGAGTCTTGGTGCACAGAGATGAAGTTCATATGACAAATCAGTGAGGGATGACCAAGTGCAGTGTGCCTATGTTTTTATATGGTACAAGTCAAGGAGTGGCACCCCTTAGTGTGTTAGTTTTTAATCTCAACTGTACACAACCTAATGTCACCTGAGAATAGCATACTCACCTGAAGCAGTATACCAATCAGGTTTCCCTACAGTCAGTTGTTTTGACTGATGGTTGATGTGTGAAGGTACAGACAACAGTGGGCTGCTGCATCTCTAGAACAATGGTCTTAGAATGCACAAGAAAGGAATTTTGAGCATGAGTCTGAGAAAAAGCCAGTAAGAATCCTTCCTTTGTGGTCTCTGTTCCCGATTCCTACCATGACTTCTTCAATGACAGGTTATAAGCTGAAATTCTTGAATGAGATAAATCATATTGCTTTTAGTTATAGTTCATCCTAAGAATGTTTACCTAAAATAGACAATATATTAGTACCAAAGCAAATAATAACATAATTATAGCAAATGAAAAACTCCATGTATTCTATCTGACCATGATGTAATAAAGCTTAAAAGTAATAGCAAAAGAAGCTCTACTTAATGAATATATTTATGAAAGATTAAAGAGTTTATGAATGAAGCAGAGGCAGTCAGATTTCTGAGTTTGAGGCCAGCCTGGTCTACAAAGTGAGTTCTAGGACAGCCAGGGCTATACAGGGAAACCCTGTATCAAAAAAACAAACAAACAAAAAAAACAAAAAAGTTTATAATTTATGAGTGGGTCATTGACTAAATCCTGAAGAAAATTTAAAAGGGTCTAGAATTAAAAAGATGGGAAAATAGCATAACAAATTCTATGAAACATGATCAATATTAGTGCTTAGAGGGAAATGTATAGTTTTATGTGATCACACAAAATTATTTTTGATGTACATATAACGTGAAAATTAACTTTACCAGTTTAGAAAAACAATGGGCCTAGAAAGGTAGCTCAAATTTAGAATTTTTGGTTTTTTGTACAGGAACAGATTGTAGTTCCCAACATCTATGTTGATAATAAATGAGGACAATAAATGTTGGCATTGATGCAGAGGAAGAGGAACCTTTATTTACTAATTGTAGACTGTAAACTGATATAGCCACTATGGAAATAACAGCTATTCTGACCTTGGACACACATTCATTGGAGCCTGTATTTGATTATACAGATATTTTCTCACTGATACTTAATTTACAATTTCAAGAAAATATAACTAGGGTAGATGCCTGTCAACTGATGAAGAAATACTAAAAATGTGACACTTATGGAAAATGAAATTTTATTCAGCTGTAAAGTAAAATGAAATTATGAGGTTAGTATAAAATGGTCAGAACTACAAAGTATATAATGTGCTGTAACTCTCATTGTATTTGAGAGAAAAAAATATTCTCACAGTATGAAAGTAGATATTGCTCAAAGAGAACATTTTGCACCTGACACTTTAAAGGGGTACAAGTGGACAAGTATCAGAGAGGCCATTATACAGGGCACATTCTTATGGAATGAAAGTGAACAACACACAAAGTGAACATTCTTTTCTACCCTGTACTTTTAGATAGGAAAATAATTCATATGGATGGAAAAATATCCTTCTATACCATTCTGCTTTTTGAGGGATATTTTCACATCTGCATAAATGACATGTCCATTAGTATTATGTCTATTTTATAAGGGAGAGAATTATAGTACTTTTTTTCCGTTGGTTGGTGGTTTTGTTTTTGTTTGTTTTTCCACAAACCTTTTCATAAATAGTTGTCTTTAAACCTTTGTGAGACTTTGGGACATCTCAATGAGGGACTGAGCAGGCTAACAACCTTGATTATCTTACTTTGATACTTTGATTTCATATGGTAGATAGTACACATCTTCAGTTTGTCTTCTGACTTCCAATGTGTTTCATGGCATATGTATAAATTCATATAGACAGATACATGCATACACATGAAATAATTAAAATGATTTTTCCTTGCACAGTTTTAAGTGTCATTCTCCATTTAAATCCAAAGAAATTAACTCATAACCTTTTTTTTTTTTTTTGGTCAGGAATAAAAATTTACCCATTAATTTCATGGTTTTATGAGATGGATTTTATGAGGGAAGAATTGATCCTCAATTACCTGTGAGCTGATTACGACATGACTAGATACACAACCGAAGGAAAGAATAAAAATATACAGAAAATTACATCAGGTATCATTATTCTTAAATGTAAATATTTAATATCACATAAAAAGTGAAAGAGAGAATAGCGTATGTGATCATGTTTCCACTCCCTAACATTCAAGAATATCAGGCCATGAATAAACTCAGCAAATACCCTTTTGGTGTACACATAAAGATTCAAATGAAAGAATAATAATTCACCTAACATTAAGGTATCCTGTGGGCATGTGTGAAGTGCTTTAAAAAATAAAAAAAAAAATAATTAGTAGTAAGGGTTAACATTCTCACCAAGATAAGTATTTTTATGTATATTATTTTCCAATAAGTTTTACTTAGTTTATTATAAGAAAGATAAAGCTCAACTGCCATTTATACGAGCTTCAAAATTACTTGAAGAATCAATGAAAATAAAATAAAACAAAATAAACATTTTCAGACATGATGTATATATAACAGAAAATTTAGATAAATAATAACAATGTGATTTTATAAGCATATATTTGAAAATATGTAGTACCACATAAACTCAAGTACCTCAGTGTTTGTGTGTTTGATGAAATATCAAAATATGTGATATGCAAACCATCTCCAAAATAACAATAGTATCTAAAACATAGTTGCCTGGCGTGGTGGCGCACGCCTTTAATCCCAGCACTCGGGAGGCAGAGGCAGGCGGATTTCTGAGTTCGAGGCCAGCCTGGTCTATAAAGTGAGTTCCAGGACAGCCAGAGCTATACAGAGAAACCCTGTCTCGAAAAAAACCAAAAATAAATAAATAAATAAATAAATAAATAAATAAATAAAAATAAAACATAGTGATAGGTGACTCACACTTTGTGTACAAAATTTTAGGCTTCATTTATGTTTTAAAGCTCTACAATTTATCCAATGTGGTCAAGCTCAGAGGAGAATAAAAACAAACAAACACATTCTAGAAGTGATCTTAAAGCTGTAAAGTCTAGATACAATAATAGAAAATAATAATGATAGTCACCGATATTTATAAATAGCACTGGTGAATAGGATAGAGTACTAAAACAGAAACGTAAGCCTATACCTACCTTGGTGCCAAGTTATAATTCAGTTGCTATGCATAGGTCCTCTTGAAAAAAATTATGTAGGACTTAATAACCACAGTTTGTAGAAGGAAAACTTATCTTTCAATTAAAACATCCACAAATTAACTAAGTTCCATTTGATGACATAAATATGAAAAGTATAAAATAAAATTTTGAGATGAAAATGTAATAAATCTAAATGAGAATGTTCCAGCAGAGAGCCATGCTGATTAAGCTAATTAAGAGTATATGAATCCCTTAGTTTTGGCAGGCTACCAAGAGCTCAGGGATATAGTGTTTTTAAAGACAAAAACCACAAAACCACAATTACATCAATGTTAGATAATGGTCACTGTAACATTGTAACATTTGTTTAGGGAGTACAAAGCAATTGTTTCAGGCAAAACATGACAATTTTAACTTTTATATTCTCCATTTATTTTAGTTTAAGTTTATGCAAACATTAGGTACTTGGGTCATGGACCAAAGTCAGAGTCATGGAAATCTCAAATATGTTGCAAAGGCAGATGTCATTGTTAAAGACAGGATCATTGATCAATTATTTAAGAAAACACAAAATGGATTCAGGACAAGATTCAATTACTTTAACAATACCAAACATACAAAAATAACTTTTGTATTAATACCTAATTAATACATTAGGTAATTGAACTATTGTTCATAAAAATTTATACTTTAGATACATAGAACCATAACCATGAACAGAGAGATGCTCAAATACAAGTATTTTAGAAATAACTCATGTACAGTGTCTAGAATTTTAACCAAATTGTATGCAGTATGCCAAAAGAGTAAGCATTAGCCACTAAAAAAGAGAAAGCCAAAAGAAAAATTATAATCACAATGATACATTCCAGCACACTTATAGAATGCATAACAGACAAAGGTTTAGAAATTTGCACTATTGCTCACTAAGTACAAGATGCATATGTTGCTATTAGAAATGTAACCTGAGGCTGTGCAGTGGTGGCACACACCTTTAATCACAGCACTTGGGAGGCAGAGGCAGGCAGATTTCTCAGTTCAAGGCTAGCCTGGTCTACAGAGTGAGTTCCAGGACAGCTAGGGCTATACGGAGAAACCCTGTCCTGAAAAACCTAAAAAAAAAAAAGAAAGAAAGAAATGTAATCTGAATATATACTGTTTGGAATATGTTGTAGGAATATGAAAAGTAAATAAATACCTATATTAGATGTCACATTCTACTATATAAGTAGGTACCTATGAAGAATGAGTATGTATTTATATGATAAATGGTAGCAACAATATTATTAGAAATCTTATAAGAGCACTAAAACATTAAATTATGCAGAATTATAGAATGGGAATATTTCCCATGTTAACTAAATACTGCATAATTCCTGGCTAATGCTTGTTATACAAATAAATTTACTTGTAAAGATTAAATATGAGCAAATTATGACATATAAAGGGACAAGCATTTAATGGAATTACTTAGATATAGTACAATATCTGTAAAAATTAACTCATGAACATATATGCAATAAAAGTATTCACTGCTGGGATATTTGGATATCAAAAATTATGAGGGAATCTTCGTATGTTTAGGAACCAGATTCATTAGGTCATGACATTAACTAAACAGGTATTTCAATTAATAAGGTCATTTAGTCATTGACTTTACAGTATAACTATAGATATTAACTGATGTGTTTGTATGTATGTATCCATATTCAATGCACATATATATGTGTGTGTGTGTGTGTACATATATATATATATATATATATATGTGAGAAAAAATTTCATGTGCTTACTTTTAAAATAAATAGTGAGAATACCAGAGGAAGCACCAGAAACTATTCAAAATATTTGTCAACTCAAACTAAAATCATTACATAATATCCATCTCAGGAAAGTTGTTCAAAAGCCTCTGCATATATATCAAGAAAAATTAAATTCAGGGGAATATTTAGAATGTTAAGAGTAGAAAGGACAGTAAATGATGAGGATATGTGTGTTAAACATTTAAGATGGTTAAACTATAGTTTTGTTTTCTAGATTAAAACATCATAACTATTTTCCAGTTGAGAAATTTAAATGAAATATGAATAGCTTACAATGTGTTAAAAATTTGTGTCCAGTTTTCAGATCCTTCACTGTTTGCAGACTTTGTACTGTCACTAATTTCCAATAAATTGCCAGATATACACCAGATCATGTTGATTCTACTAAGTTTTCCAAAGTGATATAGTAACAAATATAAATGCCATCTTATCTTAAAATTTGATATGATTACTTTAAAAATAATTAATGAGAATACTATAGGAAGCACCAGAAACTATATAAAGTATTTGTCAAGGCAAAATAAAATTATTACATAATAGCAATCTCAAGAAAGTTGTTCACAAGCTTCTACTTTTCGGAGCTTTTAAGATATTATGAATAATAACTTTAGTAACAAAAACAATAGCACATAAATGTTCTTAATTAAGGCAAGTGGAAATATTGGTTATTGACTATTTAAGTAAGTTTTTGTAGCAAAAGATGCACTGGTTGCTTTCTTGAATTAATGAAGGATTCTCCATAGGATTAATATAACACAAAATGCCTTTCATCATAAAACAGAGATGTATAAAATATTTAATTTTAAAACATACATATACACACATACACACACACACACATACAGAAATGTTCTCAAATAAATACCTCAACAACTCTAACACAATTTTTCAATTCTTTGCTCTTTTCCTTTTCTGTGTAGCTTCCTATAACAGTTATATCATTTTAGTGTCTTTTTGAAATTTCATACTGCAAAAGGTGGAAAATTTGACAGGAATTAACTTATTTATAAAATGTTCCAGAAAAAAATGAGGAGATGATGTCAGTTAAAATTAAACCATTTGACTTTTAATCAAAACCTGTAGGAAATACTAATTTTTTGTTGTTTTTAATGATGCATGTTAACTCATCTAGAAGCTTTTATTAAATAGAAAATACTGATGAATCCTATTTATTAGAATACATAATTATCACACAAAGTTGTCAAAACACTATATATATATGTGTGTTATTATTATTATTATTACTATGTCAAGTTTTGTTTCATAAGGTTCTGGTTTACATTTCTGTAACATTGTTTACAAGAAATGAGATGTACAGGAATATTATTATTTTCAGATATAGGATATTTACTCATGAAATAAAAAGAAAATTTCATGTTAAAGACACAAATTTTAAACAGAAATAGTATTAGTTTATCTCCTTGTCCATTTCATAGTTGATTGAATTTGAATGCTTCTGGTGAAAAGTGATAGTCTGGATAAGACATTGTTTTAACATTAATGAATTGTTTTATGAAAATTTTAAAGTTAAAAAAGTAATTTGCTATTTAGAATACACTGTTATGTCAACAAGAAGAGCACCTAGAAGACATATGATGTTCAAAATGTTTCAATAGCTGAAGTCCAGTTTACATGAGAAAACTATCTGGTGTACATACACACTTCTTATTACAAATCCAGTAGTGAGCTATGTAGTATATTATATATATATATGTTATTTATAAACTTTACTCATGATAGAGGTTGGAGTTTCAGGTGATTCTTTAATTTTGATATCCTTAAATAATGCAATTTATCAAGATGTCTTCAGTGTCAATGTAAAACAGTTTAAGTTAAGGAACATAAATATCTTTCTCCTTCAAATATTCAACTCTGAGGAAGGATTTGTGGTTTGTCATTGAAGGACTGTTCTTTCAGAGGATGCAAGTTAAGCACCGACATAGGGTGTGTGTCTCACAACTACATGTAAATACTGCCACAAGAGTTATAATAACCTTTTCTGGACTCTCATGGAACCTGTACTATCAGGACAGATTTATACATACATACATACATGTATATTTATATTATTTTAAAATAAAGAAAACACAAGCCTATCATTTTGTTTAACTGTATTTTGAAGTATTGCCTCTTCTTCCTCCTCCTCCTCTTCCTCCTCCTCCTTCTCATTTCCTTCTCCTCCTCCTCCTTCATTTTATTTGTTTGCTCATTCCTACCTTTTTTCTCTATTTTTCTTCCATTTTATTTATACTGTTTCATCTTTCTTCTTTCTTCCTTCTCTTGTTTCTTTCCACATTTATCCCTTAGTCCTCTGTAAATGTGACATCTGCACCTTCATTGATTATAGCTCAAGATTTATTTCTCTCATCTCTCCAAAGACAAATCTAAGGCATGACATAAAATTATTCCTATATTTTGATACCACAAAAAAGCTGTGTGCAATTGTGATTCTTTTAATTACAAACACAAGTAACATAAACATTCCTTTCTTGGAAAATTTTATTTTTGTTTTCATAGCTTTAAATTTGCTTAGTAGAAGATATAGGATGACCTTCAAATTTTGACTATCATTTCTATGTGCCTGGAATACTGATATTACAGGGTCCTGTGCCCAGGCTTAGTTTATTCAGTGAAAGAGACTGAACACAAGCTCACCTACATGTTTGGCAAGATTCCTAATTATTGAGCTACATTCTCACACCATAAACCATCAAAAAAGACTCTCTGGATCTTATGATACTTAGTCTCCTTCTGTGCAGAAAGATACAAATTTATTTGTATAAGGAAAGATCTTTAACATGATGGTTTTACATTGGAAATAATCATATATAAATATAAAAATATACTGTGTTTTACTTAAAATGCAGAAAAAATAAATTATTATAATTATAAAACATAGAAGAAGTAATTTTTTGTTTTGTAATTCTGGTCTGAAAAGTAACAATGACCCAGTAGTCTATACAATAATATTGAAACATGAGTATGTGTTGGCTCAAGTTTGAAGATTTTTTAATCAATATTATCTTTATTTACATTTCAAATGTTAACCCCTTTCACTTTTTCCCCCCTGGAAACCCTCTATGCTATCCCCACTACCCATGTTTCTATGATGGTGATTCCTCCAGAAGTTATTTTATTGTTGAGAATAGTTTCCACTATCCTGGGATTTTTGTTATTCCAAAAGAATCTGAAAATTGTTCTTTCTAAGTGTATCAACAATTGAGTTGAAATTTTGTTGGAAATGCATTGAAATTGTAGATTGCTCTCAGTAAAATGACCATTTTTACTATGTTATTACTGACAAAACATGAGCATGGGAGATCTGTCCATCTTCTGAGATCATCAATTTCTTTCTTCAGAGACTTGAAGTCCTTGTCATATTCACTTGCTAGGTTACAGTCTGTCTTAGTCAGGGTTTCTATTCCTGCAGAAACATCATGACCAAGAAGCAAGTTGGAGAGGAAAGGGTTTATTCAGCTTACACTTCCACACTGCTGTTCATCACCAAAGGAATTCAGGACTGGAATTCAATAGGTAAGGAAACAGGAGCTGGTGCAGAGGCAATGGAGGGATGTTGCTTACTGACTTGCTTCCCTTATCTTTCTCAGCCTGCTCTCTTATAGAACCCAGGGAACTTATGGGCTCTCTTATGCCACCCCAGGGATGGTTCCACCCACAAGGGGTCCTCCCCCCTTGATCACTAATTGAGAAAATGCCTTACAGTTGGATGTCATGGAGACATTTCCTCAACTGAAGCTTCTTTTTCTGTGATAACTCCAGCTGTGTCAAGTTGACACAAAACCAGCCAGTACACAGTTAAGCCAATGTTTTTTATATTACTTATGACTATTGTGAAGGGTGTGGTTTCCCTAATTTCTTTCTCAGCCTGTTTATCTTTTAGTAGAGGAAGGCTACTGATATGCTTGAGATAATTTTATATCCAACCACTTTGCTGAAGTTGTTTACCTAGTTTAGGATTTCTCAAGTGGAATTTTTGGGGTCACTTATGTATACTATCCTATCATCTGCAAATAGTGATATTTTGACTTTTTTAACTTGTATCCCTTTGACTTCCTTTGGCTGTGTAATTGTTCTAGCTAGAACTTCAATACTATATTGAATAGATAGGGAGAGAGTGGGCAGCCTTGTCTGGTCTCCTTAGTGGGACTGCTTCAAGTTTCTTTCTACTTAGTATGATGTTGGATACTTCTTTGCATTATATTGCTTTTACTATATTTAGATATGGGCTTTGAATTCCTGATCTTTCCAAGACGTTTAATGTGAAGGGATGTTAAATTTTGTCAAATGCTTTTTCAGCATCTAAAGAAATGATCATGTGTTTTGCTTGTATTTTTTTTTTGTTTTTTTCTTTTTGTTTTTTTGGAGTTTGTTTATGTAATGGATGATGTTGATGGATTTCTGTATATTGAACAATTCCTACATCCCTGAAATGAAGCCTACTTGATTATGATGTATGATCATTTTGAGGTGTTCTTGAATTCAGTGTGTGAGAATTTTATTGAACATTTTATCATCAATATTCATAAGGGAAACCATCTAAAGTTCTCTTTCTTTGTTGTGTCTGTGTTTTTTATGTATAAGCATAATTTTAGCTTCATAGAATTAATTGGGTAGTATTCCTTCTGTTTCTATTTTGTGAAATAGTTTGAAAAGTATTGATATTAGGTCTTCTTTGAAGGTATAACAGAATTCTGCACTAAACCCATCTGGTCCAGGGTTGTTTTCTTTTTCTTTTATCTTTTTTGGGGGGAGGGGAGTCTTTTACTTACTGCTTCTATTTGTTTAGGGGTTATGGGACTGTTTAGAGGGTCTATCTGATCCTGATTTAACTTTGGCATGTGATATATGTCTAGAAAATTTCCCATTTCATCCAGATTTTCCAGTTCTGTCCTGTTTTGTTTTAATATAGGCTTTTGTAGAAGGATCGGCAGATTTTTTAAACTTCCTTAGTTTCTGTTGTTATATCTCCATTTTCCTTTCTGGTTTTGTTAATTTGGATAATATCTCTGTGCCATCTGGTTAGTCTGGATAAGGATTTATCTATCCTGATGATTTATACAAAGAATTAGCTCCTGTTTTTTTGTTTGTTTGTTTGTTTGTTTTGTTTTGTTTTTGTTTTTGTTTTTTTTGGTTTTTTTGTTTTTTTGTTTTTGTATAGTTCCTTTTGTTTCTAATTGGTTGATTCCAGCCCTGAGTTTCATTATTTCCTTCAGACTAATCCTCGTGGGTGTATTTGCTTCTTTTTGGAGAAGGTATCATGAGGTGCTGAGCACAAGGTATATTCTTTTATTTTAGGATGAAATGTTCTATAGATATCTGTTAAATCCATTTGATCCATAACTTAAGTTTCAGTGTGTCTCTCTTTAGTTTCTGTTTCCATGATCTGTCCATTGATGAGGTGGGTTGTTAAAGTCTCCCACTATTATTGTGTGAAGTGCATTGTGTGCTTTGAATTTTAGTCAAGTTTCTTTTATAAATGTGGGTCTATATCTTTTTATTAAGGGACTGAGTTCATTGATGCTCAGAAACACTAAGGAAAAGGGATTGTTGCTTCCTGTGATTTTTGTTGTTAGAGTTGAAATTATGTTTCTGTGCCAAGCTTCTTTTGGATTTGTTGAAAGATTACTTTCTTACTTTTTCTAGGGTATAGTTTCTCTCCCTGTGTTGGTATTTTCCATTTATTTTCCTTTTGAGGGCTGGATTTATGGAAAATTATTGTGTAATTTCATTTTGTCATGGAATATCTTTTTTCTTGTTCTATGGTAATTAAGATTTTTGCTGAGTATAGTAGCTCGGGCTGTCATTTATGTTCTCTTAGGGTCTCTATGATATCTGCCCAGGATCTTTTGACTTTTCTAGTCTCAGGTGAGTAGTCTGGTGTAATCCTGATAGGACTGCCTTCATATGTTACCTGACTTTTTCCTGTACTGTTTTTAATATTATTTCTTTGTTTTGTGCATTTGGTGTTTGATTATTATATGATTAGAGGAATTTCTTTTCTGGTCCAGTCTATTTGGAGCTCTGTAGGATTCTTGTATGTTCATGGGCATCTATTTCTTTAGGTTAGGAAAGTTTTCTTTTATAATTTTGTTGAAAATATTTACTGGCCCTTTAAATTGAGAATCTTTGCTCTCTTCTATACATATTATCATTAGTTTTAGTCTTCTCATTTTGTCCTGGATTTAATGAATGTTTTGGGTTAGGATCTTTCTGCATTTTGCATTTTCTTCAACTCTTGTGTCAATGTTTTCTATGGTATCTTCTGTACCTGAGATTCCCTCTTCTTTCTCTTGTATTGTGTTGGGGATATTTGCATCTATGACTCTTAATCTCTTTCTGGTGTTTTCTATCTCCAAGGTTGTCTCCCTTAGTGATTTCTATTTCCATTTTTAGATCCTGGATGGTTTTGTGAAATTACATCACCTGTTTGGTTGTCTTTTCCTGTAGTTCTTTTTTGGGATTTTTATGTTTCCTCTTTAAGGGCTTCTACCTATTAATGTATCTTCTCCGTTATTTTTTAGGGAGGTATTATGTCCTTCTTAAAGTTCTTTATCATCATTATGAAAAGTAATTTTAGATCCGAACCTTGCTTTTGCAGTGTGATAGTGTATTGAGGATTTACTATGGTGGGAGAACTGGGTTCTGATGTTGCCAAAAACCTTGGATTCTCTTGTTTATGTTCTTATTTTTGCCTCTTGCCATCTTGTAATCTCTAGTGCTACCTACCCACACTGTCTCTGAACGGGACCTGTCTCCCCTCTGATCCTGGTTGTGTCAGAACTCTTCAGAATCCAGCTGTCTCTGTGATCCTTTGATTCTGAGATCCTATGATACTGAGGTCCTGGGTGTGTAAGTGCTCCTGGGAGTCAAGCTGCCACTGGGATCTTGAAATCCTTGTGTGACCAAGCTCCTGAGGTCTTCTGATCCTATGATACTGGGCACGTAAGAGCACCTAAGCACCTGGTCCCAGTTATTCCCTGTATTTCCTCAGATGTTGTGGCCACCACACCTATGATCCTGTGTATGTTAGAGTTTCTGGGAGCTTCCTCTGTGTGTTGTAGGACAGGCTGTAGAGCTAGCACCTAAAATTGTTGAGAAGATTTTTTTTCTGCTATCCTGGGTTTTTTTGTTATTCCAAATAAATTTGTAAATTACTCTTTCTACTTCTATGAAGTATTGAGTTGCAGTTTTGATGGACATTGAGTTGAATCTATACACTGCTTTCAGGAAGATGGCCATTTTTACTATATTAATCCTGCCAATCCATGAGCATGGAAGATCTTTCCATCTTCTGAGATCTTCCTCAAATTCTTTATTCAGAAAGTTGAACTTCTTCTCATGTAGATCTTTCACTTGCTTGGTTAGAGTAACACCAATATATTTGTGGCTTTTGTAAAGGGTGTCTTTTCTCTGATTTCTTTCTCAGTCTATCATTTGAATACAGCAAGGCTACTGTTCCTTTAGATTAATTTTATATCCTGACACTTTGCTGAAGCTGTTTATCAGGTTTAGGGATTCTCAGGTGGAATTTTTGGAGTCACTTATGTATAATATATTATCATTGGCAAATAGTGATATTTTGGCTTATTGTTTACTAATTTGAATCTGTTAGACTTACTTTTGTTTTCTAATTGCTTTAGCTAGGACTTCAAGTACTATATTAAGTAGGTAGGTAGAAAGTGGACAGCCTCAAGTCCAAGTGGATCTAGGACATCCATATAAAACCAGATACACTGGAACACATAGAAGCAAAAGTGGAAAAGATCCTTGAATACATGGGCACAGGGGAAATTTTCCTGAACAGAACACCTATGGCTTGTGCTCTAAGATAAACAATAGACAAATAGGCCCTATTAAAATTGCAAAGATTCTTTAAGGTGAAGGACACTGTCAATAGGACAAAATGGCAACCAATGGGTTGGAAAAAGATCTTTAACAATCCTACATAAAATATAGGGATTATATCCAATATATACAAAGCATTCAAGAACTTAGATGACAAAGAACCAATTAACCCTATTAAAAATGGAGAACAGAGCTAAAAAAAGAATTTTCAACTGAGGAATATTGAATGGACAACAAGCAACTGAAAAAAAATATTCAACATCCTTAGTCATCAGGGAAATACAAGGGCAGCCACATTCATTAAAGAAACTTTAGTAAAGCTCAAAGCACACAATAATAGTGGGAGACTTCAACACACCACTTTCACTAATGGACAGATCATGGAAACAGAAACTAAACAGGGACACAGTGAAACTAACAGAAGTTATGAAACATATGGATCTGACAGATAACTACAGAACATTTTATCCAAAAACAAAAGGATATACCTTCTTCTCAGCACCTCATGGTACCTTGTCCAAAATTGAACACATAATTGGTCACAAAACAAGCCTCAACAGATACAAAAATATTGAAAATATCCCATGCATGGTATCAGATCACCATGGACTAATGCTGATCTTCAATAACAAAATAAATAATAGAAAGTCAACATTCACGTGGAAACTGAACAACACTCTCCTCAATGATACCTTGTTCAAGGAAGGAATAAAGAAAGAAATTAAAGACTTTTTGGAGTTTAAAGAAAATGAAGCCAGAACATACCCAAACTTATGGGACACAATGAAAGCATTTAAAGGAGGAAAACTCATAGCTCTGAGTGCCTCCAAAAAGAAACTAGAGAGAGCACACATTAGCAGCTTGACCACACACCTAAAAGCTCTAGAACAAAAGGAAGCAAATTAACCCAAGAGGTGTAGACAGCAGGAAATAATCAAACTCAGGTGAGAAATCAACCAAGTGGAAACAAGAACTATTCAAAGAATCAACCAATCGAGGAGCTGTTTTTTTGAGAAAATCAACAAGATAGATAAACCCTTAGCCAGACTCACTAGAGGGCACAGGGAAAGCATCCTAATGAACAAAATCAGAAATGAAAAGGGAGACATAACAACAGACCCTGAAGAAATCCAAAACACCATCAGATCATTCTACAAAAGGCTATACTCAACCAAACTGGAGAACCTGGATGAAATTGACAAGTTTCTAGACAGATACCAGGTACCAAAGTTAAATCAAGATCAGGTTAATGGCCTAAACAGTCCTATATCCCCTAAAGAAATAGAAGCAGTCATTAATAGTCTCCCAACCAAGAGAAGCCCAGAACCAGATGGGTTTATCGCAGAATTCTATCAAACATTCAAAGAAGAACTTATCCCAGTTCTTCACAAACTATTCCACAAAATACAATCAGAAGGTACTCTACCCAACTCATTCTATGAAGTCACAATTACTCTGATACCTAAACCACATAAAGACCCAACAAAGATAGAGAACTTCAGACCAATTTCCCTTATGAATATTGATGCAAAAATCCTCAATAAAGTTCTCGATAACCGAATTCAAGAACACATCAAAACAATCATCCATCCTGACCAAGTAGGATTCATCCCAGGGATGCAAGGATGGTTCAATATACAAAAATCCATCAATGTAATCCATTATATAAACAAACTCAAAGACACAAACCACATGATCATCTCGTTAGATGCTAAAAAAGCATTTGACAAAATCCAACACCCATTCATGATAAAAGTCTTGGAAAGATCAGGAATTCAAGGCCCATACCTAACCATGATAAAAGCAATCTACAGCAAACCAGGAGCCAACATCAAAATAAATGGTGAGAAGCTGGAAGCAATCCCACTAAAATCAGGGACTAGACAAGGCTGTCCACTCTCTCCCTATCTATTCAACATTGTACTTGAAGTCCTAGCCAGAGTAATTAGACAACAAATGGAGATCAAGGGGACACAGTTTGGAAAGGAAGATGTCAAAATATCACTTTTTGCAGATGATATGATAGTGTATATAAGTGACCCTATAAATTTCACCAGAGAACTCCTAAGCCTAATGAACAGCTTCATTGAAGTAGCTTGATATAAAATTAACTCAAACAAGTCAATGGCCTTTCTCTACACAAAGGATAAACAGGCTGAGAAAGAAATTAGGGAAACAACACCCTTATCAATAGTCACAAATAATATAAAATAACTTATCCTGACTCTAAGTAAGGAATTGAAAGGTCTGTATGATAAGAACTTCAAGTCCCTGAAGAAAGAAATTAAGGAAGATCTCAAAACATGGAAAGATATCCCATGCTCATGGATTGGCAGGATCAATATAGCAAAAATGGCTGTCTTGCCAAAAGCAATCTACAGATTCAATGCAATCCCCATCAAAATTCCAACTCAATTCTTCAACGAATTAGAAAGGTCAATCTGCAAATTCATCTGGAATAACAAAAAGCCTAGGATAGCAAAAACTCTTCTCAAGGATAAAAGTACCTCTGGTGGAATCACCATCCCTGACCTCAAGCTGTACTACAGAGCAATTGTGATAAAAACTGCATGGTACTGGTATAGCAACAGACAAGTAGACCAATGGAAGAGTCTGAGATGAACCCACACACCTATGGTCACTTGATCTTTGACAAGGGAGCTAAAACCATCCAGTGGAAAAAAGACAGCATTTTAGACAAATGGTGCTATACAACTGGCAGTTATCATGTAGAGAAATGTGAATTGACCCATTCCTATCTCCGTGTACTAAGGTTAAATCTAAGTGGATCAAGGAACTTCACATAAAACCAGAGACACTGAAACTTATAGAGGAGAAAGTGGGGAAAAGCCTTGAAGATTTGGGCACAGGGAAAAGATTCCTGAATAGAACAGCAATGGCTTGTGCTGTAAGATCGAGAATTGACAAATGGGACCTCATGAAACTGCAAAGCTTCTGCAAGGCAAAAGACACCGTCAATAAGACAAAAAGACCACCAACAGATTGGGAAAGGATCTTTACCTATCCTAAATCAGATAGGGGACTAATATCCAATATATATAAAGAACTCAAGAAGGTGGACTCCAGAAAATCAAATAACCCCATTAAAAAATGGGGCTCAGAACTGAACAAAGAATTCTCACCTGAGGAATACCTAATGGCAGAGAAGTACCTGAAAAAATGTTCAATATCCTTAATCATCAGGGGAATGCAAATCAAAACAACCCTGAGATTCCCCCTCACACCAGTCAAAATGGCTAAGATCAAAAATTCAGGTGACAGCAGATGCTGGCGAGGATGTGGAGAAAGAGGAACACTCCTACATTGTTGGTGGGATTGCAAGTTTGTACAACCACTCTGGAAATCAGTCTGGTGATTCCTTAGAAAATTGGACATAGTACTACTGGAAGATCCAGCAATACCTCTCCTGAGCATATATCCAGAAGATGCCCCAACTGGTAAAAAGACACATGCTCCACTATGTTCTTAGCAGCCTTATTTATAATAGCCAGAAGCTGGAAAGGACCCAGATGCCCCTCAACAGAGGAATGGATACAGAAAATGTGGTACATTTACACAATGGAGTATTACTCAGCTATTAAAAAGAATGAATTTATGAAATTCCTAGCCAAATGGATGGACCTGGAGGGTATCATCCTGAGTGAGGTAACATAATCACAAAGGAACTCACACAATATGTACTCACTGATAAGTGGATATTAGCCCAAAACTTAGGATACCCAAGATATAAGATACAATTTGCTAAACGCATGAAACTCAAGAAGAATGAAGACTGAAGTGTGGACACTATGCCCCTCCTTGGAATTGGGAACAGAACACCCATGGAAGGAGTTACAGAGACAAAGTTTGGAGCTGTGATGAAAGGATGGACCATCTAGAGACTGCCATATCCAGAGATCCATCCCATGATCAGCATCCAAACGCTGACACCATTGCATTCACTAGCAAGATTTTGCTGAAAAGACCCAGATATATCCGTCTCTTGTGAGACTATGCCGGGGCCTGGCAAACACAGAAGTGGATGCTCACATTCAGCTAGTGAATGGATCATAGGGCCCGCAATGGAGGAGTTGGAGAAAGTACAGAAGGAGCTGAAGGGATCTGCAATCCTATGGGTGGAACAACATTATTGTCTAACCAGTACCCCGGAGCTCTTGACTCTAGCTTCATATGTATCAAAAGATGGCCTAGTTGGCCATCACTGGAAAGAGAGGCCCATTGGACTTGCAAACTTTGTATGCTCCAGTACAGGGGAACGCCAGGGCCAAAAAAATGGGAATGGGTGGGTAGGGAAGTAGGGGGGAGGGTATGGGGGACTTTTGGGATAGCATTGGAAATGTAATTGAGGAAAAGACGTAATAAAAAAAATAAAAATAAAAAATAAAATCAATAATCTGTATTGTTGAATTGTTAAAGAAGAGTAAAGAGTGAATTGTTTCTACAAGGTTGAGAACCTTGAGGGAAAACTATCAATGAGATAAAATCAGAGTTATATACACTAGCGTAAGAAATATGGGACTCATTCATAAATGTAGTTGAATCAGGTAAAATACTCAACATTTGCTTAGTGCACTTGTTAAAACTTTTATATTGACAGCTGTGAAAAGGGTGTGAGTTTTGAGCAGGTGTTATACTTTGCTTATAGTTTGTGGGAAATATTCATAAAAGAGACTTTGTGTAAAACCGGGGAAGAAATTTGAGTATAACAGAATTTTAGAAAATCTAATCATATTGTAGTTTTATATTACAGAAAGACTCATGGATTGAATGTTATGCTCAGTTAAAACATACTTAATTATAACATAAACTAATTGGTTTAAGTACTTAGAAAGTTGGGGGATACTTATAGGAGCTCACTAATGTCATAATTTATTTATACTTTCATCTATATACTTTGATCTGATCTTTTATTTTCAAATATATTTAAAATTATATATTTTTTTCTTTTACATATACATTACTTTTACAACATTCCCTTTAAGAAAATATACTCCTAATAAAGATAGTTTACTTTAAACATTTTCAATAAAACAATCTTTTTGTAAGAATTTGGCAGTTTGTTTCATGGAATAGTATTATTATCCTAAACCTATTCATTTTCTGACATATAAAGCAATAAAAGATCAATTGAACAAAGATAATAATATTAAGCCATAAAATAAAATTCATAATCCAATATGTTAAATTAATATATTTTAAAATACTTGAGCATTTAATGATGTCAAATGAAAAGTGAAGTTTCAGTAGAATCACAAGATTCTTTCTTCTTATAAATTATTTATTTTTCATATTCTACAGTGTCAAACTAGCTTACAGTACTACATATTTATATTTATTGTTTTTGGAATGTGATAGAGAAGTGGAGTATAACACATTGGAAAAAAAGCAAAGATTTATGACTATGAAGAATATAGGGTATTGTAATATTAGAAATGATTCTTGGAAAGACTTGGAAGATGGCACAGGATAATTATAATAGATTTTTGTAAAGGAATTAGAGTAAATTAGCAGAATAAAACCAAAAGCCATTATGCAATGCTGGAATTATTTCAGTTGCAGTTTCTCAGACATTTTCTGATCACAGAATGAGACTTGTCTTGTGTTTAGTCTGTGAGTTTTGCAGTATTTTCCAACCTGCCACTGAAACACACCCTTCTTCTTCAAAGTTCATGTTTGATATCCATACACAGAACTGCAAAAAGTTGTTGCATCAAATCTAATAGTAGTTTAAGAAGTTGATATTTGAGAGATTGCTACATTTATCAATATCTTGGGCTGCATGTTCCTACTATATATTTTAAAGAAGAAAACTAGAATGCTAGTTCATATGCTTCCATGGTAATTTTCAAGTTTAAATGTTTGGTTAATCACTGATTAATGCCTTTATATTGACTAATACTTAGAATATGTGATGGTCACCACAGTTTATCCTAGATCAACAATTTATTTATAATTTTCTTATATAATGTCTCACATTGACGAAAAATACTATTAACTTGCAAAGAATGGTCAATCTTGATTTTCCATTGGAATGGGTCTGGAATAAGTTAGGAGACATATCAAAGGCAGTTTATGAAGGCATTTACAGAGTGCATTAGGTAAGAGGATTACATATAGAGACATTTTGATTCACCAACATGGATGCTTTGGTAAAGGATTATATCCAAAGAACTACTAAGTCTACATGTTCAGAATAGATTGAAGACATTCTGAATAACAGTGTGATTTGGCTGGAAAACATACATGTCTTTAGTACACACCTTTAATTCCTAACAATAAAGGTAATGCTGGTTTGTAGAAGTAAGCAGCCATGTTTAAAAGTAACTGGGTAGCTGAAAGTACAGAACTCTCATAATTTTATGAATTTATTTTGCAGTAGTAAGCACTGGCACACTTAGAATAGAATACACATATCTGTAGCCTATTCTTTAGATTATTGCTATCTCCATACTTACCCGTGGAGATGAATCCTATATTTTTTATGGAAGAATCAGAGTCCTGGCTCCTCTATTATCATGCCTGCCTTCACACTCTCATGCTTCCTACCATTAATTAAACCTCCAAAACTATAAGCCTGCTGCAAAATGTTTCCCTTTTTAAGACTTGCCATGGTAATGGTGATTCTACACAGCAATAAAACATTAACTAAAATATAATCACATATTATATTTTATAATTAAATATAAATATTCACACACATATGGAATTTATTAAAATGGACTACAGGCTAGTCCAAGAATGGCTATCTATCAATGGAAGGTCCCAAAATAAAGTAGTTTTTCAGTCCACGAATCTATATGTCTCAGCTGTTCATCAGCATACACCAGAATTCCAAAGAAGTAGAATGCAATGAAGAAGTGGAATTATGAGTAAAAGCAAGCATGTCAAAAAAAAACAAAACAAAAAAAAAACCCAAAAAACAAACAAACAAAACAACAACAACAAAAACAAACTTTCTTGTTGATATCCTTTATATAGGCTACCAGTATAGAATGTGGCCCAGATCAAAGTTTGATCTTGTCCCCTCAAGAAATCCACATTAAACATGTGTCTTTCCACTTCCTAAAATTGAATTAAGAAAACATTCCTCACAGGAATACCTAGACACTAGGGTTTTAATTAATTTCAGATGTAGTCAAGTTGAAAACCAAGAATAGCCATTACACATGATTTCTTAATCAATTTGCAAATTTGAGCCTGTTTATTGACGCAAAATCCTTTGAATTCAGCAAGACTATGTCTTTTTGTGGAGAAACCCAGATATATGTTTGAAAAAATGTCAATCTTTTTCCCAGTCTTTTCTCAAACAGATCCATTCCTTTTTTCAGAGTTTCTATATGTTTGAGCAAACTAAATAACCATATCTTTCAGAATTGCAACTTTGAGTCAGTGTGGAGTTCAAAAGAACCTAGACAGTATTATATCTTACCAGACAAAGATAGGGATTATTCAAGTTAGAGAATCAATGAAGTCTTAGAAAAATCTAGCTCAGAAGTCTCATAAGTCACCCTTTAGTAATTTCTTTAGTTTTAGAACATGTGATTAGGTGAAATATAATTTCCTGTTCAACCATCAGGGCATATTAATCCCCTAGGCCTTTCCTATAATTTAGTTCACAGAGATCTTGATGGTTTGTTTCTTGTATAAGTTAATCACACTGGTCAATTACATTTATGACATTATACTAATTGGACCAAGTTGGAAGGAAAAGAGCAACCACTATGGATGCTTGATTATTAGAGTATGAGAAATGAATTGAACCCAAATTATAGGATAATTTATCTCAGAAAACTTCTAGATATCCAATGGTGTGGTGCATGCAGAAAAATTGGAATATATATGAATCTACCATGCAAATAGGAAATATAATGTGTGGTATGTAGGACATCGTTGACTTTAGAGTACCTCTTAATACTTTAATTTCCCATGTTTAAAGCTAAAAGGAAATCATTAAAACTTAATCTAAACAAAATAGATGAATTAAACCTAGATGTGGGTCTTTCCTTTGGATAAATTATTATTAAGACCTATGTGGATATTTTTTGAGGGTAAGGGGAATATTTAATACTTGGTAGAAGAAAGCTTTTATACATAAATAATTTTATTCTCTTTGACCAGTTACAGAAGCTGGGGATATAATTGTTATGAATGTTTCTTTTATATTTTGTAAAGAATATGTTTTTGTTGGTGGTTTTTGTTTTTGTTTTGGTTTTGTTTTTTTCTGAGACAGGGTTTCTCTGTATAGCCCTGACTGTCCTGGAACTCACTCTGTAGACCAGGCTGGCCTCAAACTCAGAAATCCACCAGCCTCTGCCTCTTGAATGTTGGAATTAAAGGCATGTGCCACCATGCCTGGCTCAAGAATATGGTTTTCCAGCTGGGTGTGGTGGCGCACGCCTTTAATCCCAGCACTCGGGAGGCAGAGGCAGGCGGATTTCTGAGTTCGAGGCCAGCCTGGTCTACAAAGTGAGTGCCAGGACAGCCAGGGCTACACAGAGAAACCCTGTCTCGAAAAACCAAAAAAAAAAAAAAATATGGTTTTCCATAATCATGTATATTAAGATGTTCTACATTTTTTGGATTTATTTTTTTATTGAGCAATATACCATTACTAGATCATTATAATTTTAACCATTTATAAATCAATATTTTCATATGAAAAATATAGACTAGTTTAAGAAAGAGAATTCTTATAGAGACATTATCTGATATTTTGAGGAATAAATTAATGTATACTTTGTGGGACACAGTATAATGCTATTATGTAAAAAGGACCTTGTTAATGTCATTACTCGTAGAGTGAACATAACATAAGAATGTGGTGTTTGGAGTTATTTTGAAATTGTTTTATTTCTGATTGTTGGTCTTGTCAACATGATGTAATTTAGAATTACGACAGAGACATATCTCTGGATATGTCTATGATGGAATTTCCAGAGAAGACTCAGCAAAAAGAGGCAAATCAATAGTCAAAGTATGCAATATTTTTCAAAATTTGGCCCATATATGAAGATGGGAAAAGAAAGACAGTGTTTGCCTATCTGCCCTTGAATTTTCTTGTGGAGCAGATTAAGTCTTTGCTGCTGACAAAGTCTTCTGGTTTGTTTCAGAGTCATTACTTTTCTAATTTAGGTTTTAATACATTTAAAAATTAGGGAAACTTTCATGAATTCAATACCAGACCAAGGCTACTGAGGCTGCTTCACATATTGAGTAGCTACCAGATTCTCTGACTGTCCAGTGTATAGGCAGATTTTGTTGGACTACACAGTTCATGTCTTGTGATGTAATCTATTAAATAGAATTTTATTGGATATTTTCTTTATTTACATATCAAATATTTTCCCTTTCCCTGTTTCCCTACCTCCTGTAAACACCCTATCATATCCTCCCTCCCCTGCTTCTATGAGGGTGTTCCAATACCCACTGACCCACTCCCACCTCTCTGCCCTTGATTCCCCTATACTGGGGAATCTATCAAGCCTTCATAGGACTAAGGACTTCTTCTTCCATTGATGCATGACAAGGCTATCCTCTGCTACATATGCAACTGGAACTATGTGTACTCCTTTGTTGATGGCTTAGAACCTGGGAGTTCTGAGGGATCTGGTTGGTTGACATTGTTGTTCTGCCTATGGGGTTGCAAACCCCTTCAACTCCTTCAGTCCTTTCTCTCTCTCCTCTGTTAGGGACCCTTTGCTCAGTCCAGTTGTTGGTTGTGAGCATCCTCCCCTGTACTTGTAAGGCTCTGGCAGGGCCTCTCAGGAGACAACCATATGAGGCTCCTACCAACATGCACTTCTTCGCATCCACAATAGCGTCTGGGTTTGGTAACTGCATATTGGATGAATCCATAGGTGGGAATGTCTCTCGGTAGCCTTTCCTTTAAACTCTGCTCTATATATTATTTCCATATTTGTTCCTCTTTCTAAGAAGGATCAAAGGATCCACACTTTGGTCTTCCATCTTCTTGAGCATCATGTGCTCTGTGAATTGTATCCTAGTTATTTGGAGCTTTTGGGGTAGTATCCACTTATCCGTGAGTGCATACCATGTGTTTTCTTTTGCAATTGGGTTACCCCACACAGGATGATATTTTCTATTTCTATCCATTTGCAAAAGAATTTTAAGAATTCACCATTTTTAATAGTCGAGTAGTAGTATTCCATTGTGTAAATGTACCACATTTTCTGTATCCATGCCTCTGTTGAAGAACATTTTGGTTTTTTCCAGCTCCTGACTCTTAAAATTAAGGCTACTATGAACATAGTGGAGCATGTGTCCTTATTACATGTTCTGGGTATATGCCCAGGAGTGGTATAACCAGGTACTCAGGTAATACTATGTCCAATTTGCTGAGGAACTGCCAGACAGATATCCATAGTGGTTGTACCATCTCGCACTCCAACCAGCAATGGAGTTTTCTTGTTTCTCCACATTCTCACCAGGATCTGCTGTCACCTGAGGTTTTGATTTTAGCCATTCTGAGTGGTGTGAGGTGGAATCTCAGGGTCATTTTGATTGGCGTTTCCCTGATGACTAAGGATGTTGAACATTTATTTAGGTGCTTCTTGTCCATTAAATAATCCTCAGTTGAAAATTCTTTGTTTAGCTCTGTACCCAATTTTTAATAGGGTTAATTGGTTCTCTGAAGGCTAGCTTTTTAAGTTCTTTGTATATATTGAATATAGGCCATCTATTGGATTTAGGATTGGTAAAGATCTTTTTCCAATCTGTTGGTTGCATTTTTGTCTTATTGACAGTGTCCTTTGCCTTACAGAAGCTTTGCAATTTTATGAGGACCCATTTGTTGATAGTTGATTTTAGATCACAAGCCATTATTGTTCTGTTCAGAAATTTTTCTGCTGTGACCATATGTTCAAGACTCTTCCCTACTTTCTCCTCTATAAGTTTCAGTATATCAGGTTTTATGTGGACTTCCTTGAGCCACTTAGACTTGAGCTTTGTACAAGGAGGTAATAATGGGTCATTTTTCATTCTTCTACATGCTGACTGCCAGTTGAACCAGCACTATTTGTTTAAAAAAATGCCTTTTTTCACTTGATGGTTATAGCTCCTTTGTAAAAGATCAAGTGACCATGTAAGTGAGGGGCCATTTCTAGGTCTTCAATTTTATTCCATTGATCTCTCTACCAACACCATGCAGTTTTTATCATTATTGCTCAGTAATACAGCTTGCGGATCAGGGATGGATGTTCCTTCAAAAGTTCTTTTATTGTTGAGAATATTTTTCACTGTCCTGTGTTTTTTGTTATTCCAAATGAATTTGAAAATTGCTCTTTCTAACTCTGTGAAGAATTGGGCTGGAATTTTGATGGGGGTTGCATTGAATCTGAAGATTGCTTTCAGCAAGGTACACATTTTTACTATAATAATTCTACCAAACCATGAACATGGGAGATCTTTATCATCTTCTGAAATCTCCATTTTTTTTCTTCACAGACTTGACATTCTTGTCATATAAAACTTTCACTTGCTTGGTTCGAGTCACACAAAGATATGTAATATTATTTGTGGCTATTTTGAAGGGTGTCAATTCCCTAATTTCTTTCTCAGCCTTTTTATCCTTGGAGTAGAGGAAGGCTAATGATTTTTTTGAGTTAATTTTATATCCAGCCACGTTGCTGACATTGTTTATCAGCTTTAGGAATTCTCTGGTGGATTTTTTGGGGTCACTTCAGGATACAATGATATCTTCTGTAAATAGTGATATTTTTACTTCTTCCTTTCCAATTTGTATCCCTTTGTCCTCCCTTTACTGTCTAATTACCCTAACTAGAATTTCAAGTACTATGTTGAATAGATATAGAAAGAGTGTCTAGTCCCAGATTTCAGTGCATTTGCTTCATGTTTCTCTCCATTTAGTTTGATGTTGGCTACCAGTTTGCTGTATATTGCTTTTACTATGCTTAGTTATGGGTCTTTAATTCCTGAACTTTCCAAAACTTTTAACAAGAAGGGATATTTAATTTTGTCAAATACTTTTTCAGCATCTAATGAAATGATCATGTAGTTTTTTTTTTCTTTAAATTTGTATATGTAGTGGATTATACTGATGGTTTTCCATATATTGAACCATCTCTGCATCCATGAGATGAAGCCTACTTGATCATGGTGAATGATGTTTTTCATGTGTACTTAAATTTGGGTGGCAAAAATGTTATTGAGTATTTTTTGCATCAATGTTCATAAGGGAAATTGGTCTGAAATTCTCTTTCTTTATTGGGTATTTGTGTGGTTTAGGTATAAGTGTAATAGTGGCTTCATAGACTAAATTAGGTAGTGTACGTTCTGTTTCTATTTTGTGGAATAGTTTGAAGAGTATTGGTATTAGGTCTTCTCTAAAGGTCTGATAGAATTCTCCACTAAACCCATCTGGACTTGAGGTTTTTTTTTGTTGTTGTTGTTATGTTGTTGTTGTTGTTGTTGTTGTTGTTGTGAGACTATTAAAGACTGCTTCTATTTCTTTAGAGGTTATAGGACAGTTTAGATGGTTTATGCGATCCGATCCAGATTTAACTTTGGCAGCTTGTATGCTTCTAGAAAATTGTCCATTTCATCCATAATTTCCAATTTAGTTGAGTATAAACTTTTAATGATGATCAAAAAAATTTGATGATTTTTTTGAATTTCCATGGTTTCTGTTGTTATGTCTCTTTTCATTTCTGATTTTATTAATTTGGATAATATCTCTGTGTCCTCTGCTTAGTCTTGCTAAGGGTTTATCTATCTGGTTGACTTTCTCAAAGAACCAGCTCCTGGTTTTGTTGATTCATTTCACAGTTCGTTTTGTGTCATGGTTGATTTCAGCCCTGAGTTTGACTGTTTCCTGCTATCTACTCCTCTTGGGTATATCTGCTTCTTTTTGTTCTAGTGCTTTCAGGTCTGCTATCAAGCTCCTAATGTAAGTTCTTTCCAGTTTCTTTTTGAAGACACTTAGAGCTATGAGTTTTCCTCTTACCACTGCTTTCATTGAGTCCCAAAAGTTTTGGTGTGATGTGTCTTCATTTTCAATAAGTTCTAATAAGTCATTAATTTCTTTATTTCTTTCTTTCTTCACCAAGTTCTCAATAAGTAGAGTGTCAGTTTCCATGAGTATGTGTGTTTTCTGTTGTTTTCATCGTTATTGAAGATCAGCCTTAGTCCTTAGTGATCTGATAGGGGGCGTGGGATTATTTTAATCTTCTTTTATCTCTTGAGGCCTGTTTTCTGGCCAACTATATGGTCAGTTGGAGAAGGTATCATGAGGTGCTGAGAAGAAATATATACTTTTCCTATAGGATGAAATGTTCTATAAATATGTGTTAGATTCATTTTGTTCATAACTTCTGTGAGTTTTACAGTGTCTGCTTAGTTTCTGTTTTAATGATCTGTCCATTGCAGAAAGTGGGGCGTTAAAGTCTTCTGTCCCTGATATTCTCTCTTCCATCTCTTGTATTCTGTTAGTGTTCTTTGCATCTATGACTCCTGATCTGTTTCCTCGGTTTTCTAAATCTAGTGTTGTCTCCCTTTGTGATTTCTTTATTGTTTCTATTTCCATTTTTAGATCTTGGATGTTTTTGTTCATTTCCTTTACCTGTTTGATTGTATTTTCCTGTAATTCTTTAAGGGATTTTTGTGTTTCCTCTTTAAGGGCTTCTACATGTTTACCTGTATTCTCCTCTAGTTCTTCAAGGAAGTTATTTATGCCCTTCTTAAAGTCCTCCATCATTATCATGGGAAGTGACTTTAGGTCTGGATCTTGCTTTTCTAGTGTGGTGGTGTATCCAGGACTTGATACAGAGGAAGAATTGGGTTCTGATGATGCCAATTATCCTTGGTTTCTGTTACTTCTGTTCTTATGCTTGCCTCCAATAATCTGATTATCTCTAGTGTTCCCTCTCCTTGCTATATCTGACTGGAGCCTGTACTTCATGTAATACTAGATGAGTCAGAACTCCTCAGAGTCCAGCTGTTTCTGTGGTCCTGTCATTCAAGTATCCTGTGATCCTGAGATTTTTGGTGTGCCAGAATTTCTGGGAGTCAAGTTGCCTGTGAGACCCTGAAATCTTGGTGTGACCAAGTTCCTGGGATCCTGAGATCCTAAGATCCTGGTCATGCTAGAGTACCTGGGAGTGGAGCCACCTCTGGGGGCTGTGAGATTGACTGCAGAGTTCGCACCCAATGTAGACCTGTGCAGATGAGAAGGAATCCGAGCCACTGGTCGGTGAGGTTCCTTTGTCCCTGGATCCTGCTGATTTCAGTTACTCCTGTTGGTGTTGGAACAGATGTTGAATTCTCCTTACCCCTGATCCTAAGATCCTGGGTGTGCTAGGGTGCCTGTGATTGGAGCCTCCTCTGGAGTCTGTGGGACTGGCTGCTGCTGAGTTCGTGCCCAAGGTAGACAGGCTTAAATATAATTTTATACTATGCATATAATTTATTATTTCTGTTCTAACCTGCAGAATACAATGAGTATATAGAAGAATTATACTTTTATACTATCCTTTATTTTATATCTATTAATCAAGAAAGTGCTTTGATAATTTTATTATTTGTCTCTGGCTAGTATTATGAAATTATTTCACTTATTTACAGAAACTTTTTTTAGGGGCCAGAGAATGTTTACTATAAGAAAAGATCAGTCTTACTAGAAGTTTGTGGGAAATTGTTAAAGGAGTTGGGTAGCAAATTTGAAAGGGAGTAAATAATTCATTTCATGTATTTCCACTAGTGGTTCCTATAAAGTAAAAGTATTAGATAATGATTTTTCATTTACTCTATATTAATATGATACATTAATTTTAACACACATACATATATATATATATATATATATATATATATATATATATATAGAGAGAGAGAGAGAGAGAGAGAGAGAGACTTGATCCCAGACAGAAGGGTAGCTGCATATCATATTGCCTAACAAATCTGAGGAATAGGTAAACATAACAAAAAACATAACAAAAACATAACATAAAATAAAGACAAAAAATAAATGTAAAAATACAAGAGGTAGGGTATGTAAGAGATACAGGAACAGAGAGGAAAGTTTAGGTATAAAAAGTAGCATAAAATACTAAGATAACATAATTTATAAAGATCACATAAAAATTCAGTTATGATACTTCTGTCTAGTATATGATGATGATGACTCTTAGACAAATAATGATTGATGTGTTTAATATTAATTGTGTCTCACAATTTTTAATAAATGACCTTCTTACTATTTTCTTAAAGTTTTGTTTTGTAATAATAGCCACACATAATGCCATTCTTTATGTAATAATGTATGGTGTTGACGCTACATTTTCCACCAATAAAATTTTTTGCATGTAGGCATTGTTTTGACTGTAAGAAATTACAAATACTTCATTTATGTGAACTGCAAGCATATCCTATGATTGCTATTCTTAGGGGGAATCAAATTTAATAATATGATCATTATAATCTATAAAACAAAACAAAAAACAAACAAAATTAAACCACAAAACCTTTGTTCTTTCTGTTCATTACAAAAATTTACATATAGTGTATTGTTACTGATAAATGTATGCTCCAAACTATTATTCATATATTTTATTTCAATTCTTATAAATTCATATAATTGTTCTTTTTCTGAATTATATATATTTGATTTGAAATAAAACATAAATATTTATTTGCTGATAGAAGGATTGATGAGTCATACAGCTAATTTCATAAATGAGAAAAAATGATAAAACGTGTGACAATAGTGTTTACTTAAAGTGATCACTGGATCAGTGAGATGGCTCAGCATATAAAGATATATGTTCTCAACCTTTATGAATGGAGTTTGATCCTTAAGTCTACAATGTACACCCCCATTCCCTTGTCCCATCCACTTTCTTCCTCTTCTCTGCTTCCTGTGCCTAATTTGCTTCCCCTTCTAAGTGTGATTCAAGCCTCCTCATTTGGAACTTCCTTTTTGTTTAACTTATTTGAGTTTCTGGGATAAATCATGGGTATTCTGTAATTTTGGCTAATACCAACTTATTGGTGAGTACACACCATGTGTGCATTTTTGGGTCTTGTTTACCTCATTCAGGGTGATATTTTTTAGTTCCATCCATTTGCCTTCAATCTTCATGATATCCTTTTTTGTTAATAGCTAAATAGTGTTCCACTAGTTAAACAATCCAGATTTTCTGTATGCATTCTTTGTTTGAGAGACAACTGTGTATTTCATTTTCTGGCTATTACAAATAATACTGCTATGAGATAGTGGGGCATATGTTCTTGAGGTATGGTGGAACATCTTTTGGGTATATGCCTAGGAACAGTAAAACTGGGTCTTCCGGTAAACCTTTATATGAATCAAAAGGAGAGAGAACTAGAGGACCAGAAAAATGAATGGAAATTTGCAGCTTCCAAAGCTGGAGGGGCTTGGGGTAATCTTTCAGAAGTCCCAGAGATATGAGATGTAGGAGCTTCCAAAGAGTCAATGTGGATGACCTTATGCAAGATGCCTAAGAGTGAGTCCATGGAATCTAAAGAGGCCACCTCTTGTAGCCAGGCAGGACCCCCAGTGGAAGAATTAGGACTCCAACACACCCATAAAACTTTCCACCCAAAATCTGTCCTGTCTGATAGAAATGTTTGGACAAAGATGGAGCAGAGACTAAAGGAATGATCAACCACATCCCATTGGCAAACACCAATCCCTCACATTATTAATGATACTCTTTTAATCTTGCAGACAAGATCCTAGCATATCTGTCCTCTAAGAGTCTCTACTAAACAGCTGACTAAAACAGTTGTAGATACTCACAGCCAAATATGAGAGAGAGGTCAGGGACTCTTATGGAAGACTTGGAAGGAAGGATTAAGGGTTCTAATGGGGATGGGAACCCCATAGGGGGACCAACAGCGTCAACTAACCTGAACATCTGGGGACTCTCAGAGACTGAGACATCAACCAAAGAGCGAAGAACCCAGACACATATGTAGCAGATGTATAGCTGAGCCTCTATGTGGACCCTCCAACAAGTGGAGCACAGTCTGATTTTGGTATCTATTCTCCAACAGGGTTATCTTGTCTTGTCTCAATGAGAGACTGTGCATACCCTAACAGAGACTTGATGTGCCAGGGTAAGGGAATACCAGGGATGGATAGGCACACTTTCAGAGGAGAAGATGAGGATAAGGGAGGGTCTCTGTGGGAAGGGACAGGGAGGTAAGGGCCGTGTTTGATGTAAATTAATTAATTAATTTTAAAAAGACCCATAAGGCGGAGAGGGAACTAACTCCCCCAACTTCTCTTCTATATCCACATAATAGCAGTGAAAAAGACATATTTAACATATATATCTTACCAAAACAAATAAATAAAATGAAAATTTAACTAAATATAAATAACATTAAAATCATTTGTACAAATTTATTGCTGGCTATAAGGAATTCATCAATCATTTCAGAATTTCATGGTGTCATTTATGTATGTCTGTAATTAATGTTCAGCAGCAATGACATGCAATATAAAGAGAGTGACAGCAAAATGGTATTAAGGAGTTACCAAGATCCTGCATAATGTATTGACCTCTTTACCTAACTATGTATGATTTTATATATATATATATCAGTGGGGAAATCATGGTAATTGTGAGCACAAATGAAGAGCTTTTTCCATTCTTTTAATGCATATTAATGCTGTTTTCCAACCTGGAACAAAGCAATGAATGATAGTTGCCTTTTCTATCATTTCACATTTTATTGTGTTTTAAAATCCATACACATGTGTTCATCTTATATTTTGAGTACTTATTTCAGTCATGAGTAGTATATTACTATGAACAGAGGTTACACATAGACATGTCTCTGAATGGGGCAAACTTATGTTCATTCTTTTACTATAAAAATAAAACATACCATGATGTATAATTCTTGATTGCCAGCTTGACACAGTAAAAGGGAACCTCAACAGAGTAATTAACTTAACTAGATTGACCTGATTGGGCAGTTTATGTTTTCTCATACAATCCCTAGGGAGATTATTTTCAGTAGCTGAATGTTAGCCTGGCATCAGGACAGTAAGCAGTATTACTACATGTACTATACTTCAGCTCCTGCATCCACATTCTTGCATTGAGTTTATGCCAGAGATTTCTTTTATGATGGATTGTTATCTGGAGGGGCTGTTGTTTGAAAGCCAAGTAAATTCTTTTTTCCACAAGTTGCTTTCAGTCAGCATTCTTCCCCAAAGCAATAGAGAATGCAAACTAGGACATATGCATATACATGTCATGTAGAACAGAAATGATCTTCATACTATAAAATTCTATCTGCACAGTGAATAGAGATGACACTTTGTGTGAAAAAGCCTAAAAGATTACCCATATGTTTCATAGTATAATTTAAACACAAACACAAAGAACTAGTTTCAGGAGAGTTGTAAGCAATTTGCAATTCTACTACTAAAGACTTTTCAGATATTTGATGATCATGAATTTATTAAGAGTATAGTTTATTTATAGTTTATTCATCTTCCAATCCAGGACATTGAATTAAATAATCTACAGTACTGATTTCCATTCTATATTCCTATTTTTCCAGTTACTTCCATGGCCACAGATTTTTTTTTATTAGATTTTTTTTTCATTTACATTTCAAATGCTATCCCCAAAGCTCCCTATACCATCCCCCTGCCCTGCTCCCCAATCCACCTACTCCCATTTCCTAGCCCTGGCATTCCCCTGTACTGGGGCATATAATCTTCTCAAGACCAAGGGCCTCTACTCCCACTGATGGCTGACTAGGCCATCCTCTGCTACATATACAACTAGAAACAAAGCTCTGGGTGGTACTGGTTGAGGCTATGCCAGTGTCTGGCAAATACAGAAGTGGATGTTCACAGTCATCTATTGGATGGAACACAGTGCCCCTAATAAAGGAGCTAGAGAAAGTACCCAAGGAGCTAAAGGGGTCTGCAACCCATGGTCACAGAATTTAAAATATTATTAGTAACAGAAGAAGTGGTGCTATAGTGCCCAAAATTTTTATTGAATATCAATAAGTACTTTCACTCACTTTTGACATGATTAGTACTTTATTAGTCAGTCAATAATCAGAAAGATAATTAATGAAACATGAAAGCAATATAATTTTGGTTAAAACTTTTAGATATCTTTATTTCTGCTTGAGTAAGTTCTAAGTTCAATAAGATGAGGAAAAACTGCAAATTAATGAAACATGCACATTTGTTTAGAATTCAGCTTACCTACAATCTAGAATAGTTTTTACTGCTTTCATTCTTCAGCCTTTGTTATTCCTATAATTCTATGACATGTATTTTTTTTCAATAAAATACTAAAACCACAATGGATTGTAACTATTAAGCATCACTACAGATTTAGTAATTGTAGAATGATCGATCTCCTTAGTTACGTTGTGATGAAATTCTAAATATAGATCTATCTGAGTTTCCTTTACAGAAAGGATTCAAATTGATCTTGTAAAGAAATACTTATTTTGAGTCTTATTCTGAGATTCTATAAAGACCTAGAAGCAAATATTCTCATAATTATAATAAAAGTAATGATAGCTCAGGCACAATCTCACAAAGATATTTTAATAATTAGATTATGTCTGTAAAACAAATGTTCTATTAATACATGCCATTACTTAACTAAGTCTCATTTGAAAAAAAGTAGGTTTATATACAGAGTGGAGGTGGTAAATAATAAATATTTCAGAATAATTTTTGAGATTAATATGCAATCATTATTAAATTATTTAAATGGATTAATGTATAACATTAGTACTTTTCAGATGAGAGACTTTAATTTTATAAAGATAAGAATGGCTAAAAGTACAAAAGTAAGAAAAAAACAAGAATGTGAAAAATTAAACAAAATTTTACAAAGTTCATTTAAGTTAGATTACACCATGTTGTAAGGAAAAACTCATAAGAAATAATGGTTTAATATTATTCTACTCAAAAAGAATCTTTTAAAAAATGTTTCTTCTGAATCTGTAAATCTGACATTTATCTGAATAATAGAAATAGTATCAGGAGTGAACACAATAAACATTTGGTTATATCCTTTGCAGGGGACCCTATGGGTGCTACTCCATAATACAAAGCTGAGACTGGGAGTAAATCTGTTTCTGCACAAATTCCAAAGATGTACATATGCTGAACATCAAGAGTCCCTAAGGGGTTTGGAAACCTGCACCAAATTTGGAAATTGTCGTATAAAAGATAAGAATTAAATAAGGAAAAACTAATCTATACCTAAAAAACAAAGCAATGTTAATGAATAATTACATACTCTTGATGAGGTAGGAAGGGTGAAAATGATAGGAATACAGTACTCAAGCTTAAATTTCTCAAAATTTAACAAAATTACATTAAAAATAAATAAACACACATTTGTATACACTAGCAAGATTTTGCTGAAAGGACCTAGATAGAGCTGTCTTTTGTGAGACTATGCCGGGGGCCTAGCAAACACAGAAGTGGATGCTCACAGTCAGCTATTGGATGGATCACAGGGCCCCCAATGGAGGAGCTAGAGAAAGTACCCAAGGATCTAAAGGGATCTGCATTCCTATAGGTGGAACAATGATATGAACTAACCAGTACCCCCCCCTCCCCCGGAGATCATGTCTCTAGCTGCATATGAATCAGAAGATGGCATAGTCGGCCATCAGTGGAAAGAGAGGCCCATTGGTCATGCAAACTTTATATGCCTCAGTACAGGGGAACGCCAGGGCCAAGAAGTGGGAGTGGGTGGGTGGGGGAGTGGGTGGGGGAGCGTGTGGGGGACTTTTGGGATAGCATTGGAAATGTAAATGAAATAAATACCCAATAAAAAACATAATAAAAAAAGAATATATCAGCACTTACAACCATATACAACTCTCTACTCAAACAGATATAATTAAAAGCTAAAAAATGGATTTTTTTTGCTTAATTTCCTCTTCTGCCTCAAATTCCTTTTTTTTTTCATTTAAGCTTATGCATTTTTAAGATATTTGATTTTGAATAGAGATAACTTTATGATACCACAGGAATGGAGACAGCATGGTTAGCTTTGTTTTCAAAATATAGTTGCAGATTTTGTGAGAAGAAAACCAAGCACTTTAATAGCTATGAAATGGTATATATAGCATACAAACAATTATATTTTTCTTGAATAAGAGAAAAAGTGGTAGAATATATTAAAGTAATATTTGAGCTTCATTATGAAGTTAAAGTAAAACAAATAAACATTGGTTGAATGTAGAATGGGAGTATAAGAAAACAATCAAGAATAGTTCTTAAAAGTAGGTATGGAGAGTAGGAAGATGACTCTTCTGGAAAAGAATTTGGTGAACATGCAATAGGGAAGTGAGTTAAGAGCGCTTCCTGTCCTTGCAGATGTCTTAAGTTCAATTCCCAGTGCCCATAGCAGCTTCAACCCTCCTTATCTCCAGTTCCAGGAGATCTCATACCCTCTTCTGGTCTCCATAGGCAGAATACAAGCAATGTAGTGCATACATATATGTACTCAAGCAAAAGCTCCTACAAATTGTGGTTGTTTGACTAAGAATGGGTCATGAGGGTCCTTATATTTGAATTCTTAGACATCAGAGAATGGGAACATTTGAGAATGATTAAAGTATGTAGCCTTGATGGATGAAGTGTGTTACTAGAAATAGGAATTAAGGTTTCTATAACCCACACTAGGCCTAGTGTTGTTGTCTTTGCCTACAAGTCAGGATGTAGAACTCTTAGCTACTTCTCCAGCACCATGTCTACCTGCATTCTACAATACTCACATGATAATGACAAAGGACTAATTTATGTAACTGTAAGCAACCCTAAAATTAAACACTTTTATTAAACACTTTTTTTCTAAGAGGTGGCATGGTCACGGTGTATCTTCAGAACAATAGAACACTGATTAAGACAAAATAAAAAAAAAATCAATTTAAAGTGAACAGTGAAGTGAAAGAGATGGTTAGAAATTTATAGTCTTATATTGTCTCAGTCATTTAATATGTCTGAGACTCTGAAACTGTAAATTTATTTCACAGTGGTTCATAAAACTATAGGTTAGGGGCAATGGTCAGATGAGTTTTCCTTCGAAAAGAACATTAGTAGTATACTCTTGTTTAAATAATTTTTCAGAACAGCTGATCTTGTCAATAAATGACAGAATCTTGGGAATTTCAAAATTGAAAGTGAAATAGAGAATTTTCCTCGTTATTCAATGAGTGAATCTAAATCCACTTGCCTGGTTATCCCAACCTGTGCCCTCAGCAACATGGTAAGTATAGTTCTTTTTTTATAACTATGGTATTTATTACTATAGACATTTAGGCTTTTGAGTTTTGATTTTGGTAAGTTATGATTCTCTATAAACGCTCTCCAAACTTAATGAGCACATTTACCTTATGATTTCACTTCACACACAGATCATGGAGTTTATGTGTTTTTAATTTCCATACTGTATTTGCTAAATATATTGAGAACGCTGAGTTATATTTTATGTGTAATTTTTTATGGTTTTTAATAATGAAATATATCTACTATAAGCTAAATTTATGAATAAAAGTTGTGTATTCACCACACAGTTTCAGAAGCAATAATTCAGCATTAATGAGAATGCTCTTAGCCTTTCTGATTTTGTTCATTAGGATGCTTTCCCTGTGCCCTCTAGTGAGTCTGTCTAAGGGTTTATCTATCTTGTTGATTTTCTCAAAGAACCAGCTCCTCGATTGGTTGATTCTTTGAATTGTTCTTCTTGTTTCCACTTGGTTGATTTCACCCCTGAGTTTGATTATTTCTTGCCGTCTACTCCTTTTGGGTGAATTTGCTTCCTTTCGTTCTAGAGCTTTTAGGTGTGTTGTCAAGCTGCTAATGTGTGCTCTCTCTAGTTTCTTTTTGGAGGCACTCAGAGCTATGATTTTTCCTCTTAGAAATGCTTTCAGTGTGTCCCATAAGTTTGGGTATGTTATAGCTTCATTTTCATTAAACTCCAGAAAGTCCTTAATTTCTTTCTTTATTCCTTCCTTGACCAAGGTATCATTGAGAAGAGTGTTGTTTAGTTTCCACGTGTGTGTTGGCTTTCTATTATTTATTTTGTTATTGAAGATCAGTCTTAGTCCATGATGATCTGATAGGGTACATGGGACAATTTCAATATTTTTGTATATATTGAGGCTTGTTTTGTGACCAATTATGTGGTTAATTTTGGAGAAGGTACCGTGAGGTGCTGAGAAGAAGGTATATCCTTTCGTTTTAGGATAAAATGTTCTGTAGATATCTGTCAGATCCATTTGTTTCATAACCTCTGTTAGTTTCAATGTGTCCCTGTTTAGTTTGTGTTTCCATGATGTGTCCATTGGTGAAAGTGGTGTATTGAAGTCTCCCACTATTATTGTGTGAGGTGCAATGTGTGCTTTGAGCTTTACTAAAGTATCTTTAATGAATGAGGCTGCCCTTGTATTTGGCGCATAGATATTCAGAATTGATAGTTCCTCTTGGAGGATTTTACCTTTGATGAGAATGAAGTGCCCTTCCTTGTCTTTTTTGATGACTTTGGGTTGGAAGTCAATCTTTTCAGATATTATAATGGCTACCTCAGCTTGTTTCTTCCTACCATTTGCTTGGAAAATTGTTTTCCAGCCTTTCATTCTGAGGTAGTGTCTATCTTTGTCTCTGAGATGAGTTTCCTGTAAGCAGCAAAATGTTGGGTCCTATTTGTGTAGCCAGCCTGTTAGTCTATGTCTTTTTATTGGGGAGTTGAGTCCATTGATATTAAGAGATATTAGGGAGAAGTAATTGTTGCTTCCTTTTATTTTTGTTGTTAGAGTTGATGTTCTGTTTTTGTGGCTGTCTTCTTTTAGGTTTGTTGAGGGATTACCTTCTTTCTTTTTCTATGATGTGGTTTCCGTCCTTGTATTGGTTTTTTTCTGTTATTATCCTTTGAAGTGCTGGATTCGTGGAAAGATAATGTCTGAATTTGGTTTTATCGTGGAATAATTTGGTTTCTCCATCTATGGTAATTGAGAGTTTGGCTGGGTATTGTAGCCTGGGCTGGAAATTGTGTTCTCTTAGTTTCTGTATAACATCTGTCCAGGCCCTTCTGTCTTTCATAGTTTCTGGTGAAAAATCCGGTGTAATTATGATAGGCTTGCCTTTATATGTTACTTGACCTTTTTCCCTTACTGCTTTTAGTATTCTATCTTTATTTAGTGCATTTGTTGTTCTGATTATTATGTGTCTGGAGGAATTTCTTTTCTGGACCAGTCTATTTGGAGTTCTGTAGGTTTCTTGTATGATCATGGGCATCTCTTTCTTTAGGTTTGGAAAGTTTTCTTCTAAAATTTTGTTGAAGATATTTGCTGGTCCTTTGAGTTGAAAATCTTCATTCTCATCTACTCCTATTATCCGTAGGTTTGGTCTTCTCATTTTGTCCTGGATTTCCTGGATATTTTGAGTTAGGATCTTTTTGGATTTTGTATTTTCTTTGATTGTCCTGCTGATGTTCTCTATGGAGTCTTCTGCACCTGAGATTCTCTCTTCCATCTCTTGTATTCTGTTGCTGATGCTCGCATCTATGTTTCCAGATTTCTTTCCTAGGCTTTCTATCTCCAGTGTTGCCTCAATTTGGGTTTTCTTCATTGTCGCTACTTCCCTTTTTTGGTCTTTGATGGTTTTATTCAATTCCATCACCTGTTTGGTCAGGTTTTCCTGCAATTTTTTAAGGGATTTTTGTGCTTCCTCTTTAATGTCTTCTACCTGTTTAGAAGTGTTCTGTATTTCTGTAAGTGTGTTATTAAAGTCCTTCTTGATGTCCTCTACCATCATCGTGAGATATGCTTTTAGAACCGGGTCTAGCTTCTCCGGTATGTTGGGGTGCCCTGGACTGGGTGAAGTGGGAGTGCTGGGTTCTGATGATGGTGAGTGGTCTAGGTTTCTGTTAGTAAGATTATTACGTTTACCTTTCGCCATCTGGTAATCTCTGGGGTTAGTTGTTATCATTGTTTCTGTTTAAAGATTGGAGCAGTCGCTGTGTTCTACTCACCAGAAGTCTTAAGATCCTGTGGCGGGTGTCGTGGGTAGCTGGCAGGTGTCAGTTGACCCTGCACCCTAGCTACCCTGGTGCTGGTCAGACTGGAAGAGGCTTGTGGCCCTACTCAGGCCGGATTTCTGCTTCCCAACTAATGCAGTCTCAGGTCCCACGCGCAGTTGGATTGGAGCAGAAGCTGTGTTCCACTCACCAGAAGTCTTAAGATCCTGTGGCGGGTGTCGTGGGTAGCTGGCAGGTGTCTGCCGACCCTGCGCTCTAGCTACCCAGGCGCTGGTCAGACCCGAAGAGGCTTGTGGCCCTACTCAGGCCAGTTTTCTGCTTCCCTAACTAATGCAGTCTCAGGTCCTGCACCAAGATAACTGTTTTTTAAAGCACTTTTTTATTAGATATTTTCTTTATATACATTTCAAATTTCAAATGCGATCCTGAAAGTTCTCTATACCCTCCCCCCGTCCTGCTCCCCTACCCACCCACTCCCACTTCTTGGCCTTGACATTCCCCTGTACTGACCAAGGGGCCTCTCTTTCCAGTGATGGCTGACTAGGCCATCTTCTGCTACATATGCAGCTAGAGACGCGATAACTCGTTCTTAAAATTCAAACCCTAAGATAACACATAATTATGAATGCAAAAAAATACATACTGTTTGCTTATCATTTAAATATGGTGGTCAGTTTCAAATCAATCAGCAATTTCCATTTTGGATAACAGAAATAAACATGTTAAATCAATGTCAGTAATACATCTTTGTGAAGAAATGCTTTATGAGTTAAAGCACAATCCAATGCCCATCAGTCATTTTTGACTTTTACCTATTCTCTTAACAGCGTCCCTTCATTTTTAAAGTACTTGGGTTAGCATTATCTATTACTAACCATTTAGTTGAGGTTATTTAAGGTTTGAAATATACCTATTTTTTGTTGTTGTTGTTGTTGCTATCATCATGTCCTACCTACAGTGAGAGTCTGATAAATTGGGTCATAGTTTCCTCTTTTCCAAGCATTTATATTATTTTCTTTTTAAAAATTTTCTATTACATGTTTTCTTTATTTACAGTTCAAATGCTATCCCAAAAGTCCCCTATACCCTCCCCTGCCCTGCTCCCCAACTCACCCTCTCTTGCTTCTTGGCCCTGGCATTCCCCTGTACTGGGACATATAATCTTTGCAAGACCAATGGCCTCTCCTCCCATTGATGGTCGACTAGGCCATCCTCTACTACATAGGCAACTAGAGATACAAGCTCTGGTGGGTATTGGTTAGTTCATATTGTTTCTCCTATAGGGTTGAAAACCCCTTCAGAAACTTGCCTGCCTCTGCCTCCCAAGTTCTGGGATTAAAGGCATTTGCCACCACCACCCGGCCAATACATAATTTCTTAAAATACATAAAATGTTCAAGTTAAAACGGTTAGACATAAGACATAGTGCTAAAATAAAATTTTGTTGAAATTTTATTCTAGGCTTTCTGTTTTCATAAATTGCATTGCCTTTCTTAGTTTTTGCAAATATCTACTGCAAATTTAAGGGACTAGTCCAAGATTTTCTAAAGCTGTATATATGTAAGATTCATTGATAAGAACAGGAAATGTATATTGGAGACTTTTTACCAGATGCATTATTGTAATTATCATGCCTCATTTTAATCTTCTTTGAAACCTTTTGAGGAAACTGATGTAGTAACCAAATATTAATAACTAATTTACACATGAGAAAATATAGCTGCATAGAGGATAAGTTCTTTCTGAAATACAAATTGTAAGTAACTATTCTAAGAATTAATTTTATATGTTCCTCTCTCTTTTCAAGTCTCAACTTTATCTTAACAGTAAAACATAAAATTAGAAATGTCAATTCCCCAAATAAAAATCATATACAGTTACCAAATGGAAGTAAAAGTGATAAATACTTTACTAAAGAAGGATAATGTATTGATGAGAACATATAAAAACTAATAAAAAAATTCAAAATTGATTTTATACTACAGTAAGAGAAAGCACAATATAGGAAGCCAAAACTAATAATAGAGCATGTTTGTTCTTTTTTTCCCTCACAAAACAAGTACTCTAAATAGAGATAGCTATTGGCTTTATTTAGAATTTCATTCAAATCAGGTCAAAGGCTTTCTTTCTTCTCTTATGTATTTCTCATACTGCTTATTCGGGGATTGCAAGATGGTTGTGAAAGCTCTAACTTATCTGTAATTACTTTTGGAAAAGAAAAATAAAGAGATCAAAAGAAAAATCAGTTCTAGTGGTCTCTAAAAACATTTTTTTTTTTTTTTTTTTTTTTTTTTTTTTTTTTTTTTTTAGAAAGAGATAGTAGTTACTTGAGCAAGTCTGGGAAGATATGTTATTTTGTTAAATATGTTGCTTTGATAAATAACATGAGTTCTACTCATAAAAAAAAAGTAAGTGCTTATTGTGAGTATGTAAAAAATAAACAGGATTTGGTATTTGACATTGCATCTCAAACAAATAAATAACAATAATATTGTTTGCTTTTTATATATTCTATTATTATATTTATTTGACTTCAAACATTAGAACTACATAGTGAGCATCATAGAACTCTTCTTTATTAGAAGCTGAGATCAAACTCCTAGTGTGTTGTGATTAATATTGGCATCAAGTATCTGTCCTATTGACAATTTATGCTTATTTATTTATTTATTTATTTATTTATTTATTTATTTATTTTGGTTTTTCGAGACAGGGTTTCTCTGTATAGCTCTGGCTGTCCTGGAACTCACTTTGTAGACCAGGCTGGCCTCGAACTCAGAAATACGCCTGCCTTTGCCTCCCGAGTGCTGGGACTAAAGGCGTGCGCCACCACGCCCGGCCTGACAATTTATGCTTTTTTAATTTTCACTCATCTAGATTCTCATTTCCACATTCATAATCTTCATAAAACCTCCAATCAAGTAGGCCATTAAGTTAAACATGCAACCTACATTCATTATATGCAATGTCTTCTTATTTAGTTTTCACTTATTTAGCCAATCTGGCATAGCACTGTTGTTTTTTTTTTTTTTTTTTTTTTAAAGATTTATTTATTTATTATATGTAAGTACACTGTAGCTGTCTTCAGACACTCCAGAAGAGGGCGCCAGATCTCGTTACGGATGGTTGTGAGCCACCATGTGGTTGCTGGGATTTGAACTCTAGACCTTTGGAAGAGCAGTCGGGTTCTCTTACCCACTGAGCCATCTCACCAGCCCCAGCACTGTTGTTATAAACATGAATATTTTATAACTATAACTTTATTTCATTTTAAACTTATTTTTAAATTTCAAATGTTATCCCCTTTCCAGATTTCCCCTCCATAAACCCCCATCCCTTCCCCTTCTTCCTATTTCTATGAGTGTGCTCCTCCACCCACCAACTCCCCCTCATCTACTTAGCATTCCCCTACACTGGGTCATATATCTACCAAAGGACCAAGGGCCTCCCCTCCAATTGATGCCAGGTAAAGCCATCCACTGCTACATAAGCATCTAGAGTCATGGGTCCCTCCATGTATGTTTGGTTGGAGGATTGTTTCCTGGGAGATCTGTGGGGTGTGGTCAGTTGATATTTTAGTTTTTACTATGGGATTAGAAACCCCGTTAGCTCCTTCAGTCATTTCCCTATCTCCTCCATTGGGGTCCAAGTGTTCAGGCCAATGTTTGACTACAAACATTTGAATCTGTATTGGTCAGGCTCTGGTAGAGCATCTCAGGAGGTGGTTGTATCTGACTCATGTCAGCAAGCACTTCTTGGCATCACCAATAGTGTCTAGGCTTGGTATATGAATATGGGAATCTATCCTCAGGTGGACAGTCTCTGGATGGCTTTTCTTTTAGTCTCTGCTCCAATCTTTGTCGCTGTATTTCCTTTAGACAGGAGCAATTCTGGGTTAAAACATTTGAGATGGGTGGGTGGTACCATCCTTCAAACAGAGGCAGTGCTTAACCTCTGGATATGGTTTCTATCAGTTCTCCCTCCCATATGTTTAGTATTTATGCTAATATCATCCCTGTTAAATACTGGGAGGCTCTTGTTTTCTGGCATCTGGGAATTTCTAGTGGCTACAAGTCCCTTATCCCCCATTGTTAACCACCTCTATTCAATTTCCTGACCCATTGTACACTACTCTTATCTCTTCCCAAAATCAATACAGCTTTCTGTCCTTTTTCAGCACCCTCCACTATTCATCTCAAGTCCCTTCCAACCTCTAACTCTCATGATAGTATTGTTTCCCCTTCTAAGTAGGACTGAAGCATCCAAACTTTGTCTGTCCTTCTTCTTGAGCTTCATATGGTTTGGAAGTTGTATTGTGAGTATTCTGAGCCTTTTGCATAATATCCACTTATCAGTGAGCACATATTGTTTGAGGTATTTTGTGACTGGGTTATCAAAATAAGGATGGTATTTTCTCATTCAATCCACTTTCCTTCAAATTTCATGAAGTCATTGTTTTTAATTGCTGAGTAGTGTTCCATTTTATAAGTGTACCACATTTTCTGAATCCATTTCTCTGTTGAGGAACATCTTGGCTGTTTCCAGCTTATGGCTATTATTAATAAGGATACTATGAATGTAGTTGAGCATGTGTCCTTGTTATATGTTGGACTATCTTTTGGATAAATGCCCAGGAGTGGTATAGTTGTGTCCTCAGGTAGTACTATGTCCAATTATCTGATGAACCGACAGACTGACTTCCACATTGGTTGTACCAGTTTGCAATCCCACCAACAATGGGATTGCAATGGGATTCCTCTTTCTCCATATCCTCACTAGCATTCTATGTCACCTGAGTTTTAGATCTTAGCCATTCTGACTGGTATAAGGTAGAATCTCAGGTCATTTTGACCTTTCAATTTTCTCTGGTTTTCTTTAAATTCTTTCTTCAGAGACTTGAAATACTTGTCATACAGATCTTTCACTTGCTTGGATATAGTCACACCAAGGTATTTTACATCATTTGTAACTATTGTGAAGGGTGTCATTCCTTAAATTTTTTTTTCTTCTCAGCCCATTTATCCTTTGATTAGAGGAAGACCAATGATGTATTTGAGTTAATTTTATATCCAGCCACTTTGCTGAAGTTGTTTATCAGGTTTAGGAGTTCTCTGGTGGAATTTTGGGGGTTACTTAATATACTATCATATCATCTGCAAATAGAGATAGTTTGACTTCTTCCTTTCTAGTTTGTATCCCTTTGTCTCCCTTTTGTTGACTAATTGCTCTGGCTAAAACTTTGAGTGCCTTGCCTAGTCCCTGGTTTTAGTGGGAATGTGTCCAGTTTTTGTCCATTTAATTTGAAGTTGGCTAATGGTTTGCTGTTTATTGCTTTTACTATGTTTAGGTATGGGCATTCAATTCCTGATCTTTCCAAGAATTTTAACCTGAAGTGTGTTGAATTTTGTCAAATGTTTTTTCTGCATCTAATGAGATCAACACGTGGTTTTCCCTTTGAATTTGTTTATAGAGAGGATGATGTTGATAGATTTTCGTATATCAAAGCGTCCATGAGTCCATGTGATGAAGTTTACTTGATCAGGGTGAATGATCATTTTGATGTGTTCTTGGATTCAGTTTGGAAGAATTTTCTTCAGTATTTTTGCATTGATACGTGTAAAGGAAATTGGTCTGAAGCTCTCTTTCTTTGTTGGGTCTTTTTGTGGTATAGGTATCAGTATAACTGTGGCTTCATATAACTAATTGGGTAGTGTTGCTTCTGTTTCCCTTTTATGGAATAGTTTGAAGAGTATTGTTAAGGTCTGATCACATTCTGCACTAAAATCATCTAACTCTGGGCTTTTATTTTCTTTTAGGGGGGTGTTGTGAGACTTTAATCAATGTGTCTATTTCCTTAGGAGTTATTGGACAGTTTACATGGTTTGTCAGATCTTGATTTAACTTTGGTATCTTGTATCCATGTAGAAAATCTTCTATTTCATTTAGATTTTCTAATTTTGTTCAGTATTGGCTTTTGTAGTAGGATCTGATGATTTTCTTGACTTTTTAAAATATTGGTTCTTATGTTTCTTTTTTTTATTTCTGATTTAGCCAATTTGGATACTGTCTCTTTGCCTGATAGTTAGTCTATTCGTTTATCTATCTTGTTGATTTTCACAAAGAACCACTTGTTTTTTTTTTTTTTTCAATTCTTTGTATTATTCTCCTTGTTTCTACTTAATGTTTTTTAGCACTCAGTTTGATTACTTCCTGCCCTCTACTCCTCTTTTATGTATTTGCTTCTTTTTACTCTAGAGCATTAATATGTGCTGGTAAGTTGCTAATGAATGCTCTCTCCAATTTCTTTATGGGGGCACTCTGATTTTTCCTCTTAGTACTGTGTCCCATAAGTTTGAGTATGTTGTGCCTTCATTTATTTATTTATTTTTTTAATTCTAAAGAGTGTTTTTTTTTCTTTCTTGACCAAGATATCATTGAGTAGAGACTTGTTTAGCGTCCATGTGTATGTGGGCTTTCTACTGTTTTCCTTGTTATTGAAGACCAGCCTTAGTTATTAGTTGCCCGCTAGAATACATGAGATTAATTCAATGCTCTTTACGTGTTGAGGATTGTTTCTTGTTAAATTATGTGGTCAATTTTAGAGATGGTAACATGATGTGCTGAGCAGAAGGTATATTCTTTTGGTTTCAGGTGAAATGTTCTGCAGATATCTATTAAGTCCATTTGATTCATAACATCTGTTAGTTTCACTCTGTCTATAGTTTAAGTTTCCATGATCTGTCTATTGGTGAGAGTAGGGTGTTGAAATCTCCCACTTTGATTCTGTGAGGTTCAATGTATGTTTTGAGTTTTAGTAAGATTTCTTTACAAATGTAGTTACCCTTGCATTTTGTGCATAGATGTTCAGAACTGAGAGTTCATCTGGGGAATTGTTCCTTTAAGGAGTACTTATTTTTCTCCCCTATCTTTTTAAATAACTTCTGGTTGAAAGTCTATTTACTGTATATTAGAATTGTTATTCCAGCTTATTTTATGTGCCACTTTGCTTGAAAATTTTTTTCTCAGCCTTATAATTTGAGTTAGTGTCTGTCTTTGTAGCTGAGGTATGTTTTCTGTTTACTACAAATTTCTGGGTCTGATTTAGGTATCCTGTATGTTATCATAAGTCTTTTGGGGTGAGGGATTGAGTCCACTGATGTTGAAAGATATTCAGTACCAATGATTGTTCCTTTCTGCTACTTTTGTCGCTAGAAGTGGAATTATGTTTGTCTGGTTTTCTTCATTGGAGTATGCTGTGAGAAGATTAATTCTTGCTTTTTTTGTGGGTGTAGTTTCCTTCCTTGTGTTGGAGTTTTCCTTCTATTATCCTATAGAGGGCTAGATTAGTAAAAAGATATTGGTTAAATTTAGATTTGTTGTCAAATATCTTGGTTTCTCCATCTATGGTAACTGAGAGCTTTGAAGATTATAGTAGCCTGGCCTGACACTTTTGTTCTCTTAGGGTATGTATAACATCTGCCCAAGATCTTTCGACTTTTAGAGTCTGTTGAAATGTTTGGTATAATTCTGATAGGTCTGCCTTATATATTACTTGACCCTCTTTCCTTACAGCTTTTAATATTCTTTCCTTGTTCTGTGAATTTGGTGTTTTGATTAGTATGCTACAGGAGTAATTACTTTTCTGATCAAATCTGGTATTCTGTAGGCTTCTTTTAAGTTTATTGGCTTATATTTCTTTAGGGTAGAAAAATATTCTTCTGTAATTTTGTTGAACATACTTGCAGGTCTTTTCAGTTAAAAATCTTCTCTCTTTTCTATACCTATTATTCTTAGGCTTGTTTTTTTCCTTGAATCATGGATTTCTTGAATATTTTGAGTTAGGGGCTTTTTGCTTTTTATATTTTTGAAGACTGTTGTGTCAGTGTTTTCTATGGTATTTTCTATGCCTGAGATTCTCTATTTTTATTTATTTATTTATTTATTTATTTATTTATTTATTTATTTATTTATGATGCAAACATCTGTGACTCCTGCTCTCTTTCCTAGGTTTTCCATCTTCCGAGTTGTTGCCTTTTGTGTTTTCTCAAATGTTTCTATTTTCACACTTAGATCCTGGACAGTTTTTTTCAATTCCTTCACCTGTTTGATTGTGTTTTTCTGTATTTTTTTTTAAGGGAGTTAATGTATCCTTCTTCAAGTCCTCTACCATCTTGATGAGATGGAATTTTAAATCTGAATCTAGATATTTAAGTATGTTGGGATATCCTGGGCTTGCTGTGGTAGGAGAATGTTTCCAAATAACATTGTTGCTTGTTGTTTGTTTGTTTGTTTATCTGTTTTTTTTTTTCTTATATACTTGTGCTTGCCTTTTGCCATCTGGTTACCTCTGGTGCTAAGGTGCCTTGCTGTCTCTAACTGGAACCTATCCCTCCTGTGAGCTTGTGATCCTGCTTGTATCAGAACTCTTGGGGGTCTAGCTGGTCTGTTATCCTGTATATTTCAAAAATGGGTTCAAGCTGCCTCTGGGTGTGAGCAGAATGGGTAGAGGTCTGCTCCTGATGGAGGTGCAAATCAGATGGAATGCATGCCTCTTCCTGTCCAAGCTTTTCTGTGTCCCCAGCATCCTGTGGAGTCCCAGTTACTTACAATTTGCTCTAATGTCTATAAAATAAACACTGATTATTTTGTGAATTGCATTGAATATCATTGAAAACTTTTATTATTGAGATAAAATAACAAAAAGAATCATAGCATTTTTTGTCTATATAGTTTAGGTATATATATATATATATACATATATATATATATATGTATGTATATATATACTTCTGAAACACTGAATGTTTTTATGTAACAACTTAATTTTCTGTTTAGAAGTTCCTAACAGCCATATTCTCTTTATTGCTTAGGTAAAGTTGTTTAATCATGATCTTCATATGAACCTGACAAAACAATTTTAATTTCTATAATTAGATATTATACATTATAAAATATTGTCAAAATCAATTTTGTACCCTGCTTCAATTTTCTTTTAAGGCATAAATTTGCTTGGGTTTATGTGCACCACACTCAGTTTATCTTCTGCTTTTGATCATTTATGATTTTTCGTTCATCCACTCAATTCATTAGTGGGTAGTCTTATTTCTACCAAATCCTGACTCATGTAAATACTCTTATTGTAAGCTTCTAGAAAGCAATTTCAATTACTTTGAAAATAGCCAAAAGTAAATGCTTAGATCAAATGGTGATATTTTCTAATACTTTGAAAATTAACAATATTGTTTTCTATATTGACTACATTATTGATTTGTTTGCTTGTTTATTCATTTATTTATCTTTCTATTTATTAATTTTAACAAGAAAAAATAAAATATAGTAATATGAAGCTCAACCTTTCATATTAAAATTGGTCACAGCAATGCAACATGAAGAATTGTCACCGAGAATAGTCAAAAGAGTCAGATACTCAGATTTTCTCATAGTTCAAGATTCATATAGAAATACTAAGATAAAATCTATATTGTATACACACAGAACCTTCTGAATAGTCATGAAGGCCCTGTGCTTACCGTTTCAGTTTCTGTGAGTTCATATGACATTGCTCAGTTAATTCAGAGGAGTTTGTTCTCCTGATAATCTCCATCACTACAGAACCATTTTCTTCCACCACTTCTGTGAGATTCCTTGAGCTCTGAGGGAAGAGATAAAATGGAGACTTCCATTTATAGTTATATATTTAAAGCACTTTTTCTCTCTCTGTGTGAGTAGTATTTGACTGTGCATCTGTATACGTTTCCCTCTGCTGCAGAAGGAAGCCTCTGTGTAGAGTATTATTTGGAGTCATTTTATAGATTATTGCCATCAATGGACTGTCTCGACATGTCATCTTCCAATAATGACATAAAGACTTATAATTATCTATTAGGCTTATGCTGTAGTTGGCCACCTCACAGCTAGCACATCTCACTGAAACCAACTATTTTATTCCTCAACCTGTCATATGGCTCATTACCTCTCTAACACACAATCAGTTGCAACATTTATTCTTTCTATCTCTGTGACCAGCTTGTGAATTTCCCATGCCTGATTCTTTCCCAGAGTTCCTTTCTCTGTCCGGAAGTCACTCATTCTATCCTTGGTAGCAATTAGCCACTAAGCTATTTTTGAAACAAATTATGTGCCTTAGAGAGGTGAGGAAAGACAGAGACACACCTTTACTTAGTGAACAAAAATATTATCCCAACAACTGGTAATTATTTTTTAGACCTGTATTGTTTGGTATTACTAAAGATCTCTGGGATATCTAGTCTCTGTTTCTTAATTATCCAATCAATGACCTGACCAAGTTGGGTATGGGTTCCATCTCATGGAATGTTCCTTAAGTCAAATAAGATATTGGCTGGTTACTCCACCAGGTTCTGTGTCATCACTGAACTAGCATATCTTGAAGGCAGTACAGATTGTAGGTTAAAAAAAAAAAGAATAGTATTACTCTGTCAGATGTAGAGTTTGTAAAAAAAAAAAAAATCTTTTTCCATTCTGTGGGCAGCTACTTTGTCTGGATGACAGTGACCTTTGCCTTACAGAATCCTGTAAATTTCATAAATTTGTTAGTTGTTAATCTTGTTGTTGCCAGTTTTCAAAGTGTACTGTTCTGAAACTGTTCTCAATATTCTTATCTAATTACTTATCTATGAGAATCAGTGTACTAGGTTATATATTTGATTCAGTTGGACATGAAATTTCAGAACAATATGTCTGGACGTATTTGTGTTTTTCTACGTGCAGTCAAACAGTTTGATTCAAACCATTTGGTTAAGAATCTATCTCTTTTTTGGTTAAGAATATATCTCTTTTTTTTTTCTTCACTGTATTTCTGGCCTTTTAAAAAATATTGGATATTTTCTTTATTCACATTTCAAATTTTGTTCCCTTTCCTGCCCCCCCAGAAACCCTCTATCCCATCCTCCCTCCCCCTGCTTCTGTAAGGGTATTCTAACACCCACCCAACCACTCCCACCTCACTGCCCTTGATTACCATACACTGAGGCATCTATAGAGCCTTCATAGTATCAAGGACCTCTTCTCTCACTGATGCCTAACAAGGCTATCTTCTGCTACATATGCAGCTGAAGCCATATGTACTCCTTGTTTGGTGGCTTAGTCCTTGGGAGCTCTGGGGTGTCTGGTTGTTGATATTGTTGTTCTTCCTATGGGGTTGCAAGCCCCTTCAACTTCTTCAATCCTTTCTCTAACTCCTCTATTGGGGACACCACCCTCAGTCAAATTGTTGGCTGTGAGCATTTTCACCTCTGTATTTATAAGGCTTTGGCTGGCAGGCTCCTTTCAACATGCACTTCTTCACATCCACAATAGTGTCTGGGTTTGGTAACTATGGGATGAATCCCCCAGTGGGACAGTCTCTGTATGGACTTTCCTTCTATGGAGGAGTTTTTCTCTTTTTCTACATCCTCATCAGCATCTGCTATCACCTGAGTTTTGGCTTTATCCTTTCTGACTGGTGTCAGGTGTAATCTTAGGGTTGTTTTGATTTGCATTTCCCTAATGACTAAGGATGTTGAACATTTCTTTAGGTGCTTCTCAACCATTCAATATTCTTCAGGTGAACATTATTTGTTTAGCTCTGTACCCCATTTTTAATAAGGTTATTTGATTCTCAGGAGTCAAACTTCTTGAGTTCTTTGCATATGTTAAATTGCACATGCCAGAAAGATTTTTGCTGACAGGATCATGATATAGCTCTCTTTTGTGAGGCTATGCCAGTACCTGGCAAATACAGAACTGGATGCTCACAGTCATCTACCGGATGGAACACAGGGCCCCTAATGAAGGAGCTAGAGAAAATACCCAAGGAGCTATAGGGGCCTGCAACCCTATAGGAGGAACAACAATATGAATTAACCAGTAACCCCCAGATCTGTGTCTCTAGTTGCATATGTAGCAGAGGATGGCCTAGTTGGTTATCAATGGGAAGAGAGGCCCTTGGTCTTGTAAAGATCATATGCCCCAGTACAGTAGAATTCCAGGGCCAGGAAGTGGGAGCAGGTAGATTGGAGAGCATGGAGGGGGGAGGGTATGGGGGCTTTGGAGATATCATTGAAATGTAAATGAAGAAAATATCTAATTTTATTTAAATAAAAGATATTAGCCCTCTATGAGATGTAGGATTTGTAAATATCTTTTCCCAATATGTTGATTGTGTTTTTTTTTTAAAACTATGAGCTTTCTCTCTGTCTCTCTGACTCTCTGTCTCTGTCTCTCTGTCTCTGTCTCTGTCTGTCTCTCTCTCTCTTTGTGTATGTGTGTGTGTGTGTTTGTGTGTGTGTGTGTGCAATGTGTGGATCTTCAATTCTCATAATTAATGTGTCTGTTTTTATGCCACCATGCAGTTCATGATTCGTTTTTTACAATCTTGGATTTTTTTCTTTGGTTATTGTTTGTTTGTTGTTTTTTCCACATAAAGTTAATAGTTGTCCTTTTAATGCCTGTAAGAAATTTACTGGAATTTTGACTTGGAATATTTTGAAACTTTAGAAGTTTTATTGTCAGATGACCATTTAACTTTGTTAATTCTGCTGATCCATGAGCCTGTATAATCATTCTATCTTCTGATATACTTTTCAATTTCTTTCTTCAAATATTCATACAAATTATCATACAAGTCTTTCAGTTGTTTGGTTATAGTTACTCTAAGATACATCAGGTTTTTGAAGCTGTTGTGATAGGTTTTGATTTTCTGATTTCTTCTCAGTCTTTTATCATGTGTATATAAAAGGCCAACTGACTGATACTTTATTTTCTTTGAGGCTATCATGAAAGGTGTTGATTCTCTAATTTCTTTTTCAGTGCTTTTAATATTTGCATGTATGAGGTCTACTTTTTTTAGTTAATTTAGTATCTATCTACTTTGATGAAAAGGCTTTTCTAGGTGGAATTTTTAGTTTCACTTCCATATGCTGTCATATCATGGCAAATAAAGATAATTCAAGTTCTTCCTATACAATTTGTATACTCTGCATTCTGTTCCATTGTCTTAGATTTTGTAAAGGTATGGGGAAAGTAAACGGTTGTTTGAGTTTCTCTCCATTTGATGTTAGCTATACACGTGTTATAAACTCCATTTATTATATTGAGGTATATCCCTTGTAACCTTCATCTCTCCAGTTATTTTGTTATGAATTTTTCATTCATTCTTGGTCTTGGTACATTTGTTTTAAATGGCCCTGTTATGGAAGTCTTTTCCTATCCCAATGTATTCAGTGCTATTATACACTTTCTCATCTATCATTTTCAGTGTACCTAGTTATACATTAAGGTCTTTGATTCACTTGGACTTGAGTATTTTACAGGAAAAATCTGTGGATCTATTTGTACTCTACTGTATGCATCCATCCAGTTTGACCTTCAGCTATTGTTGAAACATTCTATAAATAACTATTAGGTGAATTTGGTTTATAACTTCAGTTAGCTCTAGCATTTGTCTGTTTAGTATCTTCCTGGATGTCCTCTATTCTTTGGTGAGAATCAGATATTGAAGTATCTCACTATCAGGGTATAAAGGTCTATATATGATTTAAACTGTAGCAAAGTTTATTTTACAAACATATGTACCTTTGTGCTTAAGGCATAGATGTTAAGTATTTAAATGTCACACTGATGTTATTTATTTATTTATTTATTTATTTTGCTGATGGTTATATAGTGTCCTTTCCTCTCTTATTTGATTAGTTTTGACTTGAAGCCTATTTTGTCATATATTAAATAGCTACATCAGCTTGATTCTTACGTTCATTTGCTTGGGGAATTTTTCTAACACTTTATCCTGAAGTAATATATTTCTCTAGTTTTGGGTTTTGTTTCTTGGATGCAGAAGGGTGGATAGAAATTTTGCATCCATTCTGTTGTTCTGCATATTTTTATTTGGTTATTGAGAACATTGATATTAAGAGACATAAATAACCATTAATGGTTGATTCCTGCTATATGCAATGGTAGTAATGGTAACGGTTATGCCAAGTTTGTGTGTGTGTGTGTGTATGTGTGTATGTATATATATGTGTATGTATGTATGTATGTATGTATGTATGTATGTATGTATGCATATATGTATATATTTCCAATTTTAGATTTTACTGGTCAGAGATTATATATTTTATATATTTTCATGTACAGTTTTCTGAAGTTATTGACAATATTATTAAAATAGGTACAAAAGATATGAATTTCACAATCCTTCCCCTATATTTATGCTCTAACATTATTTCCAGATTTTTCTTCAACAATGGTCTCTGAACCTTAGAAAGGGTGGTATAAATGTTTTCTTTAGAGATGAGAACATAACCATCACTTATTCTTAGCATCTGTCTCTGCATTAACTAAAGTTCATTGGCAGGATTGTCTCCTTTGATTAAGTCTGAGAATGATAAATCTCTATAAGCATAAGTACACATAGTTAGAAGAGAGATTGATACTACCTCATCTTTTAGTTAAACACAACAGTAAGCTCACCCTTAGTACTCTATACTTCCCCATCCATGTCTTTTGAACAAATATATAGCTGCTGACATGGGTTCCCTTCAGTGGATTATGACTTAAATTAAATCAAGAAGACAGTTTTTCAAATAATAATATTTCCACTACTGAATCAGAGGGCAAACTTTTCTAATACATTGGTATCTCAGTTAGTAGGGTTAACAACTAGGTAAATCTATTGAGATTTCCCCCCATCGGTACACCTTCAGCCACAATAAGAGCTAGCATATAAGGAGGAACAGATTCTAGATACATCTTTCTGTAGCCTGAAAACAAAGAATGTTTATCTTTAGATGTAATATCTCACCATATAGTACTGATAGGCAACCAAGAGAAATAGCAAAATCCTGTGCTGTTATGAAGACCTATAAATTGTCCCTGATTATTCTATTGTATTTGAGTTTTGGGTTTCTTTGTGTTCTACACAGTAATCTCTTAAATGATATGGAATTTAAAGCTATAATCTGACATTTTTAAGTTACCGTTTTTACTCTTTTGAGCACATCTTTGATGTCAGGACATATTACTTTGTAACTAGTTTATCAAGTCTATATTTCTGCATAATACAACTCAAACATTAATGCTTGAAGTATATTTTTTCTCTAGTCATTTTGGCAATCATTTGTTTACAATTTTTGCATCTATGTTCATGTTATACACTAGAATGTTATTTGATTCTTGGAGGATTATTGCCATGTTTCAGAATCTATATTATTCTAGTCTCTAAAGCAAACCACAAAGGAGTGAATAAAGTATCTTAGCATTCTTTATATCATTGTACTGTACATATTACATATTTTACATGATATTTAGAATTTATTGCTAAAATATAGGTTCCAAACAATATTCTCTTTTAATTTTAGTTAATTATTAATTTCTATTGCACTTTAAAATTTATTAGGTTCAAGTTTGAAAGGTTTTACAGAAAAACAACAAAATAGGGAAAAGAAGAAATGAGTCACTTACCTAATTGTTATGAGCAAGCAGTCTAGTTAGTATCTTTTTTTTTTTTTTTCTGAATACAGTGTCAGTCATATTAAGAAATAATTTTCTCTCTTTAATTATTTAGAGATAGAAACTTCTACACAGATATAATATAAACTGATTTTTAATGAATGATATGTTGTTCTCACTCCAATCAGTTTGATAATCATTACAGATTATGAAATATATTTTGTTACGTTTGCAGTATTTACAGACATGACTGATATTTCTGTTTCATTCTGCCAATTTCTATTTTTATATTATTTATTTTTATCAGTCAAATTTGCCATATTTTCAGTTCATTTATATGCTCAGAGTCAACTATTACTGGGTTTGTTTCGGTGAAATTAGTTTCTTTGTGCATTTAAGTGTGTGTGTGTTTTATGACAGCAATTTTTGTCCTTATCTTCTCAATTTCTTTTCATATTTAATTTGAATGTTAATTACTTTAATTTTTTCATTCCAAAATTGATTACTTGATCCTCAACTGTTCTTTTTTATCTTTTCCATATATATTATTAATTTAACCATAGTTCTGCTTGTTTTCAGGCATATCTGACATATGTCATAGTCACCTATGATTAATATTCACTTATAGGTTTTTTTATGATTTGTCATTCTACAAATTAAAATATGTGGATGTATTATGTTGTTTAAATTTTAATTTAAAGATAGTTCCAATTCAGTCCCATGCAAGTGATATAGCTCAATCATAGGGTTCTAAATTAGCAAACATGTAGCCCAATATCATATCAAAATGATTGTAGAGTCTCAAGATTAAACACAACACTTAGAAGGAGGAGGCAGGAAGAATCTAAATTCAAAATCTTGCTAAACTATTTATTAAGTTTAAGGCAAGCCTGGATTTATGACAACTTTCTACATATAAGAAGTAACTTGTCATTGCTGGACTAGACACACCCTCTCAAATTGAAGGCAGGTAAGGCAGCCCAGTTAGTCTAACTGGATCCACAGGCTGACCACTAGGTCTGGACAGCCCAGTGTGGAATTTTTTTGGGGGATGCACAGGAAGAAGAAGCAAAAATAGTCTTAGTATTTTGTTGTAAGTGGATTCTAGTAAATAATTATATATTACATACTACATGATAAAATCTCTCCAATGTGTTGTTTTAAATAAACTGAAATTGTTTTATTTTTAAAAACTGTTTTTGATATAGACTATATATCTATAGATATAGTATTTTTATATAGTTAACATGTTACCTTATGAAGAAATGTATTTTTTGGTATGTAATTGCATTTTCTCTACATATTAATCACTTGAGAAAATCATCATTCAAACTTATGCACATACACATATAACAACATGTTCTCTATGATACATATTATTGAAAATATTAAAATAATCATAATTTTATTGCCACAGACCCTTTTTGGTCCCTGTCTACATAGAATGGGTCTCTAGTTGCAGGTAGACAAGGAGTCGGGGAATGACAGATGGAAGCGACATGAGAGATTGTGTAGAATCTGAGTGTATTGTCACAAAGTGAACACCAGTCTTATATAATACAGAAAACATAGGGGTAGGATGTCATGACAGGCAAAGTACATTGAAGTTATCTGACACAAAACAAAGGAATGACTTCAAAAGGACTTACAGGAACCAGGTAATATTTACAGTAAAGATAAAACAGCCCTGCCTAGGGTCAGCTAATGACAGGTAAGGATTTCACACCCTAGTCACAATTTGTGCTACTCCTTTGAGCCTTGTGAAAGACAGCACCAGGGGGTACTGCTCTAGTAGACCTTCTCATGAATAATGTAATACCACAAAGCCTATTTCCTAGGCCTTGGTAAATTCTTGTATATGAAGGTAACTTGGCTGTACTTTTAAGTATTTGTAGGGAATTTCTATTTGTCAGAAGAATTCACCAACTTACTTCTAATATGCAATATATCCTGCTATATCTGGCTGTAGTGAAAATTCCTGTCTCAGTGGGATCCCCTAACTCTTACATGGTAAATCCACCTATTAGCTAGGCCATTGTGTATTACCTTGTTTGGGTAAGACTGTGTACTGTCCTAAGTAATCACTCTGCAGACTAGCCCTGAACTATTCTAGTTCTGTTCTTTGTAATGCCTAATTAGTTTCACTGTCTCTACTAGAAGTACATTTGAATGTTACTGAATAGGTAACATTTTTACTAAATTCCAAGCTCATTGGCTTCAAGGATTTTCTAGGATGTTGGAACACTGATGAAGGCTCAGCTAAGTCAGAATTCAATCTTTAAAGGCACTTATAATAAAACAATACTAAAAGAGAGCACGTGGATCCATACACCAGACTAACACCGGGTTAAGTTATGAGTATACGGGTTATGAGAAAGCCAAGGTTCCAGGAGGTTGAGTTTCCTTGAAACACTTTGCCTCACTTTCCAGGTCTCTCGTCCTGCCAAGCAGACTTCACTAGAGTGTGCGTAGCATTTTATATTTACTATTCTTGTATCTATCATTTGCATCATCATAAAATCATATTTATATATGTTTTACTTGATATATTTCCATATTTTAATGATTATTTTTATTGTTTCAAAGGTTTTTGCTTTGTGAAAATGTTCTTCCTACCAAATAGTAATACATCCCCATTAGAATATAGACCACAACAAAGACAAAGTTTTAAATTAATTTAAATTCATTTTTTGAGCTATAGACACAGCTTACATATATTAACCTTTAAAAAATAACTGGTACATTTTGAAATTTCTAGAGTAATTTAAATTACTATATTTTATCAGTTCTTTAAACATGCAATTACTAAATAAATTAGAATTTGAAGTTAAAGTCAATATCAAAATGAAGAAAATGACACAGTTCTTTTTCAATGGATTAGATATTAATCAAGATTGAGGTTTTTAGATAATAAAGTCACTTGTCTACTTACTGCTTTTAAATTTGCGACAAACACATGGAGAAAAGGCAAACAGGTGCTGCTGCAGGAAAACAAAACTATATTTTAGAAAAGAAGTATTGGTAGCATTTGACATGCAAGTACACACACACACATACACACACACACACATTTACAATTTTCAGATGTTCTTCAAAAATAAAAACAGTATGTGAAATAAAAGGTACTTATTCTGTATAATGAATTTGTGTATAAAGTCAAATAAAGTAATTCATATAAACTTAAATATATAAATAAACTAGTATTCTACATTTATGAATATAAACATAAAATCATAGAAAAGTATAAAGAGTGAGGGACCACAATTAAATCTTGATAGTTTTATACTATGTCTCATTGCCCTTTAGGAATAGGCTTCTTGTTAGTTAAGAACTATAGTTTCTGTGATCTAAAAGATCAGAGTTATCCAAGCCATATATTTCTCAAAGGTGGCATACAACATTCACTAAATTCAGAATAGATAATGGACATTTCTTCTCCTAAGAGACATGACCCTCTTACTGCTAATGTTGGATTGAATATCATACACTAGATACACAGACAATATGGAATTTTCTTTTTCCCCCTGAACACATTAATTCTTAATTTTATTTGCTTATTGAAAATAGATTTTTTTCTCTTAAAATACATCCTTCTCTTTCCTTTACCCTTCCCAGTGATTCCTCACATTTGGTTCCTCCAGAACCACTCCCTTTCTGTCTCTCAAACAAAACAAAACAAAACAAAACAAAACAAAACAAAACAAAACAAAACAAAACAAAACAAAACAAAACAAAACAAAAATAAAACAAAAACAAAACAAAACAAAACAAAAAACAAACAAAAAACAAAAAATAAAACCAACTCTGGATTCTAAGAGATAACAAACATGATAAAATAAAATATAATAAGATAAAACAAATACCATCACATCAAAGTTCAACAAGGCAAAACCAATAGAAGGAAAAATAGTAGGCAGAAAAATTAGAAACACTCACTCTCATAGTCAGGTGTCCCATAAAAATACTAAGCTAATAAATAGCTATAATACATATGCAGAGTGCTTGCTACTTCAGATTCTGTGAGCTTACATGTCTCTTGCTTAGCTGATTCTCTAGCCCTTCTGACTCTTAATATCTTTCTGCCCCCTCTTCATCTGTATTCCATGAGCTCTGAGGGAAGTGATTTAATGGATACCTGTACTTTAGATTCTGTCTATATAATATCTGGCTGTGGATTTCTGTATCTGCTCCCATCTTCCACAAGAGAAATTTTTCTTGATGATGACTGGATAAGGCACTGATCTACAAGTATAGCATAATATCATTGGGAATAATTTTACTGATGTTTTGTCTAGATCCATCAGCTAACCTTAATGAAATGAATTCATAAAAAAAGAAACTAATGATATAATGATATAGAGATCTAGAGATCATTGTTTACTGGAAACTTTAACTAAAGCATTAGTTTTTATGATTTTTTTTATTATGACCATGACCTTGTTAGAATTATATAATTTATATAACATAGTTTTTAAAATGTAACTCATTTTAACAATATTTCTATTTGTTTTGTTGTTATTGGTGTTGTTGTTCTATACAAGTGCCCAAGCTATGGTATGCATTGTAGGTAAGCACTCTATTCTTAAGCTACATCTTTTGAATGGGACTGAATTGAAACCACCATTAAATTAAATTTTAAAATAAGAAAAACATCTGCATATTTTAATATTTACAATTACTAACCATAATAAAATTTGAGTATTAATTAATCGTAGATGATCATATTATATGTCATATGTGTTTGAAAATAGCTAGATCTATGTTTATAGTGATACTGCATATGGTAAAGATAAGTAAAGGACAATCAAAGTTCAAGTAATCTGTCATCTACCAACACATAATAAAGGAGTTAATATTCAAATTAAGAATGAAAACAAGTATTAGGTTTATATTTCTCCAACAATTTCTTTGCAAATCATTTAATGATCATATGTACCCCACAAACTTCTGTCAAGTATTCCCCTACTTTTCTTAACTTTGTGTCTTCTGTATTTAAACCCATTAAGCCCAATTTGTGCTACAAATATTTTCTTAGATGTGTACTCTTTCATTGCTGTATGTTCCACCTACCAGGGTATCATAGGATTAAAGGAAACTTCTCTTCCATTTCTCATCATCAGCTATTAGTTCTCAGTACCTATGTAGTTTGGGATGATATTTGATGCCAAAGACTTGTTTCAGTTCTGGTGTTTGGTCTGGCTTGAACTTGCATGGGTCTTGTGCATACCGTGAGTTCATGCTTCTCTTTTGTGTCCAGAATATACTGTTTCCTTATATTCAACCCCCCTCAAACGTTTACTACTTACAGTTTTTATATTCCCTCTCCAAGGGTGATTCTTGGGCATTGTGTGGACAGAATCTAATATAATGGCCTATTTAGAGATGAACATTCTATCACTTCTCTACAACTTGATATTTGGTCAGGCTTTGTGTTAAACAATTTTAAATAGAAGTTTTTCTGATGAAACTTGAGTAATGCATTAATCTATGGGCTTAATGATAAGTCATTAGGATTCAGTTTAATACTATATCCATTCAGCAAATTAATGAGAATATATTTTAACCCTATGACCTATTACCTGAGTAGCCACAGGTTCTCAGTACAACAATATTAACAGGTATGGATTTCAACATAGAGATTTGGACTTAATTTCAATAAGTAGGTACTTAGTTACTTTGATGATGGTCATACCACAATTGAATCAGTGGGCATATATTGCTAGGTCAAACATTATTGTAACTCACCTGGCTCACTGCTATGTAAGGTTGGTGAATCCTGGCTGGAACTGGGTACTGTATTCTGATAGTGGTCTAGATTAAACATGCATAAAAGAAAGACAAACTTTTACATTTGCTGAGCTTACTTGGCCTGTAGTCTTGCTCCCAAATCTGTCTACTATGTTGGTACTAATATTTCTGCTGCTGATTTTTTGTTGATATTATAATCAGCTTTATTGACTAAAATGTGGACTGAAGAACAGTGGTTATTCATCAATCCTCCATGTATTTGCTTCTGCATTGGAACAGCTGAGATATGCGATCTCATAGGCTAAATTGCTATTACTTTAGCAGCCTCTTCAGTTTGAATTCCAACAGAATCAAGTAGACAAATCAAATAAATCTGCATTTATCTAATATCCTTTCTGTTATTTCTGTTCTTCTAGATATATTTAACTAACATAGAATGCAAAAACGTTATATTAGTTCTGAACACATGTATTTATACCTCCACTTTGCAAAAATAAACTTACTGTCTAGTCAGTCAAAGTTAAATTATCCATTTATATGTTGACACCTCTCCAATGAGAAATGGAAGTAATAATGGAGATTGCAATTAGATTTAGTCAAACTTTTATTTGAGAGCTTTAATTTCCTTACCTCCAACTGTGTCATGGCAATAATGTTCACTGAATGTGAATGTAAACATGGTCATTCTTGATTCTATTTAGTTTTCTAATACTAAGTTCCAATACTCATCATATGAGATAAATAGCATCACATAGAAGTGTATCATTTAATACATATGTGGTTCCCTGAAATTATATTCAATTCTTTCAGAAAAGTGTGTTTGATCTACCCTTTAATTTGATATGTAGAGCAGTTCAATGCATTTTGAAGCCAGCTGACATGGATGGTGTGGAATATTCAATACCAGTCCATCCCATAAACATTGATCTCCTTAGTCTCTTCCTTCATATAGGTCAAATTTCTGCTGAATATAACACAAGTTCATTAATAGGTAATTAGTACGGAATCATGTTTTTTTAATGGAATAATTGTCTTTGACTTCTTGATTGTCTACACTTATTACAATTCTTATTTTATTTACCCATATATTTTCCCCCATAGACTCTGTGTTCTAATGACCAAGTCTAAAACAGCCTGAGGATAATGAGTCCTTCATTGCCACTCTGACTTTACAGATCATTATGGAAATCAGTGTCTTCTGTCTTTTACCACTTAAGCACCACACTATTTGGCCTTTTGAATTTCAACCAACTCAATGGATGTTAACACCCCAGACTCTGTGACCTTCTCTTATCATGCATAATTCTAGGTTTAAATAGTAGAGATATAAATGAAATTGTTAGTGATTCTGGTGACATACTTTATGGCACATTTCTAGTGATCATAGAACACAGTATTCTTCCTGTCATCTGTAGTGAAACAGTATAATTGCACTTCAACCTGCCATTTGTTGTTGTTGTTTTTGTTCTTGTTTCTGTTTTTTTAGTTTTTTCTATCCTTCATTCTTATCCAAAGAAATTTAAGCATTTTAAAATTATAGAAATTAACATTTTAAATATAGAGATATATTCCTGCAAGGATCATTTTCAGATATCTTTATTTATTATGCTCAATCCTGTGTTTTAAGATTATTTTATCAGTAAATTTTACCTATCTTTTCCCACGTTTGATTTTTTTAATATGTTTTATTACGTATTTTCCTCAATTACATTTCCAACGCTATCCCAAAAGTCCCCCATACCCTCAACCCTCTCCCCCATTTCCCTACCCACTCATTCCAATTTTTTTTTTTTTTTTGGCCCTGGCGTTCCCCTGTACTGGGGCATATAAAGTTTGTGTGTCCAATGGGCCTCTCTTTCCAGTGATGGCCGACTAGGCTATCTTTTGATACATATGCAGCTAGAGTCAAGAGAACCGGGGTACTGGTTAGTTCATAATGTTGTACCACCTATAGGGTTGCAGGTCCCTTTAGCTCCTTGGGTACTTTCTCCAGCTCCTCCATTAGGAGCCCTGTGATCCATACACTAGCTGACTGTGAGCATCCACTTCTGTGTTTGCTAGGCCCCGGCATAGTCTCACAAGAGACAGCTATATCAGGGTCCTTTCAGCAAAATCTTGCTAGTGTATGCAATGGTATCAGCTATTGGAAGCTGATTATGGGATGGATCCCTGGGTATGGCAGTCTCTAGATGGTCCATCCTTTCGTAACAGCTCCAATCTTTGTTTCTGTAACTTCTTCCATGGATGTTTTGTTCCCAATTCTAAGAAGGGGTACAGTGACCCCACTTTGATCTTCATTCTTCTTGAGTTTCATGTGCTTAGCAGATTGTATTATATATCTTGGGTATCCTAAGTTTGGGCTAATATCCACTTATCAGTGCGTACCTATTGTATGAGTTCCTTTGTGATTGGGTTACCTCACTCAGGATGATGCCCTCCAGGTCCATCCATTTGGCTAGGAATTTCATAAATTCATTCTTTTCAATAGCTGAGTAGTACTCCATTGTGTAACTGTACCACATTTTCTGTATCCATTCCTCTGTTGAGGGGCATCTGGGTTCTTTCCAGCTTCTGGCTATTATAACTAAGGCTGCTAAGAACATAGTGGAGCATGTGTCCTTCTTACCGGTTGGAACAACTTCTGGATATATGCCCAGGAGAGGTATTGCTGGATTCTCTGGTAGTTCTATGTCCAATTTTCTAAGGAACCGCCAGACTGATTTCCAGAGTGGATGTAAAAGCTTGCAATCCCACCAACAATGGAGGAGTGTTCCTCTTTCTCCACATCCTGGCCAGCATCTGCTGTCACCTGAATTTTTGATCTTAGCCATTCTGACTGGTGTGAGGTGGAATCTCAAGGTTGTTTTGATTTGCATTTCCCTGATGATTAAGGATGCTGAACATTTTTTTCAGGTGCTTCTCTTTCATTCGGTATTCCTCAGGTGAGAATTCTTTGTTCAGTTCTGAGCCCCATTTTTTAATGGGGTTATTTGATTTTCTGTAGTATACCTTCTTGAGTTCTCTCTATTTATTGGATATTAGTCCCCATTCTGATTTAGGATAGGTAAAGATCCTTTCCCAATCTGTTGGAATTTCCAAGACTTTTATCATGAATGGGTGTTGGATCTTGTCGAATGCTTTTTCTGCATCTAACGAGATGATCATGTGGTTTTTGTCTTTGAGTTTGTTTATATAATGGATTATGTTGATGGATTTCTGTATTTTAAACCATCCCTGCATCCCTGGAATAAAACCGACTTGGTCAGGATGGATGATTGCTTTAATGTGTTCTTGTATTCGGTTAGCAAGAATTTTATTGAGGATTTTTGCATCTATATTCATAAGGGAAATTGGTCTGAAGTTCTCTATCTTTGTTTGATATTTCGGTGGTTTAGGTATCAGAGTAATTGTGGCTTCATAGAATGAGTTGGGTAGAGTTCCTTCTACTTCAATTTTGTGGAATAGTTTGTGAAGAAGTGGAATTAGATTTTCTTTGAAGGTCTGATAGAACTCTGCACTAAACCCATCTGGTCCTGGGCTTTTTTTGACTTGGAGACTATTAATGACTGCTTCTATTTCTTTAGGGGATATGGAACAGTTTAGATCGTTAACTTGATCCTGATTTAACTTTGGTACCTGGTATCTGTCTGGAAATTTGTTCATTTAGTCCAGGTTTTCCAGTTTTTTTGAGTATAGCCTTTTGTAGAAGGATCTGATGGTGTTTTGGATTTCTTCAGGATCCATTGTTATGTCTCACTTTTCATTTCTGATTTTGTTAATTAGGATGTTGTCCCTGTGCCCTCTAGTGAGTCCAGCTAAGGGTTTATCTATCTTGTTGATTTTCTCAAAGAACCAACTCTGCGTTTGGTTAATTCTTTGAATAGTTCTTGTTTCCACTTGGTTGATTTCACCCCTGAGTTTGATTATTTCCTGCCGTCTACTCCTCTTGGGTGAATTTTCTTCTTTTTCTTCTAGAGCTTTTAGAAGTGTTGTCAAGCTGCTAGTGTGTGCTTTCTCCAGTTTCTTTTTGTAGGCACTCAGAGCTATGAGTTTCCCTCTTAGAAATGCTTTCATTGTTTCCCATAGGATTGGGTATGTTGTGGCTTCATTTTCATTAAACTCTAAAAAGTCTTTAATTTCTTTCTTTATTCCTTCCTTGACCAAGGTATCATTGAGAAGAGTGTTGTTCAGTTTCCATGCGAATGCTGGCTTTCCGTTATTTATGTTGTTATTGTAGATCATTCTTAGTCCATGGTGGTCTGATAGGATGCATGGGACAATTTCAATATTTTTGTATCTGTTGAGGCCTGTTTTGTGACCAATTATATGGTCAATTTTGGAGAAGGTCCCGTGAGGTGCTGAGAAGAACTTATATCCTTTGGTTTAGGATAAAATGTTCTGTAGATATCTGTTAAGGCCATTTGTCTCATAACTTCTTTTAGTTTCACTGTGTCCCTGTTTAGTTTCTCTTTCCACAATCTGTCCATTGATTAAAGTGGTGTGTTGAAGTCACCCACTATTATTGTGTGAGGTGCAAGGTGTGCTTTGAGCTTTACTAAAGTGTCTTTAATGAATGTGGCTGCCCTTGCATTTGGAGCATAGATATTCATAATTGAGAGTTCCTCTTGGAGGATTTTACCTTTGATGAGTATGAAGTGTCCCTCCTTGTCTTTTTTGATAACTTTGGGTTGGAAGTCGATTTTATTCGATATTAGAATGGCTACTCCAGCTTGTTTCTTCAGGCCATTCTTGGAAAATTGTTTTCTAGCCTTTTACTCTGAGGTAGTGTTTTTCCCTGAGATGGGTTTCCTGTAAGCAGCAGAATGTTGGGTCCTGTTTGTGTAGCCAGTCTGTTAGTCTATGTCTTTTTATTGGGGAATTGAATCCATTGATATTAAGAAATGTTAAGGAAAAGTAATTGTTGCTTCCTTTTATTTTTGTTGTTAGAGTTGGCATTCTGTTGTTGTGGCTGTCTTCTTTTTGGTTTGTTGAGGGATTACTTTCTTGTTTTTTCTAGGGCGTGATTTCCTTCCTTGTATTGGTTTTTTTCTGTTATTATCCTTTGAAGGGCTGGATTCATGGAGAGATAATGTTCCAATTTGGTTTTGTCGTGGAATACTTTGGTTTCTCCATGTATGGTAATTGAGAGTTTGGCCGGTTATAGTAGCCTGGGCTGGCATTTGTGTTCTTTTATGTCTGTAGAACATCTGTCCAGGCTCTTCTGGCTTTCATAGTCTCTGGTGAAAAGTCTGGTGTAATTCTGATAGGCCTGCCTTTATATGTTACTTGACCTTTCTCCCTTGCTGCTTTTAATATTCTATCTTTATTTAGTGCATTTGTTGTTCTGATTATTATGTGTCTGGAGGAATTTCTTTTCTGGACCAGTCTATTTGGAGTTCTGTAGGTTTCTTGTATGATCATGGGCATCTCTTTCTTTAGGTTTGGAAAGTTTTCTTCTAAAATTTTGTTAAAGATATTTGCTGGCCCTTTAAGTTGAAAATCTTCAGTCTCATCAACTCCTATTATCTGTAGGTTTGGTCTTCTCATTGTGTCCTAATTTCCTGGATGTTTTGAGTTAGGAACCTTTTGCGTTTTGTATTTTCTTTGATTGTTGTGCCAAAGTTCTCTATGGAATCTTCTGCACCTTAGATTCTCTCTTCCATCTCTTGTATCTATGTTTCCAGATTTCTTTCCTAGGGTTTCTATCTCCAGTGTTGCCTCACTTTGGGTTTTCTTTATTGTGTCTACTTCCCTTTTTAGGTCTAGTATAGTTTTGTTCATTTCCATCACCTGTTTGGATGTGTTTTTCTGTTTTTCTTTAAGGACTTCTACCTGTTTGGTTGTGTTTTCCTGTTTTTCTTTAAGGACTTGTATCTCTTTAGCAATGTTCTCCTGTATTTCTTTAAGTGAGTTATTAAAGTCCTTCTTGATGTCCTCTACCATCATCATGAGATATGCTTTTAAATCCGGGTCTAGCTTTTTGGTTGTGTTGGGGTGCCCAGGACTAGGTGGGGTGGGAATGCTGCGTTCTGCTGATGGTGAGTGGTCTTGATTTCTGTTAGTAGGATTCTTGTGTTTGCCTTTCGCCATCTGGTAATCTCTGGGGCTGTGCAGAATACACTGGGTGGGGTCCTGGAACCAAGATGTCTGTTGCTGATGCTCAGGCAAAGCGCTCCCTCTCTGCTCAGACCCCTTTCCTCTGTCCGGTAGGTGGCCAGATGTCTGGGGCCTGTATAGAATACACTCGGGGTCCCGGAACCAAGATGTCTGCAGCTGATGCACAGGCAAAGCGTTCCTAGGCTGGTCGGATCCCTAACCACTGGCCAGAATAGTGGCCAGCTGTCTGGGGCCCGAAAAGGGGGGTGCCTTAGAAGCTCTGTGGCTCCCCCCGACCCAGAATCTTTTAGCTTCTGTATTCAGTACTCTCACCTGTGCAGAATACACTCGGCAGGGTCCTGGAACCAGGATGTCTGCTGCTGATGCTCAGGCTAGGCGCTCCATCTCCCCCCACATTTGATTTTATGTAATCTAATTGTCTTATAGTACAGGATATGTATGTTGCCCTACCTCCTCCAAGTATAAGCTGGCTATATTAATTGATTTCTTGTTTAACTCTTTGTTTACTATCCACAGTAAGCATATCTCCATTAATATATGTTTGACATTATTAGTTGCCAGTCAGGAAAGAAAACAGGGCCAGGTGTCTCTAATGTTCTGTCAAGGAGAACTGTGAATTCTGCAACATCCCTCAGAACAATGTAAATCCAACTTAGTAAGAAAGAGAAAAACATTTCAGCTCATTCCTTAGTACATGCTTAAGAGACTGTAGTATAGTGAACATAAACAAGGTGACCTTGTCTCAGCTTTCAAAAATCATATACTATCACTATTAGCAGCATGACCTCAAAACAAACAAACAAAAAAACAAAACAAAAACAAACAAAACAAAACAAACAAACAAAAAATGTATAATGAAAGGACTGGGCACTAAGGGCTTGTGAAATGACAACCTTAGTAGAAATGACAAAAAAATATGGTCTTAGCATTCAAATACCTCTTGAGTTATGCAATACTCACAATTCTATTTTCAACCTACTACTCAGTTATGCCTCGCCTTGCATTAGTGTTGATAAAGGTTTGTTTTTTTTAAATCATTCAAGGCCTCTGGACTTGGCCATTAACTGATTATTAAAATCTTAAAATCTTTCATTATTTTTTTATAGATCAATTCATTATGCTAAAATCTGGCCAAATGTATCATTGTAAATACTAATCCTTCGCCATTCATTTCAAGTGTGTACAAAACAGTATTTGCCACAAATTCCTTTTCATTGACCTTTACTCAAGTTATCACCTATGGAATTTTAGAAGTTGAAACAAAACTGCATACCTGAATCACTTATTACCATGTAGCAACAGACATAGGCATAAACAGATAATTCAGTTCACATCCTTCTACTTATTTTCTCAAGTAATTCTTTGGACAATTTGTAAAAGACCTGATAATCCTAAAAGCAGATGCTATCAAAGTATATAAACCAATACACAATTACTAATAACAATGATTTTCCATTACTCCCAGTTTACTAGAATTTTTCTGCACATTTCATATAATTAGATGTAGGTGCTGTTATTGTTGTAACTGACATTTTTCAAAAGTCTTAAGATGACATATCAATACTTTATGTCTAGAGATATATATTAATATGCTGAATTAATTTAACATTACTCATGGTGATGTGATGACACAAAGTTGACTCCTTTCATTTTTAGTTGCTATTAATTGTACTACTATAATTGTATGTGACACTTTTGTGTATATGAATACCTTTAGTTCTTTTGAATATATGCCTAAGAATAGACATATAATGTTTCAAAATAATCATATAATTATTTTTGAGAAACGATGTACTATTTTCCAAATTACTATACCATTTTAAATTCCTATAAGCAGATTGAAAAAGATCTATATTTTTCTATAGCTTTGCTATCATTTAATCTCATGTAAATTTTAAATTGCAACAACCACCCTAGCACATGTAAAGTGCTATGTTGCTGTGGTTTGTTTGGTACTGTGCTGATGACTAATGTAGTAGAACATGTTTTAACATGCTAAATAGTTCTGCATTTGTTCTTGGGGAAATTCCATTTATTGAGATTTTATTTAGATCATAATTATTTTCAATTTTTTATTAAGGCTGTTTATATATTATTGCACATTTGTGTGCATTTCTGTGGACGTGGATATCTTGCTACATGTGTGGAGTCACAAGATGACTTGTAGAACACATTTCGCTCTATTCACTATGTCAATTCTGAGGATTCAAATAAGATTGTAAAAAACTTTACTAAACTGCCTTATGCATTGAGCTACTTCATTGGCTATATTATTGACTTACATATTAAGTAAGCTATTGGAATTACCATTATAGAATTAAAAAGTTCCTTATGTATTCTAAATATAAGTGAATTATCAGATCTAGAATCTTTCAGAAAAGTTTTGATACACAGTGTTTATTGAATTTTTGCTATTCTATGAAAAACAAAATTTTACATTTGATGATATACATTTTTAATTTGGTTCCTTTTGTATCTAACATATTACTTAAAGCAAGGCCACAATTCATACCAAGATTTGTACATTTTTTGTGTTAAATTTATATATGTGATAAAAATATGAGTCTTATATCAAAATATGGTATAAAAGTTAGGCTGTATTTGATACAGTATTATTTTTGTGTATATTATCATTGTGGCATCATTTGTTGAAAACATTGATTTTCTACTGAGTTCTCTCCATTCTTCTGTTTGTTTGATATTCTACCATAAAATCAGGTGATAAAATATAGATAATCTGTCTTCTCCCATTCATCTGTCAGCCATGGTGCAAATTGTACGTTATCTTCGGTGCAATAAAATACTATTTTTAAAAACTCGTTAGAAAGTCCTTTAACATTTATTTTTAAATTACCTAAGGGCTGAAGGCTGAGTTTTAAAATACATGTGACCTTTGGCCCATTAATTATAAATTTAATGTTTATATAACACCTACATAAGCTATAGAAAGACTGCTTACATCAAATTATCTTCTAGTTAGCAGATTTTGTTTTAAAATGGTATTACATTATCAAAGTTCATGGGCTTCTTTATGAATTTGAGTAATTTCTAGTGAAAATGTAAAGTTGGAATTGCTAATGGAAGTTTGCATGGTCAGATATATGATTTCCACAAACTCAGACACCTAACAACTTAAAATTGTTTTATCTTTAAGTTCATGGCATCATTGAATTTTTTGTTTCTCTCCTTTCCCCCTGAGTTCACAGAGACTGAGTCACCAACAAAAGAACACATGCAGTGAAAATCCTTGAATCTTATTAAGAAGGTATACAAAATAGTCATGAGAGGTAGATAAATAGTCATGAGTGTTGGATAGATAGAGGAAATTGAGTAAGAGAGAGGGTGAGAAGGGGAATTAGTGAACTAGGGTGGGGATCAGGTGTGGGAAGAGAGGAGCTGTGGGGATGAAAAAGGTCTGGAAGAGAGAACAGAAATCAGTGTAGGAGGGAATCTCTGGTACAAGCTAGAGACAAGGGATTTGGGAGGCTCCCAGAGTTTATGATGGTGACCCTAGCTGAGATATTTAAGAGCTGGGGATAGGGAGAGTGAAGTGGCCCCTTCTATAGCCAGGGGGAACGTCTAGTGGAGGGAGGGGGACATCAAGCCATGCACAAAATCTTCAATCCAAAATATGTCTTGCCTACAAGCTGTGCAGGGATAAAGATAGAGCAGAAACTGACCGAAAGGCCAACTAATGACTGGCTCAACTTGAGACCCACCACAGGGGAGAAAGTCAACCTCTGACATTAATAATACTCTGCTATGCTTGTAAAGGGGAGCCTAATATAATGATCTTCTGAGAGAATTTATCCAGCAGCAGATGGAAACAGATGCAAAGGCACAGAAAGAAGAAAAAAAATCAAATCAAATCAAAACAAAACAAAACAAAACAACAACAAAAGCCATTAAGCAGAACTCAGGGAGACAAAGGAGCTCAGTGAAGGGAAAGGATTGAGGCTGCCAGAAGGGTCAAGGTCACCAAAAGAAAACCTACAGACAGAGTCAAATAACATGGTGCCATGGGGGAATGACAGAGGCCTAGATATAAACCAAAGAACATACATAGGCTGGACCTAGGCCCCTTATATTTGTAGCAGATGTGCAGCTTGGTCTTCAAGTGGGTTCCTTAACAATTGTAGCAGAGGACTATTGCTGACTCTGGTGCCTGCCTTTGGATCTCCTTCTCCTAGCTGGGCTGACTTGTCTGACTTTAGTGAGAGGGGATGTGCTTAATTATGCTCTGACAGGATTGGCCTGTGTGACATGGTTGGTAAGCATGTGGCCTTTGCCTTCTCTGAGGAGAAGGAGAGGGGATAATGGGTAGAGATAAATTTTAGGCTAGAATTAGGAGGAGATAATAAATAAATTTTAAAAAAGGAAGGATTTGGAATTACAGTGGATAGTGGCCCACCATGTGGGCTCTGGAAAAAAAAAATTCCTGCATTCTCTGGAAAAGCCATAAATGCCTTAATCTCTGATTGATCTCTCCAATACACTGTTAAATTTTTCTTATTCATAGACAAAGAAGACAGACATTTCTTCTCATGTTTTTATGCTTACTCATAAAGAAATGTGATACAATTTTATTTAATTGAGTTAGTATATGTTAATTTCAATACAACTGACAATGTATTTATACCTTGACAAAAACTCATAATTGAATATGTATCTTTCATTGTTTGAGGGTTTTCAATTTTTATTTGTTCAGAAGGTTATGTTGACTCTGTACTCTCTATCCCATTAATTTTATTCATCATATAATCTAGTGTAGTATATTGGTGCCTAACCTTAAATCACTTTTTTCTATACCCTTAGAAAAACACACATGTAGGAGTATAAATGTAATTATATATACAAAATAAATATGACTTTGTTAATCATAAACATCTGAAACTACAAACAATAAAAACTGTTTACATGTTAACAAGTACTATCTACCAATATTTATTCAAATCAGCATCCTGCTTATGAAGACCTGGACATCTCAAATCCCATATTCAGCAAAATTGACAAAACTTCTTATAGATAAAAAATTTAAAATGTCATTTGTCTTGGTCTATCATGGTAACATATGAGAGGCTGTCTGCAAACTTGAGGTTTGCAAATTTAAGTCCTGCGCATGATCTCAAGAGCAAGACTGTCTTAAATAAATTAAATCATTAATGGATATAAATTTATCATGCTTAGCTAACAGAGGGACATTATGAAACTCATATAAATAAAGATAATTAATATACAATATTGTAAATATGCAATGAAAATTATATGATATATATATTAATTTTATAACTAAAAGTTGTCATCAAGCAAAATAATGTACATTAATAATAATAGAAAATAGTAATATATTATTTCAAACATTGCTCAAAATGTTCAGCAAATGCCAATGGTATTTATTAGTTAATCCCAACAACTATTTAAAAATTAAGCCTGAATCTTTATAACATCTTAAAAAACAAGTGTGGATACTTCCAACTCACATTTTCAGTCTAGTATACAACAGTAATATATCAGAAAAAGTTATATCAATGAAACAATATTATATCCTATAACTATAGAAATATAAATCTTAAAAACAATATTAAATTAAATTTATTACTTTTAAAGCTTTGTATATTGAACGAATAATATACATGGAAAGGATTAAACCTTATTTCTTATTTTCATTATTATTGAAGTATATATATATTAATATAATTAAAGATAAATAATAAATATTAATATTAAATAGGTACTGTAAGAACATGGTAAAACAATTATAGTTCTATATTAAGAATATTCAAGACCACAGGATTTAATAGATAGTTCTCATAATTATAATATTATCCATTAAAACATTCTTAACTAGATGTAGAGATCATAAAATGGAAGAGGCAGCATCTCAAAGTTTGTCTTTTTTATTCATGTATTTGGGGACTCAGACATTGGCTAAAGTAAACTCACATGTTTAGAACAAGTGTGAAAAACTTGTATATTCACTGCTATTCACAGTTTTTAGTATGACATGTTCTTGGGCTTAAACAGGCAGGACTATAACTAGATATTTCTTGTCATGAAAAAGGAAGAAAAATGAGACCTTTCAGATGGCCTAACTTGTCTAGATCTTTTGAAAATCTTGTTTTAGATTTTGCCAGATCATCAAGAAAATTCCTCCCCTTAGTTAACCACCCTCATGTCCACCTTGTTAGGAACCCTAATTGTTCTCCTGCTATTGTTGACCTTTGGACCCTGCTTATTGTGCAAGCTTATAGTCTTCATAATAGAGAATAAGAACAGTACAGCTGATGATCAACAATATGAAACCCTGAGGACAGGACCTGAAGGATATGAGCTACTTAACAAAGATCCCTGAGCATAGCTTGTGAAAGAAAAAAAGGGGAGATGAGGGGGTATTAAGGGCTTTTCCAGTTCCACACTCTTCTTACAGCTTCCTCCTCCAGGCTGGGATCAAGGCTAGGCCAAATTATATTCTCCACTCACAGGAATATTCTTGAGTAAAATGTTCTCATAGGGTCATTCACCTGACCCTCTGAAAGGTCCTAGGTAGAGTTCAAATACATGTTATACTTGTTAGCCAATAAATGTAAAGATTAATATGCTTAGCCAATAAGTTTAAACTGTAACCTTGCTGATGTAACCTGTGCCCCTACAAAGTATAAAATCTTCCTGTAATAGTCATTTAGGGTTGTCTTCTAGTCTCTTGCCTTAAGCGATTGCTTGAGTGTCTACCCTGGTGCACTGGAAAACAAACCTCTTGCTTTTGCATCGAAAAGGAAAGAAAGAAAGAAAAGAAAGAAAGGAAGAAAGAAAGAAAGAAAGAAAGAAAGAAAGAAAGAAAGAAAGAAAGAAAGGAAGGAAGAAAGAGAGAGAGAGAAAGGAAGAAAGAAAGGAAGAAAGAAAGGAAGAAAGAAAGAAAGGAAGGAAGGAAGGAAGGAAGGAAGGAAGGAAGGAAGGAAGGAAGGGAGAGAGAGAGAAAGACAGGAAGAAAGGAAGGAAGGAAGGAAGGAAAGAAAGAAAGAAAGAAAGAAAGAAAGAAAGAAAGAAAGAAAGAAAAAAAGAAAGAAAGAAAGGGAAGGAAGGAAGGAAGGAAGGAAGGAAGGAAGGAAGGAAGGAAGGAAGGAAGGAAGGGAGAGAGAGAGAAAGACAGGAAGAAAGGAAGGAAGGAAGGAAGGAAAGAAAGAAAGAAAGAAAGAAAGAAAGAAAGAAAGAAAGAAAGAAAGAAAAAAAGAAAGAAAGAAAGGGAAGGAAGGAAGGAAGGAAGGAAGGAAGGAAGGAAGGAAGGAAGGAAGGGAGAGAGAGAGAAAGACAGGAAGAAAGAAAGGAAGGAAGGAAGGAAAGAAAGAAAGAAAGAAAGAAAGAAAGAAAGAAAGAAAGAAAGAAAGAAAGAAAGGAAAGAAAGTAGGAAGGAAGGAAGAGAAAGAAATGAAAAATAAGGAAAAAAAGAAAATTTTTGCATTTGGCAAAACCTATGCCTCCTGCAGTATATAAAGCTTTGAGAAAGAACGGAGGTACACTGCGTCATTCTAATCAGAATCAAGATATCCACTTACAGTAGTTATATTTAAAATGATATTTAGTATTCCAATAATGGCATGATAAGAAAGAAGGTCATCCCTGTTTTGGAAAAAAATAAATGAATTTAATAAAGCAAATTACAGTTACACCATCTTATTCATCTCATTAATTTCATTTTTATTATCTTTAACCTGTTTTTACAGTCTAGTTGTTATCCCCCTCTCATTCTGCCCTCTGAAAGTTCCCTATCTCATTCGTCCTTCCCCATCTCCAAGAGCATGTCCTCAAACACCCACACCTCCCTCACATCCTGCCAGGCCTCCTGCATCTCCAAGAGGATTTTCTTATCCCCCACATCTCCCAATACCATATATATAATAAATAATATTATTCAAAGGGATGCAATCTCACATATGAATAATAAATACATGTGTTCAATAATGTTGTAAATTACAAGTAGAATATAATTGATTATATACTTGATTTATGTATAAGAAAAGAAAATGTGGGCAGTAAAATAATATAATGATGTTAATCATGAAAAAAATATACCAAATTTTTAATGTCCTAAAAATGTTTGGAAAATAAAGAGAATTTAAATTAAATATGCAGAAATCAAATTTTCATTTATTGGAAAATTTAGCATAGCAATAAAATTAATATTTCTAAAATGTGATACTTGATTTAATAATATTTTGTAATGATCTTCAATAGTTTCATAGATGTACAGGATTATTTAATATTTATATATAAACAAACTGATGAAAATACATAATAAAATGCAAAATTGAGTATAAGTAGATAATTTAATACATTATGTATTTTACCACACAATTAAAATAGACAAAAATAATTTTGATGAAATTCATAAATGCTATGTACAGAACATCTAGAAGTGACTCACATAAATGTCTAAAACTAGATTCACATGTTTTATAAACAAGAAAGAAACAATCAGCTATGCTGAACTTGGTCATCTATAATTGCAGGAAAAATAACTTAAATAATATTAGTTTGTACACTCAATCACAAACATAAAATGATATAACATACATTTTATAAAAACAGAGTAGATACTTCATGACATATGACTAAGTAATACATTGTTTAATTTTGTTCTAGAAGCAAGAACTATAAATGGAAATATTTATAATTTGAAATATATTAAAATCTATCTATGATCTATCATTTTTTTTTTTTTTTTAGTGCTCCACAAATGGTTTATAACTTAATAGAGCTACAAGTAGGAATTCTTCTTTTTTTTTTTTTTAATTTGGGTAGATTCCTCAATTACATTTCCAATGCTATTCAAAAAGTCCCCAATACACTCCCCCCCCCCAGTCCCCCACCCACCCATCCCCACCCCTTGGCCCTGGCATTCCCCTGTACTGGGGCATATAAAGTTGGCAAGTCCAATGGGCCTCTCTTTCCAGTGATGGCCTACTAGGCCATCTTTAGATACAAATGCAGCTAGAGACAAGAGCTCTGGGGTACTGGTTAGTTCATAATAATGATCCACCTATGGGGTTGCAGTTCCCTTTAGCTCCTTGGGTACTTTCTCTAGCTCCTCCATTGGGGGCCCTGTGATCCATCCAATAGCTGACTGTGAGCATCCACTTCTGTGTTTGCTAGGCCCCGGCATTGTCTCACAAGAGACAGCTATATCTGGGTCCTTTCAGCAAAATCTTGCTAGTGTAAGCAATGGTGTCAGCGTTTGGAAGCTGATTATGGGATGGATCCCTGGATATGGCAGTCTTTAGATGGTCCATCCTTTCTTCACAGCTCCAAACTTTATCTCTGTATCTCTTTCCATGGGTGTTTTATTCCCAATTCCAAGAAGGGGCACAGTGTCCACACTTTGGTCTTCGTTCTTCTTGAGTTTCATGCATTTAACAAATTGTATCTTATATCTTGGGTATCCTAAGTTTTTGGGCTAATATCCACTTATCAGTGAGTATAAATTGGGTGAGTTCCTTTGTGAATATGTTACCTCACTCAGAATGATGCCCTCCAGATCCATTCATTTGCATAGGAATTTCATAAATTCATTCGTTTTAATAGATGAGTAGTACTCCATTGTGTAAATGTACCACATTTTCTGTATCCATTCCTCTGTTGAGGGGCATCTGGGTCCTTTCCAGCTCCTGGCAATTATAAATAAGGCTGCTATGAACATAGTGGAGCATGTGTCCTTCTTACCGGTCAGAACATCTTCTGGATATATGCCCAGGAGAGGTATTGCTGGATCCTCTGGTAGTATTATGTCCAATTTTCTGAGGAAACGCCAAACTGATTTCCAGAGTGGTTGTACCAGCTTGCAATCCCACCAACAATGAAGGAGTGTTCCTCTTTCTCCACATCCTGGCCAGCATCTGCTGTCACCTGTATTTTTGATCTTAGCCATTCTGACTGGTGTGAGGTGGAATCTCAGGGTTGTTTTGATTTGTATTTCCCTAATGATTAAGGATGTTGAACATTTTTTCAGGTGCTTCTCTGCCATTCGGTATTCCTCAGGTGAGAATTCTTTGTTCAGTTCTGAGCCCCATTTTTTAACGGGGTTATTTGATTTTCTGGAGTCTACCTTCTTGAGTTCCTTATATATATTGGATATTAGTCCCCTATCTGATTTAGGATAGGTAAAGATCCTTTCCCAATCTGTTGGTGGTCTTTTTGTCTTATTGACGGTGTCTTTTGCCTTGCAGAAGCTTTGCAACTTTATGAGGTCCCATTTATCAATTCTAGATCTTACAGCGCAAGCCTTTGCTGTTCTATTCAGGAATTTTTCCCCTGTACCCATATCTTTGAGGATTTTCCCTACTTTCTCCTCTATAAGTTTCAGTGTCTCTGGTTTTATGTGGAATTCCTTAATCCACTTAGATTTGACCTTGGTACAAGGAGATAGGAATGGATCAATTCGCATTCTTCTACATGATAACCGCCAGTTGTGCCAGCACCATTTGTTGAAAATGCTGTCTTTTTTCCACTGGATGGTTTTTGCTCCCTTGTCAAAGATCAAGTGACCATAGGTATGTGGGTTGATCTCAGGGTCTGCAATTCTGTTCCATTGGTCTACTTGTCTGTCGTTATACCAGTACCATGCAGTTTTTATCACAATTGCTCTGTTGTACAGCTTTAGGTCAGGCATGGTGATTCCTCCAGAGGTTCTTTTATCCTTGAGAAGAGTTTTTGCTATCCTATGTTTTTTGTTGTTCCAGATGAATTCACAGATTGCCCTTTCCAATTCGTTGAAGAATTGAGTTGGAATTTTGATGGGGATTGCATTGAATCTGTAGATTGCTTTTGGCAAGATAGCCATTTTTACAATGTTGATCCTGCCAATCCATGAGAATGGGAGATTTTTCCATCTTCTGAGATCTTCTTTAATTTCTTTCTTCAGGGACTTGGAGTTCTTGTCATACAGATCTTTCACTTCCTTAGTTAGAGTCACGCCAAGGTATTTTATATTGTTTGTGACTATTGAGAAGGGTGTTGTTTCCCTAATTTCCTTCTCTGCTTGTTTATCCTTTGTGTACAGAAAGGCCATTGACTTGCTTGAGGTAATTTTATATCCAGCTACTTCACCGAAGCTATTAATCAGACTTAGGAGTTCTCTGGTGGAATTTTTAAGGTCACTTATGTATACTATCTTATCATCTGCAAAAAGCGATATTTTGACTTCTTCTTTTCCAATTTGTATCCCCTTGATCTCCTTTTGTTTTCTAATTGCTCTGGCTAGGACTTCAAGTACAATGTTGAATAGGTAGGGAGAGAGTGGGCAGCCTTGTCTAGTCCCTGATTTTAGTGGGATTGCTTCCAGCTTCTCACCATTTACTTTGACGTTGGCTACTGGTTTGCTGTATATTGCTTTTATCATGTTTAGGTATGGGCCTTGAATTCCTGATCTTTCCAAGACTTTTATCATGAATGGGTGTTGGATTTTGTCAAATGCTTTTTTAGCATCTAAGGAGATGATCATGTGGTTTGTGTCTTTGAGTTTGTTTATGTAATGGATTACATTGATGGATATTCGTATATTGAACCATCCTTGCATCCCTGGGATGAATCCTACTTGGTCAGGATGGATGATTGTTTTGATGTGTTCTTGAATTCGGTTATCGAGAACTCTATTGAGGATTTTTGCATCAATATTCATAAGGGAAATTGGTCTGAAGTTCTCTATTTTTGTTGGGTCTTTATGTGGTTTAGGTATCAGAGTAATTGTGGCTTCATAGAATGAGTTGGGTAGAGTACCTTCTGATTGTATTTTGTGGAATAGTTTGTGAAGAACTGGGATAAGTTCTTCTTTGAATGTTTGATAGAATTCTGCATTAAATCCATCTGGTCCTGGGCATTTCTTGGTTGGGAGACTATTAATGACTGCTTCTATTTCTATAGGGGATATGGGACTGTTTAGATCATTAACCTGATCTTGATTTAACTTTGGTACCTGGTATCTGTCTAGAAACTTGTCCATTTCATCCAGGATCTCCAGTTTTGTTGAGTATAGCCTTTTGTAGAATGATCTGATGGTGTTTTGGATTTCTTCAGGGTCTGTCTCCCTTTTCATTTCTGATTTTGTTAATTAGAGTCCTTTCCCTATGCCCTCTAGTGTGTCTGTCTAAGGGTTTATCTATCTTGTTGATTTTCTCAAAGAACCAGCTCCTCGATTGGTTGATTCTTTGAATTGTTCTTCTTGTTTCCACTTGGTTGATTTCACCCCTGAGTTTGATTATTTCTTGCCGTCTACTCCTTTTGGGTGAATTTGCTTCCTTTCGTTCTAGAGCTTTTAGGTGTGTTGTCAAGCTGCTAATGTTTGTTCTCTCTAGTTTCTTTTTGGAGGCACTCAGATCTATGAGTTTTCCTCTTAGAAATGCTTTCAGTGTGTCCCATAAGTTTGGGTATGTTGTGGCTTCATTTTCATTAAACTCCAGAAAGTCCTTAATTTCTTTCTTTATTCCTTCCTTGACCAAGGTATCATTGAGAAGTGTGTTGTTTAGTTTCCACGTGTGTGTTGGCTTTCTATTATTTATTTTGTTATTGAAGATCAGTCTTAGTCCATGGTGATCTGATAGGGTGCATGGGACAATTTCAATATTTTTGTATATATTGAGGCTTGTTTTTTGACCAATTATGTGGTCAATTTTGGAGAAGGTACCGTGAGGTGCTGAGAAGAAGTATATCCTTTCGTTTTAGGATAAAATGTTCTGTAGATATCTGACAGATCCATTTGTTTCATAACCTCTGTTAGTTTCACCGTGTCCCTGTTTAGTTTCTGTTTCCATGATCTGTCCATTGGTAAAAGTGGTGTGTTGAAGTCTCCCACTATTATTGTGTGAGGTGCAATGTGTGCTTTGAGCTTTATTAAAGTATCTTTAATGAATGAGGCTGCCCTTGTATTTGGCACATAGATATTCAGAATTGACAGTTCCTCTTGGAGGATTTTACCTTTGATGAGAATGAAGTGCCCTTCCTTGTCTTTTTTGATGACTTTGGGTTGGAAGTCAATCTTATCAGATATTATAATGGCTACTTCAGCTTGTTTCTTCCTACCATTTGCTTGGAAAATTGTTTTCCAGCCTTTCATTCTGAGGTAGTGTCTATCTTTTTCTCTGAGATGAGTTTCCTGTAAGCATCAAAATGTTGGGTCCTGTTTCTCTAGCCAGCCTGTTAGTCTATGTCTTTTTATTGGGGAGTTGAGTCCATTGATATTAAGAGATATTAGGGAGAAGTAATTGTTGCTTCCTTTTATTTTTGTTGTAAGAGTTGGTGTTGTGTTTTTGTGGCTGTCTTCTTTTAGGTTTGTTGAGGGATTACCTTCTTGCTTTTTCTAGGACGTGGTTTCTGTCCTTGTATTGGTTTTTTTCTGTTATTATCCTTTGAAGGGCTGGATTCCTGGAGAGATAATGTGTAAATTTGGTTTTGTCGTGGAATACTTTGGTTTCTCCATCTATGGTAAGTGAGAGTTTGGCTGGGTATAGTAGACTGGGCTGGAAATTGTGTTCTCTTTGTTTCTGTATAACATCTGTCCAGGCCCTTCTGGCTTTCATAGTCTCTGGAGAAAAATCTGGTGTAATTCTGATAGGCTTGCCTTTATATGTTACTTGACCTTTTTCCCTTACTGCTTTTAGTATTCTATCTTTATTTAGTGCATTTGTTGTTCTGATTATTACATGTCAGAAGGAATTTCTTTTCTGGTCCAGTCTATTTGGAGTTCTGTAAGCTTCTTGTATGTTCATGGGCATCTCTTTCTTTAGGTTTGGGAAGTTTTCTTCTATAATTTTGTTGAATATATTTGCTGGTCCTTTGAATTGAAAATCTTCATTCTCATCTACTCCTATTATCCATAGGTTTGGTCTTCTCATTTTGTCCTGGATTTCCTGGATATTTTAAGTTAGGATCTTTTTGAATTTTGTATTTTCTTTGATTGTCCTGCCGATGTTCTCTATGGAGTCTTCTGCACCTGAGATTCTCTCTTCCATCTCTTGTATTCTGTTGCTGATGCTCGCATTTATGGTTCCAGATTTCGTTTCTAGTGTTTCTATCTCCAGTGTTGCCCCAATTTGGGTTTTCTTCATTGTTTCTACTTCCCTTTTTAGGTCTTGAATGGTTTTATTCAATTCCATCACCTGTTTGGTCTGGTTTTCCTGCAATTCTTTAATGGATTTTTGTGCTTCCTTTTTAATGTCTTCTACCTGTTTAGCAGTGTTCTCCTGCAATTCTTTAAGGGATTTTTGTGGTTCCTCTTTAATGTCTTCTACCTGTTTACCAGTGTTCTTTTGTATTTCTTTAAGTGTGTTATTAAAGTCCTTCTTGATGTCCTCTACCATCATCGTGAGATATGCTTTTAGAACCAGGTCTAGCTTTTCCGGTGTGTTGGGGTGCCCTGGACTGGGCGAAGTTGGAGTGCTGGGTTCTGATGATGGTGAGTGGTCTTGGTTTCTGTTAGTAAGATTCTTACGTTTACCTTTTGCCATCTGGTAATCTCTGGGATTAGTTGTTATTGTTGTCACTGTTTAAAGATTGTAGCAGACTCTGTGTTCCACTCACCAGAAGTCTCAAAATCCTGTGGCGGGTGTTGTGGGTAGCTGGCGGGTGTCAGCTGACCCTGCGCTCTAGCTACCCAGGTGCTGGTCAGACCCGAAGAGGCTTGTGGCCCTACTCAGGCCGGTTTTCTGCTTCCCTAACTAATGCAGTCTCCTGATCTATCATTTTCATCTATTATCTATCTTTATCTATCATTTGTCAGTTATTTGTCTATGTTCTATGTATGTATGTATGTATGTATGTATGTATATATGTAAGTATGTATCTATCTTTCTATTTATATCTCTAACGTTTACCTATCCTTATCATCCATCTATAAACTATCTCAATAAATTGATCTACCCATCATTATGGGAGTGAAAATTTCTAGTTTTCTGGGAAACTCAGTTGTGTCAAGTGATGTTTTTATGGAAGCTGTCTTGGGAGAGGTCACGTGAATTTTTTTTTTTCTGTAAGCTGTATTATGAGAATATGTTTTTCTGAAGCAGATGCTTGAGAGCGCACATGATATTTGTAAAGACTATAAATGGAACCCAATAAACAGTGAGAGGACACTCTTGGATTTTTATGCCTTACAAGGCTTTGCTGGTCTTCACTGGCTATGCAATGATTCACTGGTCTTCACTGATCTTCACTTGTCATGGCTTCATGGAGAAAAATGTGCCAAAGAATGTCTCCTCGTATTCTAGCTGCTTCTTTCCACTTCCTCTGACTCATGGATTCAGTGGAGCCTCTCAGTTTCTGCTGGATTGAGCTATTTTGCTACTGATTCCATGTTTGGTGTTTGCTATTGGACTAAACTGCTGATACCCTGATGAGGAAGATTAGAATGTACCCTCAAAGAATTACTAAGTAGGACCACAACAACCATTGTTCTATAAATCATGTTTCTCCAATAGTTTTGGTCACTGTGTTAGAAGAGAGGTTGAAACCTTAAAGTAACCTACTAAGTAAAGTAGGTTTTGAGTAAGTCTACAGTCTATCTATCTATCTATCTATCTATCTATCTATCTATCTATCTATCTATCTACCTATCTATCTATCTATCTATCGATCTATATATTGATCTATCTATCAATCATCTATTTATTACCTATATACCAACCATCTATCATCTATTACTTGTCTATGTATCAACCAACAATTTATAATCACCTATCTAATCTTCCTAAGACAGTTTCTCTGTTTAGTCATTCACTGACAGATAACTAAAGTTGTTTCCTTATCTTTGCTGTTATGGCTAATATTGAAGTAAACCCTGGGAATGAAGATATCTCTCTGAGAGAGTGGTCTTATTCCAACCATTCTGGATAGTTGTCCAGTGGGAGTAATGGATACTAGAGTAACTTTATTTTTAAAATTTTGCATAAAGTCTATATAATTTTCCATTAAAGATTAGCATATTTGGATTTCCCACTCTATACAATAGTTACTTTCTTTCAATATATTCCTCAACACTTACTATCATAGGTTTTTTTCAGATATAATTGTGAGATGATATTTTGTTGTTGCTTAGATTTGAATTTACCTTCTAGTTTGAGAATATAAGTATATTTTTTTATGTGTTGGCCATTTCAATTTATTCTCTTTATCTTTCTCTCTTTGTTTCTTTGTTTCTTTCTTTCTGTCCTCATTTTTTTCTTATAAATATCTACTCAGATCTCTACCTACTTTAAAAGTCAGGATTATTATTAGTTTGTTGAACATTGAGTTGTGTATATTCATTATATGTACTGGATATATAAACCTGTTTTGGAAAATTATTTGGAAATACTAAAAATTCCTTGAGATTAAAATGTTCCTATGAAACCAAGCAGTGGTGGCACAGTACTTGGGAGGCAGAGGGATGCAAATTTCTGAGTTTGAGGCCAGCCTGGTTTACAGAGAGTTTCATGACAGCTAGGGCTCTACAGAGAAACCCTGTCTTGAAAAACAAACAAAACCAACCAAACAAACAAAAACTCCCACGAGATGGAAGTATCATTATATAATCAAGGTTAGATTTTAACACGTGATTTGTTAGACTACCTTTTCCGAGACAGGGTTTCTCTGTCCTGGAACTGACTTTTTAGAGCAGGCTGGCCTTGAACTCAGAAATCCATCTGCCTCTGCCTCTGCCTCCAGAGTGCTGGGATTAAAGGCTTGCGCCACCACTGTCCGGCTTAGACTACCTCTTGAATACCATGGTCACGTGTGTGTATCACCATGAAGCTCTAGTTTATAAACCCATTCCTTAGTTTGCCATTCAATATGTTGGTTGTTTCCTTTGGTGTATGATTCTTCTTACTCCAACACAAACTTATTTTTCTGTTTGCTTTTGTTGTCAGATCCAAAACTTTATGATCAATAGTAAATAAATAAATAAATAAATAAATAAATAAATAAATAAAATAAAAATTTTACTGGGAGAAACTTCTAAGAACTATTAACATATAAAATTAATTTAGAGACATAGAATTGTCTTCAAAGAATTATGACGAGTAAAAATAATCACACTGAAAAGATTATATTTTTTATAGATACAATTGACAAAAAGTCAACACAAAACTGAAATTCTACAAATGAACAAGTGATGCATATTTGTTAGTAACAGAGAATGCAGTGAATTCACAGGGAAATTAATATAACCTGAAGTAACTTCAGGAAAAATCTTGTATTAGAAAATTTTTTGTCTTCTTCATATACATACATATATATATATATATATATATATATATATATATATATATATCTCCTATGACAATGATACTTTATCATGAGATTTTACATATTAAAATTGAATGAAACTCTAAATGATATATTATGCCTTAGTGTTAGTACTTAAAACAGACTGTAATTCAAAATTTTTTCTCAAAATAAAACTGAAAACTTGTTTTAAAGCTAGGCTATATTTTCAGAATTAAATATGTCAAAAAATAAAAGTAAGTTAACAAAATGATGACATTTACAATAACACTAAACACACTAACAAAAAAAAAAAAAAAAAAAGACCTTAAGAGATTTCTCACAGAAAGTATGGAACTCATAAACCACCAATTGCAAAAACAAAAGTGAAAAGCTGTCCACACACAAAATTCTTTTTAAAATTTACTTTATTTATTCACATCTCCATGTGGTGTCCACATCTGGGTTCTCCATCTAAGAATTCTTTACACCTTTTCTCCTCCCCTTCACTTCTGAGAGGGTGTCTCCCATATAACCCAATGCTGAGGCACAACATCTCTGAAGAATTAGGCACATCCTCTCCCACTGAGACCAGAAAAGCCAGTCCTCTGTTGCTTAGGTGTCTCAAACCACTGAACACCACTCAGTCTCTGGGTAATCCCAGGGTTACTGGTTAGATGACACTGTTGTTCTTCCTGTGGGGTTGCCATCCCCTTCAGTTCTTCAATTCTTCCCCTAACTCTTCTATCTACCTGAGTCCAATGCTTAGCTATAAGTATCTACATCTGTCTCAGTCAATTGCTGGTAGACTCTCAGAGAACAGCCAAGGTATAACTACTGTCTGTAAGGACAACATAGCATCAGTAATAGTATCAGTGATTAGGGACCGACCAAAGGATAGGTTCCAGATTAACCCAGTCACAGATAAGCCATTACTTCAAGCTCTGTTCCATTTTTGTCCCTGTATTCTTTTAGACAGAAACAATTTTGTATGGAAAGATTTGTAGGAAGGTTGGTATCACTATCCCTCTACTGGGGGTCCTGTCTGACTCTTAAAGGCAGTCTTTTCGGGTTCCATCTCCTCACTTTTGGGCATTTTGGCTAAGATTACCTACATTGAGTCTTGTGAGTCTCCTTCAACTTAAACTTTCTAAGTGTCTCCCGCTCTACACTTGTCTCTACTCATACCTGACCCTACTCTTGATTGCACCCACGACTCCCCAGCCAGCTCCCTTCCTCCATTTGCCACCTATGATTATTTTACTATCATTCTAAGTGTGAATATATATATATATATATATATATATATATATATATATATATATATATATGTCTGTGTGTGTACATATATATGAATATATATGTGTATATATACATATATATATGTATATATTCATAGAGACTCCCAAAATATATTAAATTTCTGAGTTATGATTGAATGTTAAACTGTTTGATTTACGTATTATTTTTAAGACTATTCTTACTTTGTGATAGCTATACTGTTTGTGAGTTCTTTCTCTGGAAAATTTTCATCAAGGTATAAAATGTTTATTGTTTTAATTTTTAAGCCTCTAGCTTCTACTTCAAAATGTTTAGATTTGAAATGTATTAATATAGTACGATAATCATTAACTGAAATGTTGTGCTTTGAAACTATTACATTTCTAAAAATAAATGATATCTATTTGAATTTTATTAAAATATATTATTTCTGCCTTTGGAATGATAGAATAACTGTGACAACACAGCAGATTTTGAAAATTATTGCCATACCACATTGTTGTTCTATGTTTAATTCATAATTTAACCCTAACACCAAATGACAGTTTTCATTATTGGTAAAAATTAAATGGTTATAATGAGAAAATTATGAATAATAATTGTATTATCCCATGTTGAAGAATATTTCCTTAATGTATGGATGATGAATGTACCAAATTTTAATCTGTATCCTGACACATTTAAATGAACAGTAATATGCATTAGTTGGTATAAAAGTATTATTCCTTAATATTTTATCAAAGAATCTTGGCATTATTTGTCCTTCCTTTTTATTTTTATTAACCACACTCTATACTCCCCAAATAAGCTCTCTCCCTCTTTTTCATATAATCATTCATATTCATTTTCTCTTTATACTTACTTGTTTTGGTTTTGGTTTGTTTTTGTTTTATTTGTGGTGTGTGTGTGTGTGTTTTATTTATTTGTGTGTGTGTGTTTGTGTGTGTGTGTGTGTGTGTGTATGTGTGTATGTGTTTACTCCATATTCCTTACACCTGAAGATTTGACATTAGAAATAGGAGATGAGAGAGAAAATACAGTATTTGTCTTTTGGGTCCAGGTTACATCACTCAATATAATCATTTCAAGCTCTATCTATTTATCTACAAATTGTCTGACTTTAATTTTGGAGCTATATAGTATTCCATTGTGTATATGTTTCATATTTTCATTATGCATTCATGTGTTGAAATCCATTACAGTTGTTTCCAATTCCTAGGTATAGTGAATCGCTTGGCAATTAACATTACTGAACAAACTACATTAGTGTAGACTTTCATGTATTTTGAACATATGCCAATGAGTGGTATAGCTTGTATTCTGGTAGATTTGATTTTTATTTATTTATTTATTTATTTATTTATTGCTTTTTCAAGACTGTACACACTGATTTCTAAAGAGAGCTGCAGCAGTTTGTATTCACTGACAATGAATGAAAGTTCCTCTTTCTTTACATGCTCATAAACATTCTTAGAGGTTATTTTGTTTTTCTTAGGTGTTGCTAAAGGTGTGAAATGAAATTTCAGAGTTGTTTTAATTTTTTTCCTTAATTGCTAATAAGTTGATTTTTTTTTAGCCATTATTACTTCTACTGGGAACACCTTTTTCTGAACTGTAGTCAATTTTTTGGTGTTATTTCTTTGCATGATCCTTTGCATTATGAGTTTATAGTGTATTCTAGGTTTTATATATACAGAATTAAATCATGTTGACTGGCAATGCTCACTGCTGCAATACATACTTGTATATCTCTGTGTGTGTTTGTTTGTGTGTGTGTGTGTGTGTGTGTATGTGTGTATGAACATACCTGAATATGTAGAAAAATTTGCCTTTCAGGTGCTTGGTCAAGATATAACAAGTGACTACCAAAATAATGTACCTCACTCAATATAAAGTTATAAAGATACAAAATTTACTCATAAATTTTATAATTCATATTTTCTTTATACTTGAATAAAACTCTATTTTGTCTATACATCAAAGCTTTTTCCACGTGTTAGCTAGTGTGCAGACAGCAACAATAAACATGAATGAACATGTGTCTTTGTAGAGAAAAATAGAATCTTTTGAGCCTGGAAGAGATATAGCTAAGTCTTACAGTAAATCTATTCAATTTCTGAGAAAATATCATACTGATTTCAATAGTGGCTGCACTAGTGTAAAAACTAAAAATGTACACACTACGTTGTGAGAGGAAAGGGTCAGGGTTAGAATTAGGAAGAATATAATCAAGTTACATTTTATACATGCATACAATCATCAAAGAATTTTTTTGAATTTTGAAAAAATCCAAACCTTCCCTTTTTATGCTAAGAACGTCTTTAATTACATATTCAAAGCATTTATAAACATACATTCATATTCCTTTAACTTTCATTCTTTTTAAATTTTGTTAGTTTTATATAGCATACTTTCATATTAATTTTCACCTTTAAACTCCTTGCAGATCCTATCTACCTCCTCACATACACAACATCATTTTCCCTCTCTCTTTCTCTTCCATCTCCTCCAAATCAACAATCCACAGGGAAAAAAGAAAAACAACAAAAATGAAAATCAAAACAATTAAACTAAGATTAAGGAGGCTTGTTGCCCCAGCTAGGCAGGTGAGGTAGGAGTGGGTGGAAGGGGGAGTACCCTCATAGAGGTTTGGGGGAGGGAGATGGGACACAGGGTTTGCAAAGGGAAAACAGGAGAGGGAACAGCATTTGAAATATAAACAAATAAAATAACCAATAAAAATAAAAAATGAATAAATACAATATTACTTCACTAAAAAAAAAAAAAGAAAGAAAAGAAAAAAGAAAGTCAATGAAACAAAACATAGCACAAGAAAACCCAATGCATACAGAAGAATGCATGGCATTCAACTTTTGTTGACAAATTACTCCAGGACATGGGGTCTGATGGATGAACCCAGTTGTACTTAGTTGGAAAAAAAATGATTTTTCTTTTCAAGCAGATATTAGTAGTATCATCTTGGTTACTTATTAGACTTTGTGTCTTCTTCCCCTTCTCAGTACTGGCTTTTTTTTTTTTTTTTTTTTTTTTTTGCTTGATTTTTGCATGTCTTGTGAATGCTCTGAAAATATTTTTAAGTTCATATGTGAATCAGTACCACTGTGTCTGGAAGACTCTTTAAATTTCCTTGAAGTCATCTACCTTCTGGACCTCTTACAATCTTTATGAATCCTTTCCCCTCACAGATTTCTTAAAACTTGAAGGTATGAATTTGATAAGGATTTTACTCTGTTTGAGTTTTGAAAAATCAATTATTTAGAAGTATAAAAATAAGTATTTTTTTGAATTATCAATTGTTCAAATACCATTCAGGAAGAGGGTGGGCAATCAATATTATGTGGCCCAACAACAGTGTTTAATAGGTAAGTTCATATGCTTCTAGGCCTGAGAACTTGATATCTATCTGTATGATCCATATGGTTAAAAAGAGATAAATGATTTTCTTAAGTTGTCCTCTGTTCTTTACATGTATGTCACAGCATTCAAACACACACACACACACACATATACACACAAACACACACATACACACAGAAAACACAATAAATGTAATTTAATTTTTAAAATTTTTATTGGTTATTTTATTCATTTACATTTCAAATATTATCATCCTTCCCAGTTCTCCTCCACAAGTCCCGTCCCCTTCTCCCTCTCCCTGCCTCTATGATGGTACTCCCCCAACTAATCACCCACTCCTGCCTCAAGGGCTTAAGAGTTCTCTTATACTGGGTCATCAAGCCTCCACAGGACCAAGGAGCTCCCCTCCCAGTGATGCCAGATAAGGTAATCCTCTGCTACATACACAGCTGGAGACATGGGTACCCACTGTGTACTCTTTGGTTGGTGGTTTAGTCCCTGGAAACATTGAAGGTTCTGGTTAGTTGATATGGTTGTTCTTCCTATGAGGTTGCAAACCTTTCTGCTCCTATAGTCCTTGCCCTAACTTCCCCATTGGGCTCCTCAAACTCAGTCCAATGTTTCACTGTGTACATCTGCATCTTTATTGGTCTGGCTCTGGCAGAACCTTCTGCCAGTAAGCACATCTTAGCATTAGCAGTAGTGTCTGGGTTTGGTGTCAGCAGATGTGATGGATCTGTAGGTGCAACAGTCTTTGGATGGTTATTCTTCAGTTTCTGTTCCACTCTTTCTCCCTGCATTTTCTTTTGACAGGAGGAATTATGGATTAGTATTTTTGAGGTGGGTGGATGGCTCCATCCCTCAGCTGGGTGCCATGACTATACACTGGATAAGTCTCTGTAGGTTTTATCTCCCCTTTTTCAGTTATTTCAGCTAAAGTCCTCCCTGTTGGGTCATGGGATCATCTTGGGTCACTGTCGTCTGGGACTTTCTATTGACTATCCCCTATTCCCCCAATGTACTATTTACAAAATCTCAGCTCCAATTTAATGACCTAGGTATTTTGAAATTAATAGAATGAGTAAAAATGCACAATTATGGAGATGTTTAGTATACTATATTTCAGATCAAAGGATATTACGATAGATGAAATGATAACAGACATTTTAAAAGAATCAAAATTTAAGGAAAGGAATGATTAAGATGATTTATGGTCCAAATAACAAAAATCCCAGAGTGCATTAAGCAATCCTGATATAGCCCTCAATTGAAATGAACTAATCTATTTGTGTACTTAGGAATTTTGAAATCCATTAAGTTATGACACTTAATCAGCATCAGTGAAAATCAACTTAATAACTCAACCAACTAAATGATCTTACTGATGTATTGATTTTTAACATTTCAACAGAAAACAACCAAATAAATGTCCATAGAACTTTCAACAAGATTTGTCTATCAGGAATTATAAGACAAATGACCAATTTAAAGGACAATTATATGGAATGAACTCTATAATTATAATGAAATAAGATTATAATTTTAAGTATCTAAAAATATCAAGTTGAATAAAATGAAATGAGAACATGTGCTAGTTATCTTTAATTGTCAACTTGACACAGACTATAGTCATCTGATTAGAAAGACTCGCTTGAGAAATTGCCCAGATCAGATTTTCCTATGTACATACCGGTTTGGGTTATTAGTAGTTGCTAATATATATGTGAAACCTTTACCACTGTGAGCTTCTAGAATACTGATTTAAGTATAACAGCCCTGCCCTCTGTGAGTCACACCAACCAATGCCAAATGACCCAAAATTGGGAAGAAGGCACTAGCCAGTGCTTGAGAATAATCCAGCCAATGGTATTCCTGTGTAAAATTCCCTGTCCTGATTTGCCACAGTGATGAATTGTGACTTCAAAGTGTAACCCAAATGAAATTATTCCTCCTTAACTTTCTTTTTTTGGTCAGGAAGTTTTAAAATAGTGAGAGAGAAGTAATTAATAACAATTAAAAGTTGTGAGATGTACTAAAAATAGATAGAGTTAACCAGAAAACAATTTATATCACTAGACACTTCCACTGGAAATGAGGATATGACTAATGTAAGCACCTAGTTCAAAACAATCTGAATAAAAAAGTAAAGTACACAGCAAACAAATATAAGAAGAGAAGATAAGAATGGTAATCATTACAATTTACTATAGCACAGTATCTTCAAAACATAAAGCTGCTTTGGAAAAATCTAAGTCTGATAAATATTCAGGAGTAACTAAATAAACATGAAATATATAATTCACCAATGACAGAAGTAAAGCAAGATAAATCAAAATATATCCTGCATTCAAGAAAATAATTCAAGTCCTCAAACAACTTTACCATTTTAGTTTTGATGATTTAGAAGAAAGTTTTTAGAACTTTAAAATTTTTCAACCCACTAGAGCAAAATGGCTGTGAATACAACCATCCCAGTGGCTCAATAGCCAATAGAGAAATTTACCTGAATTTCAATCCACTTGATCTGCTACAGAAATACAACATATGGGGTAAATTATAAACACTAGAGATTTCTTTCACTCCCAGTTCTAGAGTCTGGGGCATCAAAGAATCGTAATGTGTCAGAAGTCCAAGTGAATACATGAGAGAAACAGAAAGATTAATATGAACACATGTTTTTCCTTTTATTTACTGGGACATTGCTCCCACATTAGTCAAGTACACTTATAACAATTACATTCACCCACTCACGAAGAAAAAAACTCACACTAGCTAACATTGAAAATCCTACTCCTTGCAAGTATTAAAATATTAAGAGAATTTTTACCTTAGTTTTTTAGGATACCTTGCTGTAAATAAACTTCAAGTAGAAATGAAAATGAAGGAACATTTCCAAAATCATCTTATAGTAGACCAAATGTGGATATGTTGTTAGTAGTACACTTGGCTATCATTCACAAGATGTGACTTCAGTTCCCAACACTATCAGAAGACTCAGGACAATATCTAACTTCAGCTCTTAGCTTTCCAGTACATGCTATTACATCCTCCACTGTCACCTATATGATCATGTCCACACATTCTTTAGCACAAAAAAAAAACATAAATAGGGAGTAAAATAAAATGTATTTTACATAATTAATATTATAAATGGGGGAATATAAATATAACAAATAGGGGGAAATGTCTCAAGTACTCCATATATATATATAATTTGATGCTATTGATTTCTATCCTATACATTTATTAAACATTTGAGGTTCATTTTAATCTACCAATATTCATGAACTAAAGAAAAGAAATATGGTAAAGCCCACTGATAAAAAATATCAAGTTGTTAATATTCAACATCCATTCCTGAGAGAAAATCTTTCATACTAGCAATATATTCTAGCAACTACAAGTTGACAAAATTTTCAAAATTTTGAGATAAAATAATATCTTCTATTTCCAAAGTAGCATTTTTATAAACCTACAAACAACATCATCATTAATGATGAAAGAGCAAAGACTTTTCTCCTGTAAGGCCCATAACAAAGAAATATTATTCATACTTACTCTTTTACCTTGAAATGACCACTTTTAAGAAGAAGAATATCCATGAGAATGAGGAAACTTTTAATGTAAATGTCAGTTTGAAAGTCAAAGGAACTTCTTATACTTGCTCTTGAACCCAGGATAATATTTTATCAATGGCAATTGCATATCCTGCTTAAGTATCACTGCATCTGTGATTAATAAAGACATAGGTTTCTTAACTACAGATTAAAAAGTTGAAATATTTGTTACTTATCTGGCTGTGATTTCTCATTTCATTGTTTATCAGTTGTCATGGGATAGTGACAAGCAGTCTGAATGAGGCTTGGTAGTGATTGAGGCAATAAAGCTTTTGACATCTTGAACTATTTAATAAAATTTGAATTGTGCATATTGAACAACATGGAACTTCGCGGAGTGATATATTGAGAGTATTGAGAGGCTTCCCTTCGTAGTTTGAGCATATATATATATATGCCAATTATATATATATATATATATATATATATATATATAATTGTGTGTGTAAAGTTATATATGTATATATATATATTTGTATATATAGTTATATAGTTTTATACATTTATATAATATCTGACTCAATGTGTAAGTGGATATTAAGAGATGCTCATTATTGAAGCTCTCAGGATACAATGATACCAGATGGGATTAAAAGAACAGCTAATCATTAGGCCTAGAAATTTTACCTAAGGAAGTAAAAATGTGAGGGAATGAAATGTTCAAAAATGTTCTCCATATGTAGGGGCACCTGAAGTGCCTTTGGCACATATGTGAGAAAGCTCTTGGCTTCTGCCTCTCTACAAGTACAATTTGTAGGATAGTATAGAAATGCCGGTGTAGCTCAGGCTTTACAGAGAGCTGAGTTCAGAAATAACTTTCACAATAAATTTATAAAGGATTTTTGAACATATATATATATATATATATATTTAAATGTATATAATATATATTTAAATGTATAATATATATATATAAAACACAGACATGTATATATATATATATATGTGTGTGTGTGTGCATTGTGTTTTATTTGCCATCTTTTATAGATGATCGACTATTACAATAATAGAATAGAAACTAAAATAAGCACACTTGAAAAGACATGTAATCTTTCACAAAACAAAACAAAACAAAAATCCAAAACTGAAAATCCCCAAATAAACACATTAGTTCATTTCTGAGTAAGTAAAAATAGCAAAACCCAGAAAAATAAAAATGTATTAGTCCAGCTTGAATGTTAAGGTACTGAAAACATTTTGTGATCTAAAATAAAAATATAGATGTCATATTATCATATAGAATAACTTGACCAATCAAAACTTTGAAAGTGGAACTCTTTTAGAACCCAGTTGTGTCACATTGGCACATACACCTGACAAAATGAAAGGTAAAGTACAATCTCTATTTCTACACATGTTTATTGTTCAAGTATTCATAATGGGCAAGTTCTGAAGCTAATATTGGCATGCTTCAATATCTGAATGAATAAAGAAATGTTGTCTACTGACAAAAAAAGTTGTCAGCTGTTAAGAAATTAGCTGAAATACACAACAAAGGGGAGATAGAACCTGTAGAGACCACTTCCAGTAGATAGGCACTCCCCCAGTTGAGGGAAGGGCTACATACTCATCTCAAGTATAGGGTGGTTCACAAGTTCATAAAAAATCTAGCTATAGTTTATTTAACACACACTTCTATTTTCTATATGCATCTGGATCACATGCATATGCACACAAACACACACACATATGTCCATAATTTTATAAAGTAAAATATTTTTTTAAAAAAATGACTCAACTGTGTATTTTTGTCCTGAAATGCTGAACTGAAGTTTGATTTCACTGCTTTTAGAATTTCAACTGAATACAAGTGATTCCTATTAGCAAAACTAAAAAATAAAATTGAAAACAGATTTGCAAAGAAAACTCACATTTTGTAATTTAAAACATATTCCAATATAAAAGTAATGGAATATTGTGATACTTGCATAAAGTCATGCATATAATAAACTTAAGTATAACAATACTGTTTTAAATAATTACTATGATAAATTATAACCATTGGGCTGTCAATTAATTAAGGGAAAGTTATTTTTGTTTTATTTTTCCAATAAATGAACTTGGGTAAAATTGGAATCTAGAAATTCATAAGCTTAAATATCAAAGTGTGCACCACAAATACACATTTACTAAAAATGGAACATGGAATTAAATGAAACATACAGTTCTTAAATGTTAAAAACAAAATGCAATATGAAATAGTTTAAAGGTACCACATTAAAAGCACAAGTGACAGGAACATGAAACTATTCTCCATGTAAAATTTAAAATAGGTGACAGAGGGTTAATATTCAATAAATATAAATAACTCAAGAAGTCACACAAACACACACAACACAAAAGCACAACCCAACCCAACAAAACAAAACAAATACAATGCAGTAAGAAAATGGGGTACAAAGCTAAACTGAGAAATGTTAATTGAAGAATCACTACTGGCTGAAAAAACACTTAAAAGAAATGTTCAAAGTTCTTAGTCAGGGAAACACAAATCAGAATATCTCCAAAGTTTCACCTTTCACCAGTCAGAATGGCTAAGATCGACAGGTGAAGATATAGAACATTCTGGGGAGGATTTAGAACATGGTGAACACCCTTCCTTTGGTGGTGGGAGTGAAAACTTGTATAACTACTGTGGAAACCAATTGGGCAGTTTCTCACAAAACTGGGAGTAGTTCTACCTTGAGACCCAGCTAAACCACTCTGAGGCACATACCTAAAAGAAGCCCCACTATACCACAGGAACAACTGATCAACTATGTTCATATCAGCTTTATTCATTATAGCTACGAACTGGAAACAACATAGATGTCCTTCAACTGAAGAATGGATAATGAAAATATGGTACAGCTACACAAGGGAATAATATTTGGCTATTATAAATAAAGACATTATGGATTTTGCAGATAAATATATGGAAGTTGAGAATATCATCCTGATAATCCCGGCCCCCAAAGACACATATGATATGTACTCACTTATAAGTGTACATAAGCCATAATATGTAGGATAACCATGCTACTACAATCCACAGAACCAAAGAAACTAATGAGGGCCCAATGGAGAATGTGTGAACAATGTTCAAAGGGAGAAACTAAACAGTTATTGGAGGTGAATATAGAGAGGGAACAGGGTAAAATGGAGGGTGAAGAGGGGTACAGGGATTGAGAACTAGAATAGAAAGTGGGTTGGAGATGGCTAGAATTGAGAATAGAAATCGACTTGGGGGACATCTCTGGTACCTAGGTGGAGGCCTGGAACGGAGGAGGATATGGGGATCCTGGAACGGAGGAGGATATGGGGAGTCTATTAGGGTAACCCTAACTGAAATTCCTACCAGATGGTATAGAGAGACTGAATTGTCCAGCTCCTCTAACCAGGCAAGACTTTAAAAGAAGAGAGGACATTAATCTACCCAGAAAACCTTCAAGCCAAAATTTGTCTTGCTTACAAGATGGGCATGAATAAAGATGGAGCAGAAACTGAGGAAATAGCCAACTAATGACTTCCCCATCTTGAGACCCATTCTGTGTGAGAGAGTCAAGCTCTGACACTATTAATGATACTATGATAGAAGACCTACAGAATGAAATAAACTGGGACAATTGGGGCTCAGAGAACCTGGGCTACCAACCTGGGAACATTCAGGAAATGAACCTAGACACCGTACACATATGTAGCAAATGTGAAGCTGGACTTCATGTGGGTCTTCTAAAATGTAGATCAGAAGCTGTTCTGGTCTCTGTTCCCTGTCTTTGGATCCCCCTTCCTACTAACTGGACTGACTGGTTGGGCCTCAGTGGGAGAAGATTTGCTTAGTCCTGCTGGGACTATATGTCCCAGGGTGGAGTGCTACCCTGGTGAGGAGGGCTCCATTCTCTGAAGAGTCAAGGAGGGGAAAATGAGGGGAGGAACTTTTAAGCCAATAAAAAATAAATGATTGGAAAAAAATTAAAGTATGTATACCTAAAATAGCCTTGTCAAGAAACTTAAAAGACAATGCAAAGTAAAGTAGAAAGTAGTATCAAGGCACCTTCTGACATACTGTGCATAATTGTCTGGCTGCTGTACAGTTAATTTGTTAATAATGCAGATATGATGTGACAGAGATGCTCACTCTAAAGAAGATATAAGTATTTATTTAAAGGCACTATATCAATATGATCCTCAGCACAACCTCAAAGTCATTTACCATGTGAAAATTTCAAACCTTAATGAGAAATGATTTAAAATTCATTTTGAACAATATAGTACAGCTTACAAGTAGAAGGTTCTAGGAAAGCTGACATGGTGGTGTATATACTAGCAAATATATGTAAAATTTGGGAAATAGTTCTTAAGCTGGGAAATTTATTATCAAATACATCTGAGTATTTCAGCTACTGTATCAATAAGGGATATACAAGAAAAATATCTACGCAAAAGCTAATAAAGGCGTTATTCTGACTGGGTACCCTTTGGGGAAAAATATCACCTAGCCAGAATTTATGACAAGAACATAGCACCATATCAATTCCATTATGTAACTTTCTGTTACAGAAAGAAATTAAATACTCAAAATTGCAATAATCTACAGAATGTTCTATAGCACTAAGGGAAAGAAAATTGTCAATGGAGGATCTAGAGAAAGAACCCAAGGAGCTGAACGGGTTTGCAGTCCCATAAGAGGAACAACAATATGAACTAACCAGTACCCCCAGAGCTCCCTGGGACTAAACCACCAAACAAAGGAAATGATGACCCATGGCTCCAGCCACATATATAGCAGAGGATGGCCTTATGGGACATCAGTGAGAGGGATGAGGAGACGCCCTTGGTCCTGTGAAGGTTTTATGCCCCAGTATAGGGGAATGTCAGGGCCAGAAAGCAGGAGTGGGTGAGTTGTTGAGCAGGGGGAGGGGGGATGGGTTAGGGGGTTTTTGGAGGGGAAAAAAGGAAAGAGGAAAACATTTGAAAGGTAAATAAAGGAAATATCTCTAAAGAAAAATTACTTGCAAATGCATCAGAGACTTAAACAAAAGAGCAAAAACTATAAAAGTATTAGAAGAGTATAACAGCAAAAAGTCATTGTTACTGTAGCAGTAAATAAATGTATAGATACTTCTCTAAAAAGAAAAAAAATGCCACGGAAGTTTATATATGGCTTTCTAAATCCAGAAGTAAAAGATATTCATAAACAAAATTGGGGATGATTTCTGAAGGGTGGCATTTGAATAAGTATTTTTAGTTATTGATTTTTTTACTTGTATTAGGAAATCAAATATATACATTTTTAATAGATTATCTGCAAATAAAATATTAGATAACTGTGATGAATTCACATGCTTGTTAGTAGTATGATTATAATTTCTACATATATGCCTGAAGAGGATAATTGTTTTTTGTTTGTTCTTGTTTTTGAGAGGTTTCTGAATGTAGACCTGGAAATCTTGGAACTCACTCTGTATACCAGAGTGCCCTCAAACTCAAAGATCCTCTGCTTCTTATATGCTTGGGTTAAAGGAATGCTTCACCAGAACTCTGCTCAAGAGGTTAAATTTTATTGGAGCAAAAGTTGTTCATAATTTCTGTTTTCATTTGGTTTATATTAAAGATCTGCCTCTACTAAGAAAATGTTTTTTGTTCTTTCTAGACACAAAATTACTTCCTAGAAGACATTGCTATAATTGCTTTAAAGTCATTTTTTAAATAATCTCAGCTCTTTTTTTAATCTCAGTTGGGGCATTTATTCTCTCTCACCTGGTATTTATTTGATGTCTTCTTCTTTTCCATACAATGACTTTAGATGGTATATTGACCATTTTAACTACTGTAGTATGTGACTGTCTAATGTGAAAATATGTCACAGCATGATTTTTTTGTTTGTTTGAGTTATCAAATACTTAACTTAGTTAAATTAATAATGCAAATTCTTCATTACCTCATTGAATATTGCCACTAGTCTTAGAAGTTATGATCTCTTTCAGAAGAGTGGACCACTAGAGTGCCTTTGCATTTGTTAATTGATTGAATCATAACTCAGATCTTCAGCCCTTTCCACACAGGGAATTCCTACATCCCATAAATTTTCCAATACCCATGCTTCAAGCCTTCTAGATTACATCCATAAAAGGCATAATCTTTTTCTTTTTTTTTTTTTTCTGGATTGGATATAACCCTAGAATTGTCTGAGACTCACATTACTTTGCTAATCCATAAGAGTGAGAGAGCTTTAAAAACACAAAGAAATAAACAAGCAAAAACAAACGAAATGTTTCCCTTGCAATCCCAGAACAATGGAGTGCAGAATTTTATACCCAAAGTTAGAAAGATACATGTTCTATCACAGCTGGTGCTATGTGTCCACCACTTACAGAGCCAGTATTCCAGAGTGTCAGCAGAAATTTTTAAGCCTAATAAAACTTGTCTTCTCCCCTCTTTTCTCTTCAAAGGAATACATTCCCATACAGAAAGGGAGAAAATTGGATATAGTTTTCTGGTATGAACTGAGCAGAAATAGCAAACAGGAAGGCACACACACCTTCTAAAGGAGCATGAAGGTCTTTTGCACTACTGAAAAGACAAATTTTGATCACCCAATTAAATTGTGCTTCAAAGCTCTTAAAAATTAATATAAAAGCATGTATCTGTGCTAAGAATCTTTAGTAGAAAATTATGAATATATCTATATTTCACACCTTATTATACTAACATTTACCAACTAAAGTTACATAGATAATAATTGCCAGTATCAATAAATATTGTAGCACTTTAGTGATTTTATCCTTGCATAATTCTATGAGCATTTCAAGAACCTTAAGAAATCAATGCACATCAAATACAATGATTTAAAAATTACATACATACATACAGACTACTTCATCCAATTATTTATTTCATTTATTGCTTTTAGTGTATGATCCTAGATTCCTTTTATAATCAGTATAATGCAATTCATTGGTACAGTGCTTTAAAGCTCAAAGCAAAATCGGTCAGTTTATCTGTTTTGATCATATTTACCCCTTCTCCCAGCTCTTCAAGATCTAATTCTCTTCAGTTTCTCACCCAACTTTGTATCTGGTTAGTTAACATAAAAAGTCTAGCTTATGCTGTATACTCTTGGATATGTTCAAAACCATTGGATCATCATCCACCTCTTAATTACCACACTTTTAAATAGAAATAAATCTCTCTCTCTCACAATCCTTTGAAGTACTATAGGTTCAGTGGGTCTCCAGTCTGGCTAGAAATGGCAAAAGTGTTACAGCTCTCACAAAGAAACCCATTCAGGGTACAAAGCAGGGACCTCAGGTCTCACTGACTACCTTGGCAGCACAAATGCCATTAGAAGCCACAGCTCTGATGGGCAGCATGTGGACAGTGGCAACTGCAGCAAGGGAAAGCTGGGACATGAGCCTGGTCTGCCGGGGAGGGGGGGGGAAGGGCTAAGGTCCAGAGATGAATGCTTTCGGGGAGAAAAATCTTCGCCAAAGAACTACAGCTCAGTAAAACAACCACTCTCACAAAGGCAATTCTCAGTGAAATAACTTGTGTACTTTATTCCCTGTAGACATGGACTTTGTAAACATTTAGAAGTAGGGTGAGATTCAGGGGTAGATGCTTCCCATTGGCTCAGTTTGATGTGCTAGTGGTGCTCTATTAGCATGGGGAAGGACATCAGGTATTTTTCCAATGTGACTCTTTCTCATGGTCCTCTCTGTGGGATGTCATGTTTAACAGTCCCAGAGCATGTAGAGTTTGGTTGAGACCTGACCCCATGCCTACTGTACTCAATTCTGATTTTCACAGTGTTTGGGCTCACTCAAAGTTACCAGATCTGTCTGGTGACACAGTCCTGCCCACCTCCCCTACTCTATGCTGGTATTTTGTCTTGAGTTTACATAGTTCTGTATGTCATCATAACTACTTTGAGCTCATATTACTACTTCTCTGATTTGATGACTCTTCCACAACAATTCTTAAGCTTTGAGAGGGGAAATGTGATATAGATGTTCTATTCAGAATTTTCAATACTTTGAAGTCTGTTGTTCTCTGCATTTTGAAGAGTTTTTTGTCTATGATAGTCATGATCGATTGAAAACAGAAATTTCTCTGTTTGGGTAATGCTTTAATCTGTGGATAATAGGAGTTGGAGTAACAGAATGTTAATTTAACATAATAGTAGTAGGTAGTCCCCTAGGACATATGACTCATCTAACAGGGTCATAGCACAACAATGGTCCTAGGAAGGTATTTCATCTTGTAAAGTAAGACTTAAAGCTAAGTAGACTATTTGTTAATCCCATGCTATTTGTACCATGATTGTACCAGGGAGCATATCGCTGAAAACCAGTGGTTACCAAAGCTCACCAAATTCACATCTGGATAATATAAATGACTACTGTTAACCTCAGGTAGCATTCATTTTAATTTGTAACAATAGAAAAGCTAGTCAGTAGGGTTAGAACTTCTAGTTCAGTAGTAGCTCCATGTGTCCATGTTCCATAACAGGGGTCTTATCACCAAATTCCGGAGGATTGCCAAGAGCATTGACAATAGTCTATAATATTTGGCAGAAAGGAATTCATGGACTTTCACTGGATAACAATCCCAAAAGAGGTAACCAATTACAGACTGTTTATTTGTTTTGCTTTGTTTTTGTTAGCTATGCTGTCTCATAAATTTACCGTCTCCCTATTACATAGATTAACTCAATTTTTAACTTTCTTATATATTTGTATTTATATACTTTAGAAATATTCTACAACAGTATGTTTCCATATGACTTTAAGGTATATATTTTGTTACTTGCTGTAATTTCCCATATTACTTGCTATACCCTAGCCTGCCACCAACTATTTCAATTTAGCCTTTCATGTTCAATTATTCCCATTTAACCATTAATACTACTAGATTCAATATCCATTCCTTTGGGACAAGTTCCATCCCTGCCCCACCTCTTTCCTAATTGCCTGACGTCTTTGAATATTTCAGATGGAATACAGGTATCAGAAGATTCAAAACTAATAAACACACATGAGAGAAAATACGCTTTGTTTCACTTTTGGGATCTGGACTAAGATAAGAAAGATTGTTTCTCAGTCCATAATTTATATGTTTCATATTTTCTGCTTTTTTAACTTCTAAGTAATATTCTAATTTATTAGAGTACCATCTTTTAATTATCTGTTTACATATTGATGAATATCAACAGTGTCTCAATTTACTAGCTATTGTTAATAGAATAACAATTAAGTATAAGAGCAAATATCTGTAGTAAGATACAAATTTTGGGGGTATGTGCTTAAGACTAATATATATAACAGGAACATGAAGCACATATATTCAGTGTTTTGAAAAGCTTTCACACTGTGATTTCAATAGTGGTTTTAATAATGTGCACTCCCACTGACAAGTAAAAAGTGTTTTGCTTTCTGCATATCCACAGCAGTATCTGTTGTCATTTGTGTCTTTTATTTGAGCCATTTTCAATGAAGTAACATGAAATGACAATGTAGTTTTACCTTGTATAATCTTGATAATTAAGGATATATGTTCACAAATTTCCATAATAATAAAATAAGATAAAGATTTGTATAATTAGAACTCATAGTAGAATAAATGAAAGTTCAGGACATTTCCAAACTGTCACTACCTCCACAAGGAAGTGAATCAAAGGTTTCACAGTCAGCGTTCACTGAACACTTCAGAAATAGTTACCTATAGTTTGATACTGCTCCTAAACTAAATCATGATTCTTGCAAAGTGTTAATCAAAGGTAGAGTAGAACAGATTCTGTCGTGGAATACCTTCACAAATAAAAATATTCCAATTAGAGAAACTGCAAAATAAAACATTCAAGGAATAAAGCCTATTGTGACCTTTTTCCTCTGGAGAATGCTTTTCTTCCCAGTTGAGGATTGTTTCTTATAGTTTATAGAATGGGAAGCATAAGTAATTTTTTTTTTAGAAAATATCTATGACTTCTTATGTAGTGTCAAATTTCACATAAATATTATATGTCCCTTACATGATATAACTAAATATTCAGCAAGAGAACATATATCTATTGCACAGAAAACATCAAACATAAAAGACATAAGAATAATGAGAATTGTTTAAGAAAAATACCAACGTATATATAAGCCAGGATATCAATTAGAGGTTATAAAATTTTGGTAATGGTCATTTAAAAATATTTTTCTTATTACCAACCTAATAAACTGTTGTACACAGTAATTTTACTTCCTTGTCATTAATATATTTTATAAGGGGAAAATTATATTAAATTTTTTTAAAATAGGAGCTCTTTAAGATGAGGGCCTAGCTTTAAATTTTTTTTCATGAATTTACTAAATGTATATCTTGGCAAATTTGCTGATTTTTCTTACCATGTTATTTATTTATGAAATGGGAATACAATGAATGACTATTAATGATAAAGGTGATACCTACACTTTTTATAGAATGATATTATGATGAATATGCTAGTTTTCATATGTATTATATTAAATATAACTCTAATTACATTAGGTAAACATACAGTAGATGTCAGTTTAAACATATGAACTATGCTGACTTTATGAATTTATATGTTGTTTTAAAAATGCCCAAAAGTTTGCCTACTTTTAATCTCTTGATTATGTGTGTGTGTGTGTGTATGTGTGTGTGCAAGTTGCCAGTACATTGAAGAAAATAGCAATTTTTTTATTACAATATGGAGAACAATGGTGTCCTTGCTGATTTGTTTTTCTGAAAAGCCAATCGTATGATGAGAATGTATATGTGACAGGAAAATGTGCCTAAAGTACAGTTAAGTAGAAAATTATCAAATGATAATTCAGATATTTCAAGCACCCTCCATTAGGCTTATTGGTAACATCAGAGCAGAAGATATTGATGGAGGAATTTTGCAGCAGATGGATTTTTTTGTTGTTGTTGCTGTTTCTTATTCATTTTTAATGAATATTTTATTTATTTGCATTTCAAATGTTAATCCCTTGCAGGATTTCCCCACCAAAAAAAAAAAAAAAAAAAACCTATCCTATCAACCTCCTTCTGCTTTTATGAGGGTGTGCCCCCACCTACCAACTCCTGCCTCTGTTCCCCTATACTGGAGCATCTAATCTTTAGAGGATCAAGGGTCTCTTCTCCCACTTATGCCTGACTAGGCCATATTCTGCTACATATGCAGCTGGAGCCATGGGTTCCTCCACATGTACTCCTTGGTTGGTGGTTTAGACCATGGGAGCTCTAGTTGGTTGATCTTGTTCTTCCTATGGGGTTGCAAACCCCTTCAGCTCCTTCAGTCCTTTCTCTAACTCCTCCATTGGGGACCCCATGATCAATTCAATGGTTGGCTGTGAGCATCCATCTCTGCATATAACAGGCTCTGGCAGGTCTTCTCAGGAGACAGCTATTTCCTGCTCCTGACAGCATGCACTTCTTAGCATCAACAATAGTGTCTGTGTTTGGTGACTTTATATGTGATGGAATCCCAGGTGGGGCAGTCTCTGGATCACATTTCCTTTGGTCTCTGCTCAACACTTTGTCTCTGAATTTGCTCCCATGAGTATTTTGTTCCCCCTTTTAAGAAGGAAGAAAACAACCACACTTAGGTTTTACTTCTTTTTGAGTTACATGTGGTCTGTGAATTGTATATTGGGTATTCTGGGTTTTGGGCTAATATCCACTTTATCAGTGAATGTATACCATATGTATTCTTTTGTGATTGGGTTACCACAAACAGGATGATATTTTCTAGTTCCATTCATTTGCCTTCAAATTCATGAAGTCATTGTTTTCAATAGCTGAGTAGACTCAATTGTGTAAATGGATCACATATTCTGTATTCATTCCTCTGTTGAAGGATATATGGGTTATTTCTAACTTCTGGCTATTATAAATAAGGCTGCTATGAACATATTGGAGAAGCATGTGCCCTTGTTATATCTTGGAGCATCTTTGGGTATATGCCCAGGGGTGGTATTGCGGGATCCTCCGGTAGTACTATGTCCAATTTTCTGAGGAACCGCCAGACTGATTTCCAGAGGGGTTGTACAAGCTTGCAATCCCACCACCAATGGAGGAGTGTTCCTCTTTCTTCACATTCTCGCCAGCATCTGCTGTCACCTGAATTTTTGATCTTTGCCATTCTGACTGGTACAATAACAAGATAGAACTGCCAGACACCTTCAGTGCTACTGTGTACCTTGAAGGAGTTAATGCTACAGTTTTAAAGGTAGGCATACTTCTCACAGATAGTCACTCTTCTGAAAATATGTAAATTGTACCTTCCTTTCAGCCATAGTGCTTGATATGTGGTATAAATTTTTTACCCTTTATATTCACTTGTGAAGCTCAATGTTTGAGTGATTGAGGTTTTAATTGGACTATATCTATTATCAAGCATTAATTTTCTGTGAACTTATAAAGTATGCAGCATGTGGAAGAGGTGGCTCATATAGCTATATGCTGTGTTTCCAAAGTATGTGGTCTTAACTAATACTCATTAATAGAATATTTATATTTCTTTTACTTCAATGGATTTTCTAAATCAGTCTATGCTTATAAAGAAAAGAGATTGGTTTAGCCCAAATTTCTGAATATTCAAGAGTATTTTACTGATACCAGCTCAGTTTCTGTTAAGGAAATCTTAGGTAATTGCATGGGTCTATGTTTAAGATAGAGTTCACTTAATCAAATATAGAAGTTGAGAGTGATTCAGAGGACAAGCTCACTATTATAAAATTCAATCTTGCATCAACAATCTTTATGACTTAGGGATTTTTTTCCATACTCCATCAGTAAAAGGTTTATCCAATTTCGCAACATAATTACAAAAAGAACATTTTCTAATTTATTGTGACATATAGGACCCTTACTTATACAGACATACTAAACTCAGACTTAAGACCCTTGTTTCCCTAAACTTTATTTTAGTCTCAATAATACATATATCTTAACCAATACATCAAAAATTCTAAATCCAAATCCAGTATGTCCTCTGTGATTGAAGGCAAACATACCATCATTTCTACCTTGCTTAAAATTATTTTAATTTCTTTGAGTCTGTCACTCCTTAACAGATTTCTTTATTATAGTTGACATGCTTTATGAAGAGACTCAGAAATAGACAAATACAGGGGATAAGTGTGTGGAAAGCCGTGCAGCAAGCAATCGCTGTGGAGAGCCATGCGCATGCCGCGAGCAATCACCATTATAAGATGGCGCTGGCCTCCGCTGTGACGAACTAGTAAACAAGCCTTGTGTGCAAGCGCGAGAGTGAACTCACTCCTAGTCACTGCCCATTCTCGGGGTGTAATAGTGGTGTGATGAGCAAGCAACGAATCAAGAGCTGTCACGCCACATCAGGTGCTGAAACGTCATGGCTGAGTGCTATATAAGGGACTCCATTTTCTGGGGTCGGGATCTTCCTGAGAAGTAAACAATAAAGCTTTGCCGCAGAAGATTCCGGTTGTCCTGAGTGTGTTCTTGCCGGCGGGGACAAAAGCTCGGGATACGTGGCACTGAAGACCCAGGGACTTTATACCATCACACTGGTGCAAGGAAGATCCCTCTTTCACGGGGCGGAACCAGAACTGCGGGACACTACAGCTCTGCAAGGTAAGTATAGTCTTGAAATTTCTCCAGAGTTAGATGCCCTCTTGATTGTTTGTACGGCGATTGCACTTTCCCTTTTGGTTTCGTTTTGCTTCCACCGCTGGAACTGCTGACTGGTTCCCAGTCGCAGTCAGGCTCGGACAGCACCTGGACAGTGCCTGGACAGCGACTAGTTTCAGTCACGGTCAGGACTGGATAGCGGCAGTATGGGAATTTCTCACTCTCTAGTAGTGGCGTTAAGGTTGGTCCTGAAGCAGTGTGGCCTAAAAATCGCCACTAAGAGTATAGAGGCATTTGTCAGGGAGGTAGACCGTGTGGCACCATGGTATGCTTGCTCAGGTTTGTTAACTGTCACCTCTTGGGACAAACTGAAAGGAGATCTAGTTAGGGAACAGCAGAATGGCAAACTTAAAGCAGGGATCATGCCGTTATGGAAATTGGTCAGATCGTGCTTAACAGATGAGGATTGTGAGCAGATGGTAGAAGCAGGGCAGAAGATTTTGGACGAAATTCAAGACAGTCTATCAGAGGCAGAGTGGGGAGAGAGATTGAAAGTTGGGATGAAACAAGGTGCACCGAAGAATTTAGGCCTTTCCACGGGCCTTGAGCCCGAGGAAAAGAGATATAAAGGAAAGAATGCCTTGGGAGAGATTAGAAAAAGGGATGGAAAAGGAGAGAAGAAGAGAGAAAGAACTGGAGAGGCACATAAGGAAAGGAGCCTCTACCCGCCATTAGATGAGTTTAAGGCACTAGCTGTCAGTAGCTCAGAATTGGATAAGGAACTTAGCTCCTCTGAGGAGACAGACTTAGAGGAAGAAAGATACCAGCCAGATGAAAGACGAGCTAATCAGTCACAGAATAACATAAAGAAAGCAAAAGTAGCTAGAGACAAATGTCAAATCACTATGCAATCTTCAGATCCGCAACCTCTGGGTCCTAGTACACCTCCGCCCTACGTGCAGAGGTATCAATCAGACTCATTCATTTCAAAAGAGGAACAGAGAAAAGTGCAGCAAGCGTTCCCAGTCTTTGAAGGCGCAGAGGGCGGACGAGTTCATGCCCCAGTGGAGTATATACAGATTAAAGAACTAGCAGAGTCAGTTCGTAACTATGGAGTCAATGCCAACTTTACTGTAGCCCAAGTCGAAAGGCTTGCGACTCTGGCAATGACCCCCAGCGATTGGATGACCGTAGTAAAAGCCGCATCTCCTAACATGGGAATGTATTTAGAATGGAAAGCTTTGTGGCAAGACTCCTGCCAAGCACAGGCAAGGGCCAATGCCAATGTTGAAGGGGACCTAGGAACATGGACTTTTGAGTTGCTTACAGGTCAGGGACAACACGCTAATAACCAGACAAATTACCATTGGGGAGCTTATGCTCAGATCTCAGCTGCTGCAGTTAAGGCATGGAAGGCACTCTCTAAGAAGGGAGAGGCAAGTGGGCATTTGACAAAGATTACCCAGGGTGCACAGGAGTCATTCTCAGATTTTGTGGCTAGAATGACAGAAGTGGCAGGGAGAATTTTTGGGGACTCAGAGACAGCTATGCCTTTAATTGAACAGTTGATCTATGAACAGGTTACCCAGGAATGCAGGGTGGCTATTACACCTAGAAAGAGCAAGGGACTGCAGGACTGGTTGAAGGTTTGCCGTGAGCTTGGAGGGCCACTCACTAATGCAGGTTTAGTAGCTGCCATTCTACAAGGGCAAAAACGCCCTGACATGGCTGAGTTCAAACTCTGCTATAATTGTGGCAAACCGGGACACTTAAAAAAGGACTGTAGAGCCCTTGTCAAAAGGAGAGCACCAGGACTGTGTACTAAGTGTGGAAAAGGATATCATTGGGCTAGAGATTGTCGTTCAGTCAGGGATATTCAAGACAGGCCCCTGCAGCCAGGATTCCCTCAAGCAGTAGATAATGAGACCATTCCAAAAAACCAGTACAGGGCCCCCAGGTCTCAGGGCCCGAAAACATATGGGACCTCGACAGTCAAAAGGTGGACCCCACAGTCCGCAGGGCAACAGAAGGATCAGCTGGGTTGGACCTCCGTACCACCACCCGATTCATGCCAATGACCCAAATGGGGGTGCAGCCTATTCCTACTGACTATAAAGGACCTCTGCCATCCGGGAGTGTTGGCCTAATATTGGGCCGGGCCTCCCTTACCTTACAAGGTCTTATTGTTCACCCTGGAGTCGTAGATCAAGACTATGAAGGGGAACTTCAAGTTCTCTGTTCCTGTCCTCAGGGTGTCTTTTCTATTTCACAAGGGGATAGAATAGCTCAGTTAATAATTTTGCCAAGCGTACATGGCTGTTTTCCTTCCTCTGGTGTCCCTCGAGCTACCAGAGGGATTGTTTCTACTGGAAATGATTCTGCTTACTTAGTGATGCCTCTTGACTCCAGGCCATTCTTAGAATTAGTTATAGAAGGAAAACAATTTAAAGGGATTTTAGACACAGGAGCAGATAAAAGTATCCTTTCTTCCCAATGGTGGCCAAAAACTTGGCCCGTTACTCAGTCATCACGTTCTTTGCAAGTTTTAGGTTATCAGTCCTGTCCCACTATTAGTTCCCGTTCTTTGAGCTGGACAGCTCCTGAAGGTTAAACAGGACGATTTACTCCCTATGTTTTACCACTCCCAGTAAATCTCTGGGGGAGAGACATCTTACAGGCACTAGGACTGACCTTGACTAATGAATACTCGCCACAAGCTGTTCAAATAATGAAGATAATGGGCTATAAAGAAGGAAGGGGATTAGGGAAAGGAGAGCAGGGTAAACTTGAACCTATCCCTCAAAAAGGTAATAATAGGAGACAAGGTTTGGGTTTTTTCTAGGGGCCGTTGAGGGCTCCATGCCCATACCATGGCTTACAGAGGAAGTTGTATGGGTTCCTCAATGGCCTCTCTCCTCTGAAAAGTTAGAAGCAGCTACAAAACTAATTTCTGAACAGCTACGCTTGGGTCATTTAGAGCCCTCTACCTCACTCTGGAATACACCTATTTTCATAATTAAGAAAAAATCTGGCAAATGGCGCTTATTACATGATCTTAGAGCTATTAATGCACAAATGCGTCTATTTGGACCAGTTCAGTGAGGGCTACCATTGCTTTCTGCCTTACCCAAACATTGGGAAATTATAATTATAGATATTAAAGATTGCTTTTTCTCTATACCTTTATGCCCTCAAGATAGGCAAAGATTTGCATTTACCATCCCAGCCATTAATCATTTAGAGCCGGATCAAAGATACCAATGGAAGGTCCTACCTCAGGGGATGGCGAATAGTCCCACCATGTGTCAACTGTATGTGCAATTGGCACTTAAGTCAGTTAGAGAGCATTTTCCATCATTACAGGTGATAATTTATATGGATGACATTTTGATTTGCCATAAAAATTCACAATTATTGCAAGATGCATACCCTATATTAATAAAAACGTTAGGGCAATGGGGATTGCAGGTGGCCACTGAAAAGGTGCAAGTTGCTCGAATGGGAGCCTTCCTAGGGTCACTCATTTATCCTGACAAAATTGTTCCTCAAAAATTAGAGATTCGCAAAGATCAACTACATACCTTGAATGATTTCCAAAAATTGCTAGGAGATATTAATTGGCTAAGACCATTTTTGAAAATTCCATCAGCAGAATTAAAGCCCTTATTTGACATATTAGAGGGAGATACCCACATCTCCTCCCACAGAGCACTTACCCCAGCTGCATGTCAAGCTTTACAAACAATAGAAAAGGCCTTACAAGATGCTCAATTACAATGCATTGAGGAGTCAAAATCATTTGAATTGTGCATATTAAAAACTGCACAGTTACCAACAGTAGTCTTATGGCAAAAAGGACCCTTATTGTGGGTCCATCCTAATGCTTCCCCTGCAAAAATTATTGAGTGGTATCCTAATGCAATTGCTCAACTTGCACTTAGGGGGATAAAAGCAGCTATTACTTATTTTGGGAAAGAACCTCATATGCTAATCGTACCTTATACTTCTGCTCAAGTTCAAACCCTGGCAGCAACAACTAACGATTGGGCAGTCTTGGTTGCCTCTTATTCAGGACAAATTGATAATCATTATCCAAAACATCCAATTTTACAATTTGCCTTAAGCCAAGCCATAGTGTTTCCAGTAATAACAGCCAAACACCCACTTCTGGATGGGGTAGTAGTGTATACAGATGGATCCAAATCTGGCATAGGTGCATATGTAGTAAATGGCCAAGTAACATCTAAACAATATAATGAGACATCACCCCAGATTGTAGAGTGTTTGGTAGTTCTAGAAGTCCTTGAAACTTTTCCGGGACCGCTCAATATTGTATCTGACTCTTCATATGTGGTCAATGCAGTTAATATGCTTGAAGTTGCTGGCTTAATTAGACCCTCTAGCAAGCTTGCTCACATTTTTCAGCAAATTCAGTCAGCCTTGTTACATAGAAGACATCTTGTGTATATTACTCATGTTAGGGCTCATTCTGGCCTTCCTGGCCCCATGTCTCATGGAAATGACTTGGCAGACAAAGCTACTAGAATCGTGGCTGCTGCTCTGTCCTCGCAGTCAGAGGCTGCAAGGGAGTTTCATAAACGCTTCCACGTGATGGCTGAAACATTATGCCGCCGTTTCACTTTAACTAGGAAAGAAGCTCGTGACATTGTCACCCAATGTCAAAACTGTTGTCAATTTCTGCCTACTCCTCATGTAGGGGTAAACCCCCGAGGCATCAGACCATTACAGGTCTGGCAAATGGATGTCACTCATATTTCCTCCTTTGGAAGAAATCAATATTTACATGTTTCCATTGACACCTGCTCTGGTGTTATGTTTGCTACAACTTTAACAGGTGAGAAAGCCTCATGTTATACAGCACTGTTTAGAAGCGTGGAGTGCTTGGGGCAAGCCCACAATTCTTAAAACTGATAATGGGCCAGCATATACCTCTACTAAATTTCAGCAATTTTGTCATCAAATGGATGTCACTCACTTGACTGGCCTTCCTTATAATCCTCAAGGACAAGGCATTGTGGAACGTGCTCACCGTACACTTAAGTCTTATCTTATAAAACAAAAAGGGGGAGTTGATGAGACTCTGCCCTCAGTGCCAAGAGTAGCTGTATCTATGGCACTCTTTACACTCAATTTTTTGAATCTTGACGAGCAAGGTCGCTCTGCAGCTGATCGACATAGCTCAGACCCTGATAGACCAAAAGAAATGGTCAAATGGAAGGATGTCTTAACTGGTCTGTGGAAAGGCCCGGATCCTATTTTGATAAGATCCAGGAGAGCTGTTTGTGTTTTTCCACAGAGTGAAGACAACCCATTTTGGCTGCCAGAACGACTCACCCGCAAGGTATTCATCAAGGATGGTGCAGAAGATGCAGACCTCCCGAGGACTGCTCCTGATCCTGACAATGCTGAACTTGTCTCAGGTTCCTAGTATGAGGGGAGAACAGAGATGGGCCATTCTCTCGACTTTCCCTAAACCAATGCCAGTTCGCCATAATGCTATAGTTTTTCCAAAATTCTTTACTACTAATAAAACATTAGATTTGCCATATCTACCCTATGATCCCACCCGAGCACCATTAGGGGAAAATCGCTCTTTATTAGAACAGGGTTCTTTATGTTTTCAAATTAATGGACCAGGAAAATGTATCAACCTCACAGCTCGAGCTTTGGGAAAGTTTAATGAGCACCGAGGAGGTTGGGTAAGCACAACCCAAGATACTTCCAATGCAGATATAACCTTTACAAATCGGACCTTTTGGCAGGAGGCAATTTGGGTTAATGGTACATTTCTACCACCTAACTTTTCAGACAAAGAACGTCCCCACCAACCAAAAATAGCCCCTCATTGTAGCTTGGAAAATGAAGGGCTGATACTGCCTTGGTCTGATTGTCAAGCCTCCATTACTCGTTGGGCAGATCAGAGTAAAACCTTTTCCTTTTCTCCCAACATGATAGATGATCCAGAGAAGGAATTTGTTATGAAAGAGGGACTTTTCATACAGGACTTTAGAATGCATCCCTTTCACAAGTGGGTGCTTTGTGGAGTCAATGGCAGTTGTACAGAACTCAATCCTTTGATCTTTATCCAGGGAGGAGCAGTTGGAAAGGCTTCTTTTACTGGCATCTCAAGATTTGCTCAGTATTTGGGAATACATGCTGCCTCCCAGGATTCTTATGGATATACTAATACCAGTGTAGAGATCACTGGGTTCAATAAAACTTTGGTAAACCAGATTAATTATCCATCTACCCCAGTCTGTGTTTACCCCCCTTTCTTGTTTATTCTTTCAAATGATTCATTTGAAGTCTGTTCCAATGATTCTTGTTGGATTTCTCAATGTTGGGACATAACAAAGAACACCCGTGCCATGGTAGCATGGATCCCACATTGGATCCCGGTTCCGGTGGAAACACCCTCCACTTTATCCCTGTTTCGACAAAAAAGAGATTTTGGCATTACTGCTGCCGTGATCATAGCAATTTCAGCCAGTGCAGCTGCTGCTACAGCTGCAGGGTATGCTATGGCTAGTATGGTTCAATCAGGCACAAAATTAAATCAGCTTTCAGCAGATCTGGCTGATGCCATCACTGTCCAAACTTCTGCTAGTACCAAGTTAAAGGGAGGGCTGATGATATTGAATCAGCGCCTTGACCTGGCAGAAGAACAGATAGGAGTTCTATACCAGATGGCCCAGTTGGGTTGTGAAAGAAAACTGGAAGCTCTGTGTATTACCAGTGTCCAATATGAAAATTTTAAGTATGCAGCTAATCTGTCTAGACAGCTTTCCTTGTATCTTGCAGGAAATTGGTCTGAGGGATTCGATGAGACTCTTGAGGCCCTGAGGGTGGCAGTTTTAAAGATCAACTCAACGCGAGTGGACCTGTCATTGACAGAGGGCCTCTCCTCGTGGATTTCATCTGCATTTTCTTATTTTAAGGAATGGGTGGGGGTGGGTTTATTTGGTGTTGCCACCTGCTGTGGACTTGTGTTCATGCTTTGGTTGGTTTGCAAGCTCAGAACCCAACAAACACGTGACAAGGTTGTGATAGCTCAAGCACTTGCTGCCATTGAGCAAGGCGCCTCCCCCGAAATCTGGCTATCTATGCTCAAAAATTAGTTGACATTGATGGCTGGCCTCTTTTGTAGAGTTCGCCCTAGGTCATTTAGTAGTTACTGTCACATAGCACTGCGGTATCCAGGGACGGGCAACTTTCCTCATGCACAGATCATCCTAAGACACGGGGCCCATTGGCGATAGGGTTACCCTCTGACAGGAAAAGCTGTGACATTGGAGGAACGACCTAAGACAGGAGCCACAGCGGATGGGCATAATTACACAGACCTAGTCCAGCCTCAATATAATAAAATAAAAAGGGGGAGATGTGGAAAGCAGTGCAGCGAGCAATCGCTGTGGAGAGCCATGCGCGTGCTGCGAGCAATCACCATTATAAGATGGCGCTGGCCTCCGCTGTGACAAACTAGTAAACAAGCCTTGTGCGCAAGTGCGAGAGTGAACTCACTCCTAGTCACTGCCCATTCTCGGGGTGTAATAGTGGTGTGATGAGCGAGCAACGAATCAAGAGCTGTCACGCCACATCAGGTGCTGAAACGTCATGGCTGAGTGCTATATAAGGGACTCCATTTTCTGGGGTCGGGATCTTCCTGAGAAGTAAGCAATAAAGCTTTGCCGCAGAAGATTCCGGTTGTCCTGAGTGTGTTCTTGCCGGTGGGGACAAAAGCTCGGGATATAAGTGTCTGTGATTTTTTTTTTTAAAGATTTATTTATTTATTACATGTAAGTACACTGTAGCTGTCTTCAGACACTCCAGAAGAGGGCGCCAGATCTCGTTACGGATGGTTGTGAGCCACCATGTGGTTGCTGGGATTAGAACTCTGGACCTTCGGAAGAGCAGTCGGGTGCTCTTACCCACTGAGCCATCTCTCCAGCCCCAAGTGTCTATGATTTATCCATTCATAATTGTAGCATCTTTGTCAGACCCCTCTCTCAAGTCTCCAGGATCATTGCAGAAGATGGCTAGAGAAAACTGTAAGAGCCAGAGATCTGTGATGCCTGGATTGAAACTATGTTTTCTGTACATAACAATTATATGCAGATCAAACCAGTCAACATTCTGGCATGGAAGTTTGAGACACTCTCAACCCCCGACCTCTATCTGACAATTTACTAACAGATTATGGCTTCTGAAGGAGGGAGAATTTCTTTCTTTAATGATAAGGGCCCTGGAAATTGAAAACACTGTATAGCATATATCCATACAAGTTTATATGGAAAACACAAACTGGACTCCTATACACGTCATTAAAAACCAAGAAGAATATAAATTTATAGGTAGGGAATTAGATATTGATCTTGAAGGAGTTAGAGAATGAGTTTAATCAAAATACATTGTATGTAAGTGTAAAATTCTCAAAGAACTGAAATATGTGTGTGTTGGGGATTATAGGAGTTGTAAAAGTAGGTATTGGCAGAAGCTTTACTTCATATCTCAGTATGATTTTTTTTCTGTGTTCTGGTGTGCCTTCTCAGATGGGAAGGTGTCCTGGGATTCAGAACCTGAGGAAGGAGAGATGGTATCCCGATGGCAGGGGATCCTGAAACACAGTGGCTCAGGAACCACATTACTCTGACAGGAAACATCCTCAGCAGATGCAGTACAGCTCCCAGGATTGCATATGCCCCACTATGCTGAGCAGCTCAGGAGCCTCAGCCCTACACCTTCTTTTGGCTTCTTCCCTTATATCTTCATTCTTCTTGTCTTCTTCCAATGACAGTGTCACACAAGGTAGCAAATTTTACATGATATTTATAGGCCATCGAGACATGAGATGAATCCAGGAGTGTCTGTGAATGCTTCCAGGAAAGAGAAGACAACAAAGAATTAGAAAAATAGCAGTCCTTAAGTAGGAAATCTTGGAGGCATGGGGTTGGAGATTTCTAGGGTGAGGATTGGAGGTATTTCAAGTCTGGAATTTAGGCCACCTTATTCCAGAATTTTATGTGTTGCCATAACAGATATAGAGGGTAGAGAATCAGAATTTGGATTCCACTGCCTTAGCATGTCTGCTTTCCTATAAAATTTTTTGTGGAAACCCTCATAATAACATAACACTTGACTACTACATGTCTGCAAAACCATTATTGAATGGACAATGTCAAAATCTTCTGTGACATGGGAAATATCACTGAGATTCATTCAAGAGTTACAGCAATAGCCCCTAAAGGCCTTGCAATCTGAACTTTGTCAGATTAACTGTACACAAACAATTCCCTAGAAATTTATTGCAAGCAGTTTATCTTAGATATATTTTCTCAAGGTAAACTTTTGACATAGATTTTTATTTATTCATCTTTCTGCTTTCTGATTCCTTAGTTTCTCCAAGATATTAAGGTGTGTGTGTGTGTGTGTGTGTGTGTGTGTGTGTGTGATCAAGTTATAAACTAAGTGGCCTTTGTTGAATGGTGTCAATACCATTAGCAATGGCCAACATCATTACTAAAGTATACACATATTTCTTGTCTAACTGAAAAAATATTAAAATGTTTTGTTTTACTTATTGGTCCCAATCCTAACTGCAAACCTGACTATAATCACTAAAGAACATGTCACTCTCTGAATATTTTGCTGCTTTAATTTTCTTTTACAGATTAATCTAAACCTGACCTTTAAAATCAGCCTCTGAAAAATTCTCATGGCACGAAACAAAAATCATAGACATGTTCATTACTATAATATAGTAGCAATAGCCACAAGCCAAACTGCTATAAAAACCTCATTTTTATCTGAGGACTTAGGACTCTAGCCATTATTCTCCACAATCTTCTTATATTCACAACTACATAGCCCTTACAACAAACTTCCCCTAATGCTTGCTTATGGTATTATTGCTCTTCTTCGGGTGATACAATCTTTTCTTACAAACCATTTGCAAAGCTTCCCATGTAATCCTATCAATAACCATATAGGCCCATGTGTGTGTGTGTGTGTGTGAGTGTGTGTGTGAGTGTGTGTTTGTGTACTTGTGTGTGTCTGTTAACATGTCATTCCTATGACAAAGTAACTGAGATAAATATCCGTAAAATCTTTTGTATTTCTTTGTTTCTTTATGTCTGTGTCTTTGTTACTTTCCTTATTTCTCTCTTTCCTTTCCTTCCTTGCTGTCTTCCATCCTTCCATTCCGTCCTTCCATTTCCTCTCTCTCTCTCTCTCTCTCTCTCTCTCTCTCTCTCTCTCTCTCTCTCTCTCTCTCTCTCTCTCCCCTTTCTGTGGATGCCATCAGAGGATGTTTTAAAGAAGTTAGTTCTTTCACTCATCCATTTGAGTCCCAGGAATCCCACTCAAGCTCTAAGTCTTGCAGTAAGAACTTCTACTCATTGAGCCATCTCATCAGTCCAAGAAAAATAATATTTAATGGGAGTTTATTAATTTTGAATTAATACTTAAGAACTCAAAAGATTATGGTTGAATGTCTGTGTTGTCTTTGGGCTGGTGGTGAGGTAAATCATTTTGGTGTATAGTTGAGCAAAATTGCTCACCTTATGGATCTGTGAAGTAAAAAGGATAGAGTAAGAATTGGGATTGCAAATTCTTTTTCATTTCATTCACTCAGTGACCAATATTCTTTTCATGAAGCCTTGCCTTTTAAAAGTTCTACTGCCAAATAGCACTCTATTCCATGAATGTCTTAAATACATGACATTTGGGAAGTGTTTAAAGCCCAAACCATAGAATACAGATTCACTTTTCTCAGGAAAAAAAAAAAAAAACATTTTTCTGCTTTGGAAGCATATAACCTGATTCTTAGGCATGGGATTTGGGGACCAAAGAAAGCATTCTTCTATACTCAATCAATTATTCAAACAATTAACTTCATATATATAGATATAGATATATAGATGTAGATATAGATAGATAGATAGATAGATATATTCTTTTCTATGTAGAATTATAACACTGTAAATTATTCATTTCTATAAATATTGACTTAATATATATGATTCAATTTAATTTTTTTCTTGTAGATAGGTCTGTTGTTCTAGTTGTATTTGTTAATATCTTTCTCCCTCCAGTAAATTTCCTTAGTTTTCTAAAATGATGTTTAAGCAACCTTGCATGAGTAAATTTTTGTGTTCTTTATTCAGCTGTATTTCATGTTTCATACATATTCATCTAGTCATCTACTGTGATACTATCTTGATTGCTGTATTGTCGACAGTGGGAAAACTTATTCCACTTCTTTCATTCTCTTGCAAGATTGATTAGATATTCTAAAGCTTGCATAATTTTGTATTACATTTAGTATAAGCTTATCTGTGCCTAAAACCAGGATAAATTTTTATATTTACATTTGCAGCATACATTTATAAATCATTGAGGACTAAGGAAATAGTTCATATCTTTAACATCTGTGCCTTCTGATTATAAGCATTGCTTTTGACTGCCATTTGTTCCCTGTATTTTTATTGAGTTCCTATTACTCTTATACTTGGATATTCGGTATGATTCTTTCTCTTTTGATATTTACTACATCTTAGGAGAGCAAATGTGAATGCCACATTTTTACTCACAGTTTGATTTCCAATATTTTACTTAATGTATGAAAAAAATCCAATTTACAGTTTAAAGATTTCTTAAGTCATTTCAACCTCAACCTGATGAACTTGCTTATTAGCTCTCACATAAGCAAACTTTGAAGTTTATTGAGGTGTCATGATTTTAAATGTTAGATTATTATAACTTGGGCTTCATTAATAATATATTCAAGTCAATGAAAAGAAAAAGGTAAATAGAAGTAGATACTGGTAGCATATATAACAGTGGAATTTTTACTGCCAAATGTTTATTTGAATGTATGTATGAATTATTTAAAATATCCTAATTTTACTTAATATTTTTGATTTGAATTATCTTAAAATAATATAATTTAAAATTTAAAATTTCTACATTTAAGAAATATTTAATTATCATTATTTCTTGTTTTTCTATATAACACAATTATGATTAGCATTTTAAAATATTTATGTTCTGATTTATTAATAGAAGTTATTTTAATTTTATTTTATTTATTGACTTTTTTAACTTATTCACACTACATATTGTATAATTCCCCCTCCTAGTTACCTCCTGCCACAGTCCTTCCCCCCTCCCCCTCCCCATGTCCTCTGAGCAATTGGGGGGCATTAGGTATGACCCCACCCTACCACTTCAAGTCTCTGTGAAGCTAGGGGCTTCCTGTTCCAATGAGTCCAGACAAGACAGTCTAGCTAGAAAAATATATCCCATATAAAGGTAGCAGCTTTTGGAATAGTCTCTGTTCCTGTTGTTGGGGACCCATTTGAAGACCAAGCTGCACATCTGCTATATGTATAGGGAGACCTAGATCTAGCCCTGTGTGTTCTTTGGTTGAAAGTTTGGACACTAAGAGCCCCAAGAATCCAGGGTAGTTGACTGTAGGTATTCCTGTGAAATTTCTATCTCCTTTTGGTGCTCTCACTTCTTTCTGCAGTTCTTCCATAAAAGGTACAAAGCTCCATCTAATGTTTGGCTATTGGTTTTGTCTGTCTGAGTCAGATGCTGGATGGAGCCTCTTAGAGGACAACATGCAAACATGTCTGCAAACAAAGTACTACTAGTAATGTTAGGTATTATTGCTTGCCCATGGCATGGGTCTCAAGTTGGGTTGGTTATCAGTTGACCATTAGCTCAGTCTCTGTTTCAACCCATGAGCCTGCATTTCTTGTAGACAAAATAAGTATTGGGCTGAAAGTTACTGGGTAGTTTGGTGTCTCTATCACTCCACTTGGCTTCCTGCCTGGCTATAGGAGATAGCCTCTTCGGGTTCCATATGCCCAGTGTTCTAAATCTCAGCTAAGGTTTACATTGATTCTTGGAGCCTCATTTATAAGCCTCTGTCTTGTCCTAGAAATAGCCATCACATACTCAGCACAGTTAATTGCAGATTTCCACTAATTATAATGGATGTCTAATGTGTATTCCTGCCCTTGTCTCTCCTGCCCTTCTTCACACCTGACCATGAGGTCCCATTCCCCTCACCATACTCCTTCCCTCCTAATTCCCTCCCTTCATCTCCCTGTAATGACTATTTTATCCCCCCTTCTGAGATTTAAGCTTTCTCACTTGGGCCTTCTTTTTTGGGTTCTTTGTATCTGTAGAGTATAACATGGTACCTATATTATATATCTAATATCCACTTATGAGTACATACCATGGATGTCATTTAGAGACTGGGTTGCCTCACTTATGCTGATATCCTCAAAGTCTATCATTTGCCTGCAAAGTTAATAATGCCTTTGTTTTTAATACTGAATAGTATTCCATTGCAAAGATGCACCACATTTCCTTTATTCATTATTCAGTTGATGTATATCTAGGCTGTTCCAGTTTTTGTCTATTACAAATAAAGCTTCTGTGAACATAGATGAGCAAGTCTCTTTGGGGGATGCTAGAGCATCTTTTGGGTATATACCTGGGTATGGTATAGTTGGATCTTGAGATAGAAAACTTCCACTTTTCTGAGAAACCACCAAATCAATTTCCAACACAATTGTAGACGTTTTTACTCCCACCAGTAGTGAAGAATTGTTCCTCTTGATCTACATCCTCATCAGCATGTGATATCTCTGGAGGTTTTTGTCTTAGTCATTCTCATGGGTATAAGATGCAACCTTAAAGTTGTTTTGATGTCCTTAAAGTTGTCCTGATGACTAAGGACTCTAAATGTTTCTTTAAGTATTTCTCCTCCATTACAGATTCCTGTGTTGAAAATTCACTGTTTACTTCTATAGCACATTTTAAATTTGGGCTAATTGGGATATAGGTGTCTAACTTCTTGACTTCTTTGTAAATTTTGGTTATTAGCCCTCTGTCAGATACAGGGTAAGTGATGAGCCTTTCCCAATCTATACTCTGCCCATTTGTTCTATTGATAGTTTCCCTTGCCTTTTAGTTTCATGAGGTTCCATTTATCAATAGTTGATGTTAGAGCCTGAGCCACTGGTGTTCTTTCAGGAAACTGTCTCCTATACCAATGATTGTTAGAGTATTTCCTACTTATTGTTATATGAGATTTGGTGTATCCAGTTTTATGTTGAGGTCCTTGATCCACTTGGACTTGAGTTTTGTGCAGGGTGTTAATTATGGATGTATTTCATTCTTCTACATGGAGACATCCAGTTAATCAAGCACCATTTGTTGAAGATGCCTTCATTTTTTCATTGTGTGATTTTGGCTTCTTTATCAAAATCAAGAGTCTATAGGTATATCAGTTTGTTTCTGGGTTTTTGATTTGATTCTATTGATCAAAGTATCTGTTTCTGCAGTGATACCATGGAGTTTTTATCACTATTGCTCTGTAGTACAGCTTGAGGTTAGGGATGGGGATTGCTACTGAAGTTCTTTTATTGTTAAAGATTGCTTTTGATATTCTGTTTTGTTTGTCTTATTCCTCTAGCCAGAACTTTAAGCACTATAGTGATTAGAAAGTAGACATCCTTGTCTTTTCCCTGATTTTAGTGGAATTGCTTTAAGTTTCTCTCAATTTAGTTTGATGATGGCTTTTTACTTGTTGGATGTTGCTTTGATGATGTTTATGTATATGCTCTGTGTCCCTGATTTTTCTAATACCTTTAATATGAATAGGTATTAGATTATTATCAAAAGTTTTTTTTTTTCTACTCACGTGGGATGTTTTCTATCAGTTTGTTTATATGGTAGATTACATTGATGGATTCTCATATACATCGATCTATCTCTGCATTCCTGTGATGAAGTTTACTTGTCCTTCATGGATGATGTCTGTGATATGATGCTAGATTCATTTTGTGAGTATTTGATTGAGTATATTTGCATGAATTTTTATAAGACATAAGACAAATAGTCTGAACTCTTTGTTGAGTTTTTGTGTGGTTTAGATATCAGATTTACTGTGGCCTCATATAATGAGTTTGACAGTGTGTCTTCTGTTTTTATTTTGTGAAATAATTTGAGTAGTATTAGCATTATCTTTTCTTTGAAAATATGGTAGAATTCTGCTCTAAGACCATCTGGCCTCAGGCATTTTTTTGGTTGGGAGCCTTTTAATGACTGCTTCTATATGCATTATAGGACTGTTGAGTTTACCTGATTATAATTTAACTTCTGTAAGTAGTATCTGTCTAGAATATTGTCCATTTCATTAAGATTTTCCAATTTTGTGTCATACAGTCTTTTGAAGTAATAACTAATGATTCCTTGAATTTTCTCAGTGTGATTTGTTATGTCTCTGTTTTCATTACTACTTTTGGTTATGTATTGGTTAGTTTGGCTAAGGGTTTGTCCATCTTGTTGATTTTTCTAAAATAATTAGCTCTTAATTTCATTGATTCTGAGAAGGTTAGGCTGATTCCATGACAGGCTTCAGAATGACAGTTAAGTAGACTAGGCCTAACTCTCTGTTTAAAAGAACTGGGCAATTCTAGGCAAGTCCAGGCCTCAGAAGCTGCCTGCCACCTGGCCTGAGGGCAAGGACAATAGGTCAGCAGCAGTTTCCAGAGCTCCACCAGCAAGTTTCCAGCACCCACACCCAATAATAATAATGGAATGTCTATAGAGATAGACCTAACATTAATATAGAGGACACCTACCCCAGAATTTCCTACTATGCTTTAAGTCAAGCTTGTAAGCTCACTTGGATGTCTCTTTAGTCAGGTAATGGGAGACCCCAGCATGCTGGTCTTCTGCCAAAAAAAAAATGATAATAACACTCTTTGCATTTACATACTACTTGAGTCTGGGATATCATTCTTCTGTGAATCATGGACTCTTAGACTCTTTGTACTCTTTTTTCTAACTGATTTCAGCCCTGAGTTGAATATTTTTCACTATTTAATCCACTTTGTTATTTTTCTTTCTTCTCTTCTTCCTCCTCCTTGTCCTTCTCTTCCTCTTCCTCTTTTTCTTCTTCTTTGTTTTTTTTTTTTTTTTTTTTTTTTAGATCTTTCATATATACTTTTGAATTGTTGATATGAATACTTTCTAATTTTTTCAGGACAGCACTTAATGCTATGAACTTTCCTCTGAGCACTGCCTTCATCATGTCCAATAAATTTGGGTGTGTTTGGCCTTCATTTTCTTTGAGTAGAGAATTATTCAATCCCCATGGATATGTAGGTAAAATGGTGTTTCTGTTGTTTTTGAAGTCCAGCTTTATTTTCTGGTGATCTATTAAGATACAAGACATTATTTTAATTATCTTTTGGAGCTTGCTTTGTGATTGAGTACTTGGTCAGTTTTGGAGACGGATACAAGATGTGCTGAGAAGAAGATATATTCTTTTGTATTTGGGTGAAATATTCTAGAAATGTCTGTTATGTCCATTTGATTTATAATGCCTTTTAGTTTCATTATTTCTCTGTATAGTTTTGTCTGGATGTTCTGTCAAATGGTGAGCATGAAGTGTTGAACTTTCCCCTACTATTAATGTGTGGGCTTCAACATTTATCAATTTTTAAAAACAAATGTGGGTACACTTGTGTTTAGGTCATAGATGTTCAGAATTAAGATATTATCTTGGTAGATATTTTTCCATTGATGAGTGTGAAATGTACTTCCCTGTGCCTTTTGATTACTTTTGGTTGAAAAGACTAGTTTATTAGGTATAACAATGGTTTCTCCAGCTTGTATCTTGGGACTGTTATCTTGGAATATTTTTTCCAACCCTTTTCTCTGAGGTAATATCTATCTTTATGGATTAGGTGTGTTTCTTGTATGAGCATAAGGATGGATCCTGTTTTTGACTTAATTCTGTTAAGCTCTATCTTTTTATTGGGAACTTGAATGCATAGCTGTTGAGAGATATTAGTGACCAGTTTTTGTGATTTCTTGTTCTTTTGATATTAGTGGTGTTAGTGTGTGTATTCTTTCCTTGTTTTTCCTGATATAGAATTATGGTTTTCCTGTGTTTTCTTGGATGTAGCTACCATTTTTGGATTGGAATTGTCCTTTTAGTATCTTCTGTAGGGTTATATTTGTGGATAGATACTGTTTGAATTTGGATTTGTCTTGAAATATCATGTTTTCTTCATCTATGGCGATACACAGTTTTGCTGAGAATAGGGTGGGACTTGTGTTTTTTTTTTTTTTTTCACGCTCTTTATTTTCCTTACTGAGAACTTCCACTCCCCATCAAAAGAAGCATGCTAGAGCATCTTTTTTTGATACATCCAAATTGTCATCATCAGTCTTTTGGAGGTGTCATTGTTAAGTAAACTGGAAGTTACTTGAACACAACCATTGGGGCATCAAAAGCCTATTTGGTAGTTTTTAAAAACTACTCGCTACAGATAGGGAAAAGGAAGACATTAATGCCCTTTAAACATTAGAAAACATTACATGATCACATTATCAGATGAAATGTCTTTTTTTTTCTTTTTTCTTTTTCTCTTAAAACCACAAAGGTATAAAAAAGTATTGCCTTATAAGGCAATTTTCAGAATTTTATCTATAAGTCAAAAACAAAATTAAAACAAACTCATTCTATTCCTAAATGTACAAAAGCTATTTTTTCTCAAGTGAGCAAAAAGTTTAACTGATTTGAACTACAAATATATATTATAATAACTTATCAAACATGTTGCTTCTAAGCCTACATTATACAATTTTCTAACTTTTATTTGTAAATATTTCTCAGATGAAGAGCTATGTTTCATAGACAATTGAATGAAGTACACCAACTCCTTGACTATATTTATCTCAGAATCTCTAATTTTCCCCAGAATTGGAAGAGCATATATCATACATTATCATGTGCTTGTGGCAATTTTGTATGTATTCTAACAAACATCAATCTGCTTGTCTGTTTCATATGATAGCATGTGAATGTAAATGGGGGACTGAGGAAAAAAGATGACTAACATATAATAAGAAAGGGAAATGAGGATAAATGAGTGGTTATTAGGTAAATAGGGTGAATTGCAGGGTATTTTGTCTTTGAGCTCTCTTATAATGTGCAGTTGTAAAAATGTGTTAATGAAGTAAACATATCCACATGGACTCAAAGTAGTATTTTTATTCATGAGTAGGAATTAATTTACAACAAAACTTGGTAAAAGTAGATTTTACATAAAAGATGTAAAAAAGGAAATAAAGAAAACTTAGCAAGTAGAAATAGGCATAAGATCCATTGCATCGGCATATGTGGGATCGTCTTCTCCATGTAGTTCACTCTAGTCTATAGCATAGAATAGGTTTTCATTTCAATGAACATTGTTCCACATGTTTAATTTTGAATACTTTAGTTGATTTCATCAAATGTTGCTGTAAACCCATTTATAGTCACTGTTGGTCCCAAAGAAAATAGGTTATTAACACTTCAGCTACAAAACAAAAATACAACAAAAGAAATTAAATTCATAATGAGACAAAAATGATAATTAAGTAAACAATTAACAAATGTATAGTTTCATTCATATTTAGGATACATAGGTTAAAGCTAAAATAGTATAACTAAATTTTGACTAATAATTAGCAACCCCATAATAGACAATCTTCAAAATAATAAGGATTAACTTGTTTAAGTGAAACTTTATTCACTGATAATTAAGAAACCAGCCAAATGTGGAAGTTGTTTTAAAGAAAATCTCAAAGTACAACATGTAAATAAGAAGATAATGATATGAAAATTGATGGACAAATTTGAAATGTTTCAAAATAAAATTTAGCAGAAATAGTAAATTTGCATTTGTGTGAACAATGTATTCTTTCATATTAATACGTTTATACAATTGTAAATTATATGAGGTCAAAAACATAGGAGGTTGAATGAAGGCAGATAGGATAATAACTTAATTTGGTTGCATATTAACTATGATTTTACATATATTAAATGATAGTTTCTACACCTAAGGCAGCAACAAGAGCTGAGTCCTCTATTCTGATAATTGCCCATTGTTCATATAAAGTATTGTCCTCATTCATTTTCAAATTAATTATCCTTACTATTTACTTATTTTTATTATTGGCAAATAATCATTGCGCCTTTAACAATGCAAACAAACTAATTTGTGCTCACATCGTCACCCCAACAGGTGTACAAGCTTCAAATTGGCCTTATATCTTACATTGAAATTCATTGTTGTCTAGTTCCTATGGCCAATGCTTGTGACACTGGTTCACTAATCATACTGTTGTTTTATTCTTGATAAAATGAACAGCTGTAAAATATGCTAGGAAAGATCATGTTGACTCTGTTTACATTTATCCTTGAAAAAAAGTTCATTACTTCAAAAGAAATCAAAATAATTCATAAAGGAAATTTTTCTTACACCTTGTGTTTAGCAAGAGAAATGTGGAGAAGTGGACTGCATATTCATTTTTGTCAGGAAAGGGGTAACAAGTATTCATCCTTCTGTGAGCCCTGCCTGGAAGAGAAACACAAAAGGAAAATATTTGAGCAGATATGTCTCATAGTCAAAATAGACGACAGAAACAAACAAACAAACAAACAAACAAAGAAACAAATACATAATACAGCGTATACAATGATTGAACAAGCTGTGAACCTCCTGAGTACAGTCTCTCTATTTTTCAGGTATTACCCTAGTGCTGTACTGGCATTAGGGGATACATTGAAGCTTCTGTTTTACCTGTTTGGGAATAAAAACGTACATCTAATACTAAGCTCAGTTTGGATATAAACAAAAACCTAAGACTAATACTTTTAAGTGATGGGTAATTTTATTCTTGGGTAACTAGTACATTAAAATATTGACAATCATGTATGACATATTAATGGATACACCATATAATGACATAGTCATTCTACTCAGAGGGCCAGTGAGGGGGAAAAAAGGCATTCTAAATAGTAATGGTCTCTCATGATTAAGTACAGGGCTAACAAATGAAATTCCCGTTTCCAGTTTCTTCCAAGAAAAAGAAACATTTGCATGGTGTTTCTAATATTGTAAACATTCTGGGCACTGCCAGCAAACAGGCTAAAGTTTTACTTTCATAATGCTGAAAAGACCCAGCATACAGTGACTTGGTAGCTACTAAAAACAAAACAAAACAAAACAAAAAAAGATTTTGAATGAGAATTAATAATTTAAAGAAGCCAGGGACACTGGTAGAATTGAATGATAAGTGTTCTTTTAGAGAAGGCCAGATGTTCAAGACAGGTAAAAGTGGGTGGAAATATTTACATTTGGGGTTTAATGTGCAAATAACTAATACAGATTTAAAACAAGGAAGATATGGAAATATGTTCAAATAAAGTAGCAAAGTACAGACCTAGAAGGCATTGTTTCTTTATTCATCTGTTGTATAATTGATCTACCTAACGATAAATGTTGGTTATTGAAATATCTCAGTATTATTGATTTAGAGTTAGTATTAATCTATGACTTTTTAACTAATAGTGTTCCTTTTATGATATTTACATGATACTGTGTGTGGTGAATACATATTTAGGGATGCAATTACCTCTCCATAGATTGTTTCCTTAATTATTGTGAAGTAATCCTCCTTATCTCTTCTGACAAGAATTAATATAATGTATGTTTTGTCAAATAATAGAATCGTAACTCCCACTTGTTTCCTGGCTCCATCGGCTTGGAATAATATTTTCCATCCTTTCACCTCAAAATATAATATATTATTGGTCGTTAGGGATGTTTAATTGAGGAAGAAAAAGCAAATTCCTTTCTCTAATCCAATCTGGTGGTTTGTGTCTATTGATGGTAAAACTGAGACCATTCATATTCAGAGTAATGATTGAAAGATGTATATTGCTCCCTTGAAATAACTATTTAAATATTCAGTGTTTGGCCCTCATTTCTTTAATTGCCATATTAGTATCATTTAATTCTTCCTTCTTCTATATTAATAAATAACTTTTTTCTTCATATTTAATGGTCCTTATACTATCCTCTGTAGGGATGTTTGGTAGCCATCAATTCTGTCATCCTTCATTTATCATAGAAAGATTTGTTTGTGAATTATCAATTATGATATGTATTTTCTTAGTATAATGGCTTAACAATTATGCTCTTTCAAATCT